>NC_092167.1:8806552-9118052 GCF_045791955.1 Oncorhynchus clarkii lewisi
AGTCCTTTAATGTAAACACAGGGAAGACATAGATCCTCTTCAGATGTAGATAATGGAAAAATAGACAACCCGCAGAGAGGGCGACAAATGAAACAAAAAGTCCTTCTGATAATTACAAAAGAGCCCCCTTCTTAGCAGCAGAGGAGAATAGCTGGGTTAGCGGCGACAGGCTGCAGGTCTCTCTGGGTAGGCGCGGGTCGTAGAGGAACAGTGGTACCTGATCTCACGTAGCCTCAGATGAACTGGACACAGTACAAACGACAAGACAGTTAGCTGAGTACAGGATGCACTTGCCAGGCGGATTCCGACAGGACGGGACAGGATAAGGGTGAAGCAAACGAGACGATAGTTTGTTTCTGGCATGAGAAACTCAAACGAGAATCTGACAAAGAAAGAAGCAGGAACAGAGAGAGAAATAGAGACCTAATCAGAGGGAAAAAGGGAACAGGTGGGAAAAGGGTGAACGAGGTAGTTAGAGGAGATGAGGAACAGCTGGAGAAGGAGAGAAAGAGAAGGTAACCTAAAACGACCAGCAGAGGGAGACAGAGTGAAGAGAAAGAACAGGAACAAGACATAACATGATAAGACATGACAAGGGTTAGTAGGTGTGTAAGTTTTTTCCTTTTAGGAACAGGAATAGTACGTTTGCAAAGAGAGGACACTTTGCATTGGCAGCACATGCTTCAGTGCTCTGGGAGTGTTTATAGCCCTGTGAGTTTAACACTTCATGACTGAGAGCTGTTTTTCATGACAACAGAACCCACAACAACCATGACATTTATCACCATCTTCATCTGGACACTTGTCACACCCTGACCATAGAGAGCCTTTGATTATCTATGGTATAGTAGGTCAGGGCGTGACTGGGGGTTATTCTAGTTTATATTTTCTATATGGGGTTCTAGTTTAGTATTTCTATGTTAGTGATTTGTATGATTCCCAACTAGAGGCAGCTGGTAATCGTTGTCTCTAATTGGGGATCATATTTAAGTAGCATTTTTCCCATCTGTGTTGGTGGGATATTGTTTACGTTTAGTTGCATGTTAGCACTCGATCATCGGCACGTTTATTCTTTATTGTTTTGTTGTGTGGTTCACTTACTTTAAATAGAAAAGATGTGGAACCCAGATCACGCTGCTCGTTGGTCCGAGTATGCTTCCAACGATCGTGACAACACTTGCCTTCTGCTTTCAAAGTTAACATTATCAGAATTTATTGTTGAAAAAGAATTGAATCTCCACAAAGGTATAACAAACAGTATATTCATGTTAATATTTATTTTCATAACTATAGATTATTATGTAATATTTTTGGGATAGAAATGTTTTTATTCTATTCAGAATCCAGAGGACAGAACACTGTGACACAGACTCCTTCAGTGGAAAATGTTCTCCCAGGACAGATGGTCTCCTTATTTATCGAGGAAGTACTCTTATTTCTGGGACTCCATCTAGATTCAGTGGCAGTGGATCCAGGCTGAAGATGCAGGAGATTACTACTGTCAGTTACCACTGTGGGAATGTGTTCACACAGTGATATAGAGCCGTACAAAAACCTCTCTCAGATTTCACAGTAACTGCACTAGTTGAGTGTGACTGTAGGTGCTGAGGGGGAAGACACAGTCACATGGAACTCTGACTGAACTAAAATACACTGAGATAAATATATCAGTTATATCAGTTATATCAGCACCTTGCAAGACTCTAATTTAGCCAGACACTAATTTATAATGCTGCTGCTCACACAAACCTCTTCAACAGGTCTCTTACACAGAGGAGGTGGAAATAGTTGTAGGAGTTGAGCTGGGGAACCTATGGCAGTCGATGCCCCAGAGCCTGAGAATGTCCTTGAAGGATCCTGATACACTGATCCTGAGAAGGTGGATTTTGAGGCATTTATTGTGCAGGTGATAAATTGTACTGCCCAAACGAACAAGAAATCCAAGAAACTGGACATAATTGTATCTGCAGCTGAAAGGTTTTTGGGTCTTCAGGAATTAACAGCCGAAGCATTGCAGGGAATACTGTCTAAAGATGTTTCTCCCTGCCAGCCCCCTGAGACTGTGTCGGGACCTGATTAGACAGGTGACTTTGACCTATGGAGTACATAAATATTTGTTGATTTTATTTTAGGAACATTTTTCTCCCCTTTCCCTTTTTTCGACATAAATTGAGTGCAGTAATACACCTTTTTTTGGGGGGGGTGGGGGGGGGGGTTGTAGTCACAAAAAAAAACTAAATAATAATAAAAATAACTTCAATTTCCTAGTGGCACCAAAGAAAGTAAGTTTGCATAGAGAGGACACTTTGCATTGGCAGCACATGCTTCAGTGGTCTGGGAGTGTTTATATCCCTGTGAGTTTAAGAGACACTTCATGACTGAGATCTGTCCTTCATGACAACAGAACCCACAACAACCATGACTTTTATCACCATATTCATCTGGACACTTGTTTTCTGCTTCCAAGGTTACAATTTTAATTCAATCTACAGTTTTTACATGTACGGTATATCAATGTTAATATTTATATTCAGAACTATTCATTATTATATGTAATATTTTATTCATATAAATGTTTTTACTATATTTTTCAGAATCCAGAGGACAGTATGTTGTGACACAGACTCCGGCAGTGAAAGCTGTTGTCCCAGAACAGACAGTCTCTCTGAACTGTAAAACCAGCAGTAATGTTTACAACAATAACTATCTAGCCTGGTACCAACAGAAACCTGGAGGAGCTCCTAAACTCCTTATTTACTCAGCTACAACACTTCAGTCTGGGACTCCATCTAGATTCAGTGGCAGTGGATCTGGGAGTGACTTCACTCTGACCATCAGTGGAGTCCAGGCTGAAGATGCAGGAGATTACTACTGTCAGAGTGCACACTACTCCAACAGTGTCTGGGTGTTCACACAGTGATATAGAGCCGTACAAAAACCTCTCTCAGATCTCACAGTCACTGCACTAGTTGAGTGTGACTGGAGGTGCTGAGGGGGAAGAGACAGTCACATGGAACTCTGACTGAACTAAAATACACTGAGATAAATATATCAGTGATGCTGACTATAATGTCAACTCATCCACCTTCATGTTAAATCATTCCTGAACTGACAACACCCATAGGTCCAGACTACATAAATATGCCTTCCCTTTTGCTGTGGCTAACATTTCAGACAATATATTGAATAGACTCCATCTATGTGAAGTAATAATATCTCACATAATTTCAGAATAAGTATCCCAATCTCTGTTAGGCCCCTGTATTGGGTAGTGCATTTCAAGTTAAGATTGAACTATATTTACTGAGATCATATAACATGATTATGACCCATAATAACAACCTGAGGTTCTGTCATACAAGAGACAGTGACATGGAACACTGGTTAGTGAAGTCAACTTTGAATATGTTTAGAAAGCATCATTCTAATCACATGTTCCCCATCATCATCATCATCATCATCAATGTAGTGCACCTTCAAAAGTTATTTGAAGTTCTGAAATACTCACAATACCAGTCCAATGTGCAAAACAAGATGTAGAGACGTAAATAAAAAGAAGGTGGTGTTACATCAGCATCAGCCCCCTAAATCAAATCCCCATATGAACCTCACAACCAAACATGTGATGTGATCATCTAGCATTATATTAACTATTTTAATGAGTAGGTTACTGGCTGTTACATCTGTGATTGAGAAATGATGCTGGATCTGTGAATGAAACAAGCTGCTGGGCTCAAACAGACATACAGTATTATCTATCATTAATTACATGGAGGCATATCTGTTGTGTCTCCCTCCCTGAAGTATCTCAGTCAGGTATTGAATTTCAAGCAAAGATTCAACAATATTTTTTGAGATTATCTAACATTATTATAACCCCCTAAAACGTCCTGTGGTTATGTCAAGGCAAAACGCCTCTCCTGCCACACCTGGCTAGATCCTTTCAGCACGTTCCCAGGCCTTTAATTGAGCCGAGCTGAGGCTTACCACTTAAGACCCTGATTGTCTGAACAATCAGCCTCAACCTTTAAAATGCTGCTGCTCACACAGATCTCTCCAATGAATGGAGGTTGTGGGAAGGTGAAGGAAGCATGGAGAGGTCAGGAACAGAAGTTGGGTTTTGGAGAAACACCATCAGTGCTCTGTAAGCAATGTAGCTGATGGAGAGGCAGGAGCTTGGTGAACAGATAGATGTGATTGTGGACAGCGAGGAAGAAGGAGAAGATGTGGGAATTGGGAAGATGTTTGTTGAGGAAGAATGGTGTCAGACATGATAAAGAAGAATCTGGACCAATAGGAATCCCTTGCCTTTTGGCAGATCCATTTCTGGTTTCAGGTTGGGGCAGAAAGGAGTTGGGTGCAGTTGAATCAGTGAAGGTAACCTGTAGTGGACTTGTGATGTTTTGTGTTTCTTCTGATTAGAGGGAGCGGGTTCTCTGTGTCACTCAACTTGGGTCATGATCTGTTTCTTGCTTTGCTTTTAGCAACAGGATGTAATGTAAAAATATTCCCAGTGTGAAGTAGCTCTTAATTGTTGTGATTGTGAAGTCATGTAAAACTTTTCAGTGTGAAAATGTTTCTAGTCAGTTGCACGCGTGTCTGTGGATGGCTGAGCTCCTGCAGATGTTTCTCTCACACCACCTCGCCCTTGATTTAACTATCTAAGTAGCATAATGAGCTAACTTGTTCTCAGAGGTGTACGGTTTTAACATGTTTGTATAGCTAACTTACTAACAAATATATGCACTGTCAATCGAAAATGTAGCATCCAAGTCTTTGCCATCGCTAATAGTTCTCTCCTCACATCAACCCTCAGCACTTTGACGTGCAAGTCCGGGTGTTTATATGCTGACCTCACACCTCAACAAGCTTCTGATTGGTCAGAGTCAATACCCCTGGCCACCATTGATTGGCAGATGTGTGAAGCAAATGTGCGTGCCCACAGAACCGTTTGTCGAGGTCAGGGGACACAGGTTACATAAAGAGATGCGCATGCAATTATTGTATTGGGAACATTTTCACACTGGGAGAGATTTTACAGCATGATGTACAATCAGAAAACAATCAGAACGGTTGGACTATTTCACACTGGGAAGATTTTTACATGACACAGAGCCCCATTGAAAGGGGTGAATTCTGGGCTAGCGATAAGTGTGGAGGTGGAGCAATTGAAGTTTAAAATTCCTGGTGTTTGTGACGCCCGCCGTTTGGTGCGTCGTAGATCCGGTGGTGAAACAAAGGAGTCATTGTCAGTCCTTTTGAGTTTTGAGTCTATATTAGTTATCCTGTTAGAGCTTTTGTGCAGAATCCACTGTACTGTTTCAGGCGCAACGTTCATGGTCATGTTGCAGCAGTGTGTAGGAGGGAGATTCCAAGATGTGGGAAGTGTGCAGGAGGGCATGGGACAGAGGATTGTGTAGTTTTGCTGGATAAAGTTGTGTCAACAGTAGGGGTGCTGATGTTGTTGGAGATCGTAAGTATCAGGTGCGAGAGAGGCAGGTTGACATGACCAGAGTCAGAGTAGTGCAGAGGGTGTCGTATGTTGAGGCAATGAAGGAAGTGGAAGAGGATGGGTGAAGGGTGAGGGATCCCAGTGAGTAGTAGATTTGTGCCAGCACAGGGGGATAGGGCAGCGAGTGAATTATGCTTCAGTAAGGTTGTTGTCTTAGCGTTCATAGCATTCGTTATCAACTGTACCATAGAAATGGAACGTACATTTTTAGAAAATAGCTGTTGTGGTGGCAGCTGCAGAGAAGTATTTGGGTATATGAGATTTCACTTAAGAAAAGTTGCAGGGTGTGTTGAGTGGTGGTGTCCCGTCCTGCCAGGTCGTTGGCATGGTGCAGGAGTAGATGGGGTCAAAGTAGTAGAAATGGGGTAGTGGGTTTTAATGGGTAGGTGGTAGCTGAAGAGAAGTACCTGGTGTATGAGGTTTTACACTAGAAGAGGTGATGAATTTTATTTGTATGAAATAGTGGTATGTAGGGTTAGTTGGTGGGGAAAGTTTGTCCTTTTAGGAACATGAATAATAAAGATAATTTAATGTTGATATTGTAGGCAGTGACTGGCCTTACAATTTAGTACAGTAGGGGGTGGTGTGTACACCTTTAAATTAGATGTGATCCTCTAACCCAATCCCAAAGAAGAAGAGCTCTTCAACTACAGTTTCCCTGAGGAACCAATAGTCTGTTTGCATAGAGAGAACACTTTGCTTCAGTGCTCTGGGAGTGTTTATAGCCCTGTGAGTTTAACACTTCATGACTGAGAGCTGTTCTTCATGACAACAGAACCCACAACAACCATGACTTTTATCACCATCTTCATCTGGACACTTGCTTTCTGCTTTCAAGGTAACAGTTTTCAGAATTCATTGTTGAAGACTAATTTAATCTATAGTGTATACATGTAGAGTATATCAATGTTAATATTTATATTCAGAACTATTCATTACAATATGTAATATTTAATTTATATAAATGTTTATTTTTTATTTTTCAGAATCCAGAGGACAGTACGTTGTGACACAGACTCCGGTAGTGAAAGCTGTTGTCCCAGAACAGACAGTCTCTATGAACTGTAAAACCAGCAGTAATGTGTATTCTAATAATCGCCTAGCCTGGTACCAACAGAAACCTGGAGGAGCTCCTAAACTCCTTATTTACTATGCTACAACACTTCAGTCTGGGACTCCATCTAGATTCAGTGGCAGTGGATCTGGGAGTGACTTCACTCTGACCATCAGTGGAGTCCAGGCTGAAGATGCAGGAGATTACTACTGTCAGAGTTACCACAGTGATGGAGTGTTCACACGGTGATACAGAGTCGTACAAAAACCTCCCTCAGTCAGACTGCACAGTGACTGTACTGCTACAGCTGGGACCTACTGCAGGTGCTGAGGGGGAAGAGACAGTGACATGGAACACTGACTGAACTAAATTACACTGAGATAAATATATCAGTGATGCTGACTATAATGTCAACTTATCCACCTTCATGTTAAATCATTCCTGAACTGACAACACCCATAGGTCCAGACTACATAAATATGTCTTCCCTTTTGCTGTGGCTAACAAACAGTTTATTAACATTTCAGACAATAAATTGAATAGACTCCATCTATGTGAAGTAATAATGTCTCACATAATTTCAGAATAAGTATCCCAGTCTCTGTTAGGCCCCTGTATTGGGTAGTGCATTTCAAGTTAAGATTGAACTATATTTACTGAGATCATATAACATGATTATGACCCATAATAACAACCTGAGGTTCTGTCATACAAGAGACAGTGACATGGAACACTGGTTAGTGAAGTCAACTTTGAATATGTTTAGAAAGCATCATTCTAATCACATGTTACCCATCATCATCATCATCATCATCATCATCATCATCAATGTAGTGCACCTTCAAAAGTTATTTGAAGTTCTGAAATACCCACAATACCAGTCCAATATGCAAAACAAGATGTAGAGACGTAAATAAAAAGAAGGTGGTGTTACATCAGCATCAGCCCCCTAAATCAAATCCCCATATGAACCTCACAACCAAACATGTGTTGTGATCATCTAGCATTATATTAACTATTTTAATGAGCAGGTTACAGCAGGCTGTTACATCTGTGATTGAGAAATGATGCTGGATCTGTGAATAAAACAAGCTGCTGGGCTCAAACAGACATACAGTATTATCTATCATTAATTACATGGAGGCATATCTGTTGTGTCTCCCTCCCTGAAGTACCTCAGTCAGGTAGTGAATTTCAAGCAAAGATTCAACAATATTTTTTGAGATTATCTAACATTATTATAACCCCCTAAAACGTCCTGTGGTTATGTCAAGGCAAAACGCCTCTCCTGCCACACCTGGCTAGATCCTTTCAGCACGTTCCCAGGCCTTTAATTGAGCCGATCTGAGGCTTGTTAACCACTTAAGACCCTAATTGTCTGAACAATCAGCCTCAACCTTTAAAATGCTGCTGCTCACACAGATCTCTCCAATGAATGGAGGTTGTGGGAAGGTGAAGGAAGCATGGAGAGGTCAGGAACAGAAGTTGGGTTTTGGAGAAACACCATCAGTGCTCTGCAAGCAAAGTAGCTGATGGAGAGGCAGGAGCTTGGTGAACAGATAGATGTGATTGTGGACAGCGAGGAAGAAGGAGAAGATGTGGGAATTGGGAAGATGTTTGTTGAGGAAGAATGGTGTCAGACATGATAAAGAAGAATCTGGATCAATAGGAATCCCTTGCCTTTTGGCAGATCCATTTCTGGTTTCAGGTTGGGGCAGAAAGGAGTTGGGTGCAGTTGAATCAGTGAAGGTAACCTGTAGTGGACTTGTGATGTTTGTGTTTCTTCTTATTAGAGGGAGCAGGTTCTCTGTGTCACTCAACTTGGGTCATGATCTGTTTCTTGCTTTGCTTTTACCAACAGGATGTAATGTAAAAATCTTCCCAGTGTGAAGTAGTTCTTAATTGTTGTGATTGTGAAGTCATGTAAAACGTTTCAGTGCGAAAATGTAGCATCCAAGTCTTTGCCATCGCTGTTAATTCTCTCCTCACATCAACCCTCAGCACTTTGATGAGCAAGTCCGGGTGTTTATATGCTGACCTCACACCTCAACAAGCTTCTGATTGGTCAGAGTCAATACCCTTGGCCACCATTGATTGGCAGATGTGTGAAGCAAATGTGCGTGCCCACAGAACCGTTTGTCGAGGTCAGGGGACACAGGTTACATAAAGAGATGCGCATGCAATTATTGTTTTGAACATTTCCACGCTGGGAGAGATTTTACATCATGATGTACAATCAGAAAACAATCAGAACGGTTGGACTTTTTCACACTGGGAAGATTTTTACATGACACAGAGCACCATTGAAAGATTGAGTTCTGGGCTAGTGATAAGTGTGGAGGTGGAGCAATTGAAGTTTAAATACCTGGTGTTTGTGATGCCCGCCGTTTGGTGGGACGTTGATCCGGTGGGGGGAGTGGTGAAAGAGTCATTGTCAGTCCTTTTGAGTTTTGAGTCTATATTAGTTATCATGTTAGAGCTTTTGTGCAGAATCCACTGTACTGTTTCAGGTGCAACGTTCATGGTCATGTTGCAGCAGTGTGTAGGAGGGAGATTCCAAGATGTGTGCAGAAGGGCATGGGACAGAGGATTGTGTAGTTTTGCTGGATAAAGTTGTGTCTAGGGGTGCTGATGTTGTTGGAGATCGTAAGTGTCAGGTGCGAGAGAGGCAGGTTGACTTGACCAGAGTCAGAGTGGTGCAGAGGGTGTCGTATGCTGAGGCAATGAAGGAAGTGGAAGAGGATGGATGAAGGGTGAGGGATCCCAGTGAGTAGTAGATTTGTGCCAGCACAGGGGGATAGGGCAGTGAGTGAGTTATGCTTCAGTAAGGTTGTCTTAGCGTTCATAGCATTGGTTATCAACTGTACCATAGAAATGGAACGTAAATTATAGAGAATAGCTGTCGAGGTGGCAGCTGCAGAGAAGTATTTGGGTATATGAGATTTCACCTATGAAGAGTTGCAGGGTGTGTTGAGTGGTGGTGTCCCGTCCTCCCAGGTCGTTGGCATGGTGCAGGAGTCGATAGGGTCAAAGTAGTGGAAATGGGGTAGTGGGTTTTAATGGTTAGGTAGAAGCTGAAGAGAAGTACCTGGTGTATGAGGTTTTACACTAGAAGAGTTAATGGGGTGATTTTAATTTGTATGAAATAGTGGTATGTAGGGTTAGTTGATGGGGAAAGTTTGTCCTTTTAGGAACAGGAATAATAAAGATAATTTAATGTAGATTTTGTAGGCCGTGACTGGCCTTACAATTTAGTCAGTAGGGGGTGGTGTATACACCTTTAAATGTGATGTGATCCTCTAACCCAATCCCAAAGAAGAAGAGCTCTTCAACTACAGTTTCCCTGAGGGACCAATAGTCTGTTTGCATAGAGAGGACACTTTGCATTGACAGCACATGCTTCAGTGCTCTGGGAGTGTTTATAGCCCTGTGAGTTTAACACTTCATGACTGAGATCTGTTCTTCATGACAACAGAACCCACAACAACCATGACTTTTATCACCATCTTCTTCTGGACACTTGTTTTCTACATACAAGGTTACAATTTTCAGAATGTATTGTTGAAAATGAATTAAATCTACAGTGTTTACATGTACAGTATATCAATGTTAATATTTCTATTCAGAACTATTCATTACTATATGTAATATTTAATTCATATAAATGTTTTTACTATATTTTTCAGAATCCAGAGGACAGTACGTTGTGACACAGACTCCGGCAGTGAAAGCTGTTCTCCCAGAACAGACAGTCTCTCTGAACTGTAAAACCAGCAGTGATGTTTACAACAATAACTATCTAGCCTGGTACCAACAGAAACCTGGAGGAGCTCCTAAACTCCTTATTTACTATGCTACAACACTTCAGTCTGGGACTCCATCTAGATTCAGTGGCAGTGGATCTGGGAGTGACTTCACTCTGACCATCAGTGGAGTCCAGGCTGAAGATGCAGGAGATTACTACTGTCAGAGTTTACACTGGCCTGATAGCACTCGGTGGTTCACACAGTGATACAGAGACGTACTAAAACCTCCCTCAGTCAGACTGCACAGTGACAGTACTGATACAGCTGGGACCTACTGCAGGTGCTGAGGGAGGACGAGACAGTGACATGGAACAATGGTCACTAGAGGAGATGAACTGTGACATGTGACAATAATAGAAAGCAATCATTCAGATCACATGACCATCCTCATCATCATCATCATGGTTATGACATAGTTTTTGTCATGTCCTTTAAGTAGTACTTCAAAGTTTTTTTACTTAAGTACTTTATACCACTGACTAGGCCTAATCAAAAATTGCTTTCAGAAGAAGCCTTTGACTCTCCTCCTGAACTGTAACCATAGGCCTACACAGCACAGCCATTGGTTAGCCAGCACACAACACGTTTTTGATCAGCAAGCATAGAGAAGGCCGGGGCTCAGGTTTGAAATATCCATTGCGATGTGTAATGCAGCCTAGTTTATTTTACACCATCCCAACAGCTATCTTAGAAACATAACTTTGTGCTGTGCTTCTCTGAGCATACACTTTGTAGCCTATAGCCTCTAGGCTAGGGATCATTTCATTGAGACCACACTAAATAGCCTATAGACGCACTTGATTATGAGGGGTGGCATCGGACACACAACGATATATTGTAAAGCCTAATAAGCAACTAATTCTAAAACACTGAGAAATACACACATTTTATAAAATGCTAATTACATGATCCTCCCCTGGACTAAATTGAGAAAAAAAGAATACTAAACCCTCCCCTTGAGATAAATTTAAAAAGCATGAACCCATTTTCCTCCAGGTACCCATTCTGTACATTTCGATCCGTCCCTTACAATGAACTACTGGTTGATGACAACGCAGTTAGAACATAAATAATTAAGCAATGACATTTAGGTCTGATAGTTTTAAAAGAAACTGTGAATCAGGCTTTATTAATATATGTCTATACCATTCAACATGTACAACTAAAGTTGAAATATTGAAAGAGACAACTAAAATATTTGTTCCAAAGGGAAAACTTTATTTTCATAAAATCTTCAAAGCAAACATTCCTACAGTATCTGATAGAAATAAAACAGAACTCATCAAATTTAGCACTGATACAACCTCAGTCTACAGAGAAGATTGACACATGAACTCAAGCAAAGCCCCCCGTTGCTCGACATGTCAGTGATCAAAATACAGAACATCTGATCTCAGAACAGAGTCAAAGCAGAGGAACCAGCAGCCTCTCTCCACAGGGTTGTGTGACTGAGGAGTCCTACCCAGAACAGTCAGCCTTCCTCGGGGTCTTGGTGACTGGAGTCTGGGATTTCTGCTGGGCTTCACAGGTCACCTCTCCTGCCCTGGTCCACTCCAGGCCAGTGAGAGTCAGGGTGCTGCTCCAGCTGTACAGGCCATCCTTCTCCAGGACCCTAGAACTGGTCTTCTGGTTGTTGCTGGTCCCGTCCACTTTCCAGCTCAAGGTCCAGTCTGAGGGGAAGCCCTTGTTGGCCAGACACGTCAGTGTGGCTGTTATTGTACTGGACAGTTCCTCTCTAGCGGGGGGCAGGACAGTGAGGGTGGGAGCACTGTTACCTGGAACAAACAGAACACATCAACTGCATCAACTATGTCCAAAAGATTTATAAAAGCAATAGATATACAAATATATTGATTTGGAAATGCCTTCTAAATATAGTGTAGTTAGATTGATAAAAGATTTGAAGAAAACACAAACCATAATATGATAGATATACAATGCAGATTTATGAATAATATGAGTCAAGTGTAAGTGTTTAACTTTAGCATTACTAGTATGTCAGATATCTTAGGATTGTTTCTGATCAGAATACTCTTTTTTTATTTTTATAAAAGATTTGAAGAAAACACAAAATGATAGATATACAATGCAGATTTATGAACAATATGAGACAAGTGTAAGTGGTTAACTAGTATGTCAGATATCTTAGGATTGTTTCTGGTCAGAATAAATTTTACCCCCTTTTCTCCCCAATTTCGTGGTATCCAATTGTTTTTAGTAGCTACTATCTTGTCTCATCGCTACAACTCCCGTACGGGCTCAGGAGAGACGAAGGTTGAAAGTCATGCGTCCTTGGATACACAACCCAACCAAGCCGCACTTCTTAACACAGCACGCATCCAACCCGGAAGCCAGCCACACCAATGTGTCAGGGGAAACACCGTGCACCTGGCAACCTTGGTTAGCGTGCACTGCGCCCGGCCCGCCACAGGAGTCTCTGGTGCGCGATGAGACAATCCCTCCATAACACGGACGACGCTAGGCCAATTGTGCTTCGCCCCACGGACCTCCCGGTCGCGGCCGGTTGCGACAGAGCCTGTGCGTGAACCCAGAGTCTCAGATGGCACAGCTGGCGCTGCAGTACAGCGCCCTTAACCCCTGTGCCACCCGGGACGCCTCTGATCAGAATACTCTTAACATCTCCAGTATATTAAGATAATCCAACAGGTTGTATAAAAACATTGTCACGTTCTGATCTTAGTTCCATTGTTTTGTCTTTGTTTTAGTATGGTCAGGGCGTGAGTTGGGGTGGGCAGTCTATGTTCCTTTTTCTATAATTTGTGATTTCTGTGTTTGGCCTGGTATGGTTCTCAATCAGAGGGAGCTGTCAATCGTTGTCCCTGATTGAGAACCATACTTAGGTAGCCTGATTTCACTTTTGAGTTGTGGGTGATTATTTTCCGTGTCAGTGTTTGTTCCACATGGAACTGTTTCAGTTTTGTTATTTCTCTGTGGCCAATGTGAGTAAAACATTTACACGTGTTAACCCTCGCAAAGCTGCCGGCCCAGACTGCATCCCTAGGTGCGTCCTCAGAGCATGCGCAGACCAACTGTCTAGTGTGTTTACAGACATATTCAATCAATCCCTATCCCAGTCTGTTGTCCCCACATGCTTGAAGATGGCCACCATTATTCCTGTTTATAAGAAAGCTAAGGTAACTGAACTAAATGACTATCACCCCATAGCACTCACTTCTGACATCATGTAGAGCTTTGAGAGACTTTGACACCCTAGACCCACTCCAATTTGCCTACCGCCCCAATAGGTCCACAGACGATGCCATCACACCGTCTGGACAAGAGGAATACCTATGTAAGAATGCTGTTCATTGACCACAGCTCAGCATTCAACACCATAGTACCCTCCAAACTCATCATTAAGCTTGAGAGCCTGGGTCTCGACCCCGCCCTGTGCAACTGGGTCCTGGACTTTCTGACGGGCAGCCCACCAGGTGGTGAAGGTAGGAAACAATATCTCCACTCCGCTGATCCTCAACACTGGGGCCCCACAGGGGTGTGTTCTCAGCCCTCTTCTGTACTCCCTGTTCACCCATGACTGCTTGGCCATGTACGCCTGCAACTCAATCATCAAGTTTGGAGATGACACTACAGTGGTAGGCTTGATTACCAACAATGACGAGACAGCCTACAGGGAGGAGGTGAGGGGCCTCGGAGTGTGGTGTCAGGAAATAACCTCTCACTCAACGTCAACAAAACAAAGGAGATGATCGTGGACTTCAGGAAACAGCAGAGGGATCACCCCCCCATCCACATCGACGGGACCGAAGTGGAGAAGGTGAAAAGTTTTAAGTTTCTCGGCATACACATCACAGACAAACTGAAATGGTCCACCCACACAGACAGCGTGGTGAAGAAGGCGCAACAGCGCCTTCAGGAGGCTGAAGAAATTTGACTTGTCACCAGAAACACTCACAAACTTTTACAGATGCACAATCAAGAGCATTCTGTTGGGATGTATCACCGCCTGGTATGGCAACCCCAGAGGGTAGTACGGTCTGCACAACGCATCACAACAAGCTACCTGCCCTCCAGGACACCTACAGCACCATATGTCACAGGAAGGCCAAAAAGATCATCAAGGACAACAACCACCCGAGCCACTGCCTGTTCACCCTGCAATCATCCAGAAGACGAGGTCAGTACAGGTGCATCAAATCTGAGACCGAGAGACTGAAAAACAGCTTCTATCTCAAGGCCATCAGACCGTTAAACAGCCATCACTAACATAGAGAGGCTGCTGCCAACATACAGACTCAATCTCTGGCCACTTTAATAAATGGATCACTAGTCACTTTGAATAACGCCCCTTTAATAATGTTTAAATGTCCTACATTACTCATCTCTTATGCAAATACTGTATTCGATACCATCTACTGTATCTTGCCTGCGCCGCACGGCCATCGCTCATCCATGTATTTATATGTACATATTCTTCTTCATCCCCTTACACTTGTGTCTATAAGGTAGTAGTTTTGGAATTGTTAGCTAGATTACTTGTTGGTTATTACTGCATTGTCGGAACTAGAAGCACAAGCATTTCGCTACACTCGCATTAACATCTGCTAACCATGTGCATCACCAATGACATTTGATTATATCTGATCATCATCAGAATAATAATATAATGGTGGTGTGACATAAAAGTTACCATACATTAGTTATCTGAGTAAACAGTTGCTGTTTGATAGAAAAGCTGTGACATGAAGGATAAAATACTCCAATAACTGGAACCTACTTGAAAACTGAAATAGATTTGAAACATTAATTTGCATAATGCATCTGCTCCACTGCTCTAATAGTATTTATATCCCTGTGAGTTGAACACTTCATGACTAAGAGCTGTTCTTCATGACAACAGAACCCACAACAACCATGACTTTTATCACCATCTTCATCTGGACACTTGTTTTCTGCTTTCAAGGTTACAGTTTTCAGAATTCATTGTTTGAGATTAATTTAATCTATAGTGTATACATGTAGAGTATATCAATGTTAATATTTCTATTCAGAACTATTCATTACAATATGTAATATTTCATTTATATAAATGTTTATTTTTGTCTTTTTCAGATGCCAGAGGACAGTACGTTGTGACACAGACTCCGGTAGTGAAAGCTGTTGTCCCAGGACAGCCAGTCTCTCTGAACTGTATAACCAGCAGTAATGTGTATTCTAATAATCGCCTAGCCTGGTACCAACAGAAACCTGGAGGAGCTCCTAAACTCCTTATTTACCTTGCTACAACACTTCAGTCTGGGACTCGATCTAGATTCAGTGGCACTGGATCTGGGAGTGACTTCACTCTGACCATCAGTGGAGTCCAGGCTGAAGATGCAGGAGATTACTACTGTCAGAGTTTCCACTATCCCAATAGTAAACATGTGTTCACACAGTGATACAGAGTCGTACAAAAACCTCCCTCAGTCAGACTGCACAGTGACAGTACTGATACAGCTGGGACCTACTGCAGGTGCTGATGATGAAGAGACAGTGACATGGAACACTGACTGAACTAAAATACACTGAGATAAATATATCAGTGATGCTGACTATAATGTCAACTTATCCACCTTCATGTTAAATCATTCCTGAACTGACAACACCCATAGGTCCAGACTACATAAATATGCCTTCCCTTTTGCTGTGGCTAACAAACCTTTTATTAACATTTCAGACAATAAATTGAATAGACTCCATCTATGTGAAGTAATAATGTCTCACATAATTTCAGAATAAATATCCCAGTCTATGTTAGGCCCCTGTATTGGGTAGTGCATTTCAAGTTAAGATTGAACTATATTTACTGAGATCATATAACATGATTATGACCCATAATAACAACCTGAGGTTCTGTCATACAAGAGACAGTGACATGGAACACTGGTTAGTGAAGTCAACTTTGAATATGTTTAGAAAGCATCATTCTAATCACATGTTACCCATCATCATCATCATCATCATCATCAATGTAGTGCACCTTCAAAAGTTATTTGAAGTTCTGAAATACTCACAATACCAGTCCAATATGCAAAACAAGATGTAGAGACGTAAATAAAAAGAAGGTGGTGTTACATCAGCATCAGCCTCCTAAATCAAATCCCCATATGAACCTCACAACCAAACATGTGATGTGATCATCTAGCATTATATTAACTATTTTAATGAGCAGGTTACAGCAGGCTGTTACATCTGTGATTGAGAAATAATGCTGGATCTGTGAATGAAACAAGCTGCTGGGCTCAAACAGACATTCAGTATTATCTATCATTAATTACATGGAGGCATATCTGTTGTGTCTCCCTCCCTGAAGTATCTCAGTCAGGTATTGAATTTCAAGCAAAGATTCAACAATATTTTTTGAGATTATCTAACGTTATTATATCCCCCTAAAACGTCCTGTGGTTATGTCAAAGCAAAACGCCTCTCCTGCCACACCTGGCTAGATCCTTTCAGCACGTTCCCAGGCCTTTAATTGAGCCGATCTCAGGCTTGTTAACCACTTAAGACCCTGATTGGCTGAACAATCAGCCTCAACCTTTAAAATGCTGCTGCTCACACAGATCTCTCCAGTGAATGGAGGTTGTGGGAAGGTGAAGGAAGCAGGGAGAGGTCAGGAACAGAAGTTGGCTCTTGGAGAAACACCATCAGTGCTCTGTAAGCAATGTAGCTGATGGAGAGGCAGGAGCTTGGTGAACAGATAGATATGATTGTGGACAGCGAGGAAGAAGGAGAAGATGTGGGATGTGGGAAGATGTGTGTTGAGGAAGAATGGTGTCAGACATGATAAAGAAGAATCTGGATCAATAGGAATCCCTTGCCTTTTGGCAGATCCATTTCTGATTTCAGGTTGGGTCAGAAAGGAGTTGGGTGCAGTTGAATCAGTGAAGGTAACCTGTAGTGGACTTGTGATGTTTGTGTTTCTTCTTATTAGAGGGAGCAGATGCTCTGTGTCACTCAACTTGGGTCATGATCTGTTTCTTGCTTTGCTTTTAGCAACAGGATGTAATGTAAAAATATTCCCAGTGTGAAGTAGCTCTTAATTGTTGTGATTGTGAAGTCATGTAAAACTTTTCAGTGTGAAAATGTGTCTAGTCAGTTGCACGCGTGTCTGTGGATGGCTGAGCTCCTACAGATGTTTCTCTCACACCACCTCGCCCTTGATTTAACTATCTAAGTAGCATAATGAGCTGTAAACTGGTCAAGATAACTTGTTCTCAGAGGTGTACGGTTTTAACATGTTTGTATAGTTAACTTACTAACAAATATATGCACTGTCAATCGAAAATGTAGCATCCAAGTCTTTGCCATCGCTGTTAATTCTCTCCTCACATCAACCCTCAGCACTTTGACGTGCAAGTCCGGGTGTTTATATGCTGACCTCACGCCTCAACAAGCTTCTGATTGGTCAGAGTCAATAACCCTGGCCACCATTGATTGGCAGATGTGTGAAGCAAATGTGCGTGCCCACAGAACCGTTTGTCGAGGTCAGGGGACACAGGTTACATAAAGAGATGCGCATGCAATTATTGTATTGAACATTTTCACACTGGGAGAGATTTTACATCATGATGTACAATCAGAAAACAATCAGAACGGTTGGACTATTTCACACTGGGAAGATTTTTACATGACACAGGGCACCATTGAAAGGGGTGAATTCTGGGCTAGTGAGAAGTGTGGAGGTGGAGCAATTGAAGTTTAAATACCTGGTGTTTGTGACGCCCGCCGTTTGGTGCGCCGTAGATCCGGTGGTGAAGCAGAGGAGTCATTGTCAGTCCTTTTGAGTTTTGAGTCTATATTAGTTATCCTGTTAGAGCTTTTGTGCAGAATCCACTGTACTGTTTCAGGTGCAACGTTCATGCTCATGTTGCAGCAGTGTGTAGGAGGGAGATTCCAAGATGTGGGAAGTGTGCAGGAGGGCATGGGACAGAGGATTGTGTAGATTTGCTGGATAAAGTTGTGTCAACAGTAGGGGTGCTGATGTTGTTGGAGATCGTAAGTGTCAGGTGCGAGAGAGGCAGGTTGACATGACCAGAGTCAGAGTAGTGCAGAGGATGTCGTATGCTGAGGCAATGAAGGAAGTGGAAGAGGATGGGTGAAGGGTGAGGGATCCCAGTAAGTAGTAGATTTGTGCCAGCACAGGGAGATAGGGCAGTGAGTGAATTATGCTTCAGTAAGGTTGTCTTAGCGTTCATAGCATTCATTATCAACTGTACCATAGAATTGGAATGTACATTTTTGGAAATAGCTGTCGAGGTGGCAGCTGCAGAGAAGTATTTGGGTATATGAGATTTCACTTAAGAAGAGTTGCAAGGTGTGTTGAGTGGTGGTGTCCCGTCCTCCCAGGTCGTTGGCATGGTGCAGGAGTCGATAGGGTCAAAGTAGTGGAAATGGGGTAGTGGGTTTTAATGGGTAGGTGGTAGCTGAAGAGAAGTACCTGGTGTATGAGGTGATACACTAGAACAGTTCATGGGGTGATTTTATTTGTATGAAATAGTGGTATGTAGGGTTAGTTGGTGGGGCAAGTTTGTCCTTTTAGGAACAGGAATAATAAAGATAATTTAATGTTGATATGGTAGGCAGTGACTGGCCTTACAATTTAGTACAGTAGGGGGTGGTGTGTACACCTTTAAATTAGATGTGATCCTCTAACCCAATCCCAAAGAAGAAGAGCTCTTCAACTACAGTTTCCCTGGGGGACCAATAGTCTGTTTGCATAGAGAGAACACTTTGCATTGACAGCACATGCTTCAGTGCTCTGAGAGTGTTTATAGCCCTGTGAGTTTAACACTTCATGACTGAGAGCTGTTCTTCATGACAACAGAACCCACAACAACCATGACTTTTATCACCATATTCATCTGGACACTTGTTTTCTGCTTTCAAGGTTACAGTTTTTGGAATTTATTGTTGAACATTAATTAAATCTACAGTGTTTACATGTACATTATATCAATGTTAATATTTCTATTCAGAACTATTAATTATTATATGTAATATTTAATTAATATAAATGTTTTTACTATATTTTTCAGAATCCAGAGGACAGTACGTTGTGACACAGACTCCGGTAGTGAAAGCTGTTGTCCCAGAACAGACAGTCTCTCTGAACTGTAAAACCAGCAGTAATGTTTACAACAATAACTATCTAGCCTGGTACCAACAGAAACCTGGAGGAGCTCCTAAACTCCTTATTTACCTTGCTACAACACTTCAGTCTGGGACTCCATCTAGATTCAGTGGCAGTGGATCTGGGAGTGACTTCACTCTGACCATCAGTGGAGTCCAGGCTGAAGATGCAGGAGATTACTACTGTCAGAGTTTCCACTATCCAGGTAGCACTCGGTGGTTCACACAGTGATACAGAGTCGTACTAAAACCTCCCTCAGTCAGACTGCACAGTGACTGTACTGATACTGCTGGGACCTACTGCAGGTGCTAAGGAGGATGAGACAGTGACATGGAACACTGATCAGTAGAGGAGGTCAACTTTGAGTATGTTTACAAAGCATCATTCAGATCACAAGTCCCCCATCATCCTCATCACACTTGTGAATATTTATTGTCATGGTCGTGAAGTTCACTTATAAAAGTTATATGAAGTTTTAAAACACACATTACCTGTTCATAATCAGAGTCAAATCCAAAGATGTAAAAAATAAACAATTGTGATGTTACATCAGCATCAGCCCCATAAATCAAATCCCCATATGAACCTCACAACCAAACATGTGATGTGATCATCGAGCAATATATGAACTATCTTGATGAGCAGGTCTGTTACATCTGTGAATGAGACATGATGCTGGGATCAAACATGAAATATGTTTGAATAATATACATTTGATCTGTCATAATATCTGTAATTGTAACTAACCTGAATCCACCATAGAGGTTAAAACCAGTCACTCATATCTGTCCCAGTCTAACTACTAGACTGGTAGCTGTGGGAGTGAAACTGAGATTTACATGGGCTGGGTGGTTATGCTTGTCCCAGAATAGAGCAGCACTGTTACCAGATGTTCACACTGTCCCCAGAGGGTTGGAGATAGAGAAGACTATGACTATCGTGAAGCTGTGATACTGGTTATATTATGTGGATCTTGTAAA
Organism: Oncorhynchus clarkii lewisi; assembly: GCF_045791955.1. Classification (NCBI taxonomy): domain Eukaryota; kingdom Metazoa; phylum Chordata; class Actinopteri; order Salmoniformes; family Salmonidae; genus Oncorhynchus; species Oncorhynchus clarkii. The sequence goes on from NC_092167.1 coordinate 8,827,056, forward strand.
ACAAATTTAGCTTAATGTAGGTGTGATCACATTGTTGAGAGTCCAAGATATTGATCAAATGTTCAATAACATTAGTTTACTGTCTTTATGAGTCTATAAATCAAGCAGGTAAAAAACAGTCCAAGAAAAATGAATAAGGAGTACCATCTACTGCGTGTGTCTAGACCTCTCCTGTTAATCTGTTAACATTGTAGTATCTAGAACTCTCCTGTTAATCTGTTAACATGGTAGTATCTAGACCTCTCCTGTTAATCTGTTAACATTGTAGTATCTAGACCTCTCCTGTTAATCTGTTAACATTGTAGTATCTAGACCTCATCTGTTAACCTGTTAACATTGTAGTATCTAGACCTCATCTGTTAACCTTTTAACATTGTAGTATGTAGACTTCTCCTGTTAATCTGTTAACATTGTAGTATCTAGTCCTCTCCTGTTAACCTGTTAACATTGTAGTATCTAGACCTCTTCTGTTAATCTGTTAACATTGTAGTATCAATACCTCTCCTGTTAACCTGTTAACATTGTAGTATCAATACCTCTCCTGTTAACCTGTTAACATTGTAGTATCTAGACCTCTCCTGTTAACCTGTTAACATTGTAGTATCAAGACCCCTCCTGTCTCAGCCTCCAGTATTTATGCTGCAGTAGTTTATGTGTCGGGGGGCTAGGGTCAGTTTGTTATATCTGGAGTACTTCTCCTGTCCTATTCGGTGTCCTGTGTGAATCTAAGTGTGCGTTCTCTAATTCTCTCCTTCTCTCTTTCTCTCTCTCGGAGGACCTGAGCCCTAGGACCATGCCCCAGGAATACCTGACATGATGACTCCTTGCTGTCCCCAGTCCACCTGACTGTGCTGCTGCTCCAGTTTCAACTGTTCTGCCTTATTATTATTCGACCATGCTGGTCATTTATGAACATTTGAACATCTTGACCATGTTCTGTTATAATCTCCACCCGGCACAGCCAGAAGAGGACTGGCCACCCCACATAGCCTGGTTCCTCTCTAGGTTTCTTCCTAGGTTTTGGTCTTTCTAGGGAGTTTTTCCTAGCCACCGTGCTTCTACACCTGCATTGCTTTCTGTTTGGGGTTTTAGGCTGGGTTTCTGTACAGCACTTTGAGATATCAGCTGATGTACGAAGGGCTATATAAATACATTTGATTTGATTTAATCTGTTAACATGGTAGTATCTAGACCTCTCCTGTTAACCTGTTAACATTGTAGTATCTAGACCGCTCCTGTTAATCTGTTAACATTGTAGTATCTAGACCTCTCCTGTTAATCTGTTAACATTGTAGTATCTAGACCTCTCCTGTTAAATGTGCAACAAGGGGAAAAAGATCTCTGGACCATCTTTACTCCGCATACAGAGACGCATGCAAAACCCTCCCTCGCCCTCCATTTGGCAAATCTGACCATAATTCTATCCTCCTGATTCCTGCGTACAAGCTAAAATTAAAGCAGGAAGCACCAGTGACTTGATCAATAAAAACGTGGTCAGATGAAGCAGATTCTAAGCAACAGGACTGTTTGCTGGCACAGACTGGAATATGTTCCGGGATTCCTTCAGGGTCATTGAGGAGTACACCACATCTGTCATTGGCTTCATCAATAAGTGCATTGATGACGTCATCCCCACAGTGACCGTACGTACAAACCCTAACCAGAAACCATGGATTGCAGGCAACATTCGCACTGAGCTAAAGGCTAGAGCTTCCGCTTTCAAGGAAGCTTATAAGAAATCCAGCTATGCCATCCGACAAACCATCAAATTGGCAAAGCGTCAATACAGGACTAAGATCGAATTGTACTACCCTGGCTCTGACGCTAGACGGATGTGGCAGGACTTGCAAACCATTACAGACTACAAACGGAAGCACAGCCGAGAGCTGCACAGTGACACGAGCCTACCAGATGAGCTAAATAACTTCTATGCTCGCTTCGAGGCAAATAACATTGAAACATGCATGAGAGCACCAACTGTCATGGAAGGCTGTGTGATCATGCTCTCTGCAGCCGATGTGAGTAAGACCTTTAAACAGGTCAACATTTTTAAGGCCGCAGGGCCAGACGGATTACCAGGACGTGTACTGCGAGCATGCGCTGACCAACTGGCAAGTCTCTTCACTGTCACTTTCAACCTCTCTCTGTCTGAGTCTGTAATACCAACATGTTTCAAGCAGACCACCATAGTGACTGTGCCCAAAAACACTAAGGTAACCTGCCTAAATGACTACCAACTCGTAGCACTCACGTCTGTAGCCATGAAGTGCTTTGAAAGGCTGGTCACGGCTCACATCTACACCATCATCCCAGCAACCCTAGACCCACTCCAATTTGCATACCGCCCCAACAGATCCACAGATGATGCAATCTCTATTGCACTCCACACTGCCCTTTCCCACCTTGACAAAAGGAACACTTATGTGAGAATGCTATTCATTGACTACAGCTCATCTTTCAACACCATAGTGCCCTCAAAGCTCATTAATAAGCTAAGGACCATGGGAATAAACACTTCCCTTTGCAACTGGATCCTAGACAACCTGACGGGCAGCCCCCAGGTGGTAAGGGTAGGTAACAACACATCTGCAACGCTGATTCTCAGCACGAGGACCCCTCAGGGGTGCGTGCTCAGTCACCTCCTGTACTCCCTGTTCACCCATGACTGCATGGCCAAGCATGATGCCAACACCATAAATTAAGTTTGCCGACGACACAACATTGGTAGGCCTGATCACCGACAATGACGAGACAGCCAATAGGCAGAAGGTCTGTATCGGTTCCCCCCTGTATATAGTCTAACTATTGTTATTTTACTGCTGCTCTTTAATTACTTGTTACTTTTATCTCTTATCCGTACTTTTAAAGCTGTGTTGTTGGTTAGGGCTCTCGTAAGTAAGCATTTCTCTGTAAGGTCTGTTGTATTCGGCGCATGTGATTAGTAACATTTGATTTGATTTGCTGGTTGAAGATGATGTGGTTTCAAGTGAGAACATAAATAACTAAGCAATGACATTTAGGTCTGATATTTTTCAAAGAAACTGTGAATCAGGCTTGATTACTGTATGTCTATACCATTCAACAACATTTAAGACTGCAGTCAAATTATTAAAAGAGACAGAAATATGTGTTCCTAAGGGAAATCTTTATTTTCATCTATTCATCAAAGCATCAAAGCAAACATTCCTACAGTATCTAACAGTAAAAAAAACGAATTCATCAAATCTAACACCGATTCAATCTCAGTCTACAGAGAGGACTGACACATGAACTCAAGCAAAGCCCTATTTGTAACGTCTGCTTCCAACTCACACTCTCAAACACATAGATCCCCTGAACGCAGCTCACTTTCCAACTCACACTCTCAAACACCTAGATCCCCTCTAGCTCACTGTCCAGACCTCAATCACCTGAATTCTATTCACACACCTGTATGTCATTTACACACACTACTTAGTTCAGTTCTTTTCACCCCGTCATTGTGAGGTATTGTTTGTTTTGTGACACACTTCTATTCAGAGCTCTGTTTGTCCCGTATTCAGTCCTGTGTATGATCGTTTTTGGCCTGCCTCACTAACGATGCCTTTTGCCTATTCCCTGCCTGTATTTCAGCCTAACGGATTTCCTGTTATCAACCTCTTGCCTGCTCTCCCGGACTACATTCCTAGCCTTGTCGCTGCCTGTAAGGTTGCCTTTTTGGACCCCTGTGTATGACCTTCTGCCTGTCCCTGGACACAGCTACCTGCCTCCTCATGTTGTCCTTTACAAACAAACACCTGCTGCGCCCTGCATTGAAACCAGCTCTCTGTCTCCCATCGTGTTCATTACACTATTACTGCTGGTACAAAAACCTCTCTGTGTTGTGATGCTGCAGCTGTTACAGTGAAGATCACTCATACAGAATCATAATCAACACAAATACACTTTAACATCTTCCAGGTAGAACAAACACTTCATATTAGCTGTTTCTAGATAATAAAAGTATGAATTGTATCTTAAATCCAGATAGTAGTATTTTTCCTTCCTCTGTGTATCAGGTTCTCCTAGTCTGGAGGTACAGTCCAGCATTAGATCAGTGTTGCTAGTATTCCTCCATATTGTCCATATGAAAGACAACAGCAGCAGCAGTAGTGATAGTGATCCATGTTGTATATTCCTTTATTAAACATGTTGATCTCAGATTTAACAGTGGTGGTAAAGTCACAGAGGACAGACAACACTACCAGAGGAATCCCACCAGCTTTAGTTTAGAGAAGTGTTCACTAACTGATTAGAGGAACTTACATGAGAGACCGAGCATGAGTGAACAGACAGTTCATTATATCTGATCATCATCAGAATAATAATATAATGGTGGTGTGACATAAAAGTTACCATACATTAGTTATCAGATAAAATAGTTGCTGTTTGATGTTGTAAAAGGGGCAGCAGGTAGCTAGCGGTTAGAGTGTTGGGCCAGTAACTGAAAGGTCACTAGTTCAAATATCTGGGTCGACAAGGTGAAAAATATGCTGATGTGACCTTGAGCAAGGCACTTAACCCTAATTGCTCCAGGGTCGCCGTTGGCAACGGCAGACCCTGGCCTTGACCCCACTCTCCGAGGTTGTCTCAGGGGGAGTTGGGATATGCAAAAATAAATAATTCCAATTCACACTTGGGCATAAAACTGTGTGAAATAAGACACATTTATTTACCCACCTAATTATTATAAAATAAATCTCAAAATGTATTCTGATGGGAAACTACTTGAAACCTGAAATAGATTTGAAACATGAATTTGCATAATGCATCTGTCCTGCTGCTCTAAGAGCATTTATATCCCTGTGAGTTGAACACTTCATGACTGAGATCTGTTCTTCATGACAACAGAACCCACAACAACCATGACTTTTATCACCATCTTCATCTGGACACTTGTCTTCTACATACAAGGTTACAATTTTCAGAATGTATTGTTGAAAATGAATTAAATCTACAGTGTTTACATGTACAGTATATCAATGTTAATATTTCTATTCAGAACTATTCATTACTATATGTAACATTCCATTCCTATAAATGTTTTACAATATTTTTCAGAATCCAGAGGACAGTACGTTGTGACACAGACTCCGGTAGTGAAAGTTGTTCTCCCAGGACAGACAGTCTCTCTGAACTGTAAAACCAGCAGTGATGTTTACAACAATAACCTTCTAGCCTGGTACCAACATAAACCTGGAGGAGCTCCTAAACTCCTTATTTACCATGCTACAACACTTCAGTCTGGGACTCCATCTAGATACAGTGGCAGTGGACATGGGAGTGACTTCACTCTGACCATCAGTGGAGTCCAGGCTGAAGATGCAGGAGATTACTACTGTCAGAGTTACCACTACATCAATAGTAAACATGCGTTCACACAGTGATACAGAGTCGTACTAAAACCTCGCTCAGTCAGACTGCACAGTGACTGTACTGATACAGATCGGACCTACTGCAGGTGCTGAGGGGGAAGAGACATTGACATGGAACACTGACTGAACTAAATTACACTGAGCTAAATCCATCAGTGATGATGTCTATAATGTAAACTTATCCCAGGTGCTGAGGGGAAGACAATGACATGGAACACTGATCAGTAGAGGAGGTAAACTGAGATAAATATATCAGTGATGCTGACTATAATGTCAACTCATCCACCCTCATGTTAAATCATTCCTGAACTGACAACACCCATAGGTCCAGACTACATAAATATGCCTTCCCTTTTGCTGTGGCTAACAAACCTTTTATTAACATTTCAGACAAAATATTGAATAGACTCCATCTATGTGAAGTAATAATGTCTCACGTAATTTCAGAATAAGTATCCCAGTCTCTGTTAGGCCCCTGTATTGGGTAGTGCATTTCAAGTTAAGATTGAACTATATTTACTGAGATCATATAACATGATTATGACCCATAATAACAACCTGAGGTTCTGTCATACAAGAGACAGTGACATGGAACACTGGTTAGTGAAGTCAACTTTGAATATGTTTAGAAAGCATCATTCTAATCACATGTTACCCATCATCATCATCATCATCAATGTAGTGCACCTTCAAAAGTTATTTGAAGTTCTGAAATACTCACAATACTAGTCCAATATGCAAAACAAGATGTAGAGACGTAAATAAAAAGAAGGTGGTGTTACATCAGCATCAGCCTCCTAAATCAAATCCCCATATGAACCTCACAACCAAACATGTGTTGTGATCATCTAGCATTATATTAACTATTTTAATGAGTAGGCTGTTACATCTGTGATTGAGAAATGATGCTGGATCTGTGAATGAAACAAGCTGCTGGGCTCAAACAGACATACAGTATTATCTATCATTAATTACATGGAGGCATATCTGTTGTGTCTCCCTCCGTGAAGTACCTCAGTCAGGTAGTGAATTTCAAGCAAAGATTCAACAATATTTTTTGAGATTATCTAACATTATTATAACCCCCTAAAACGTCCTGTGGTTATGTCAAGGCAAAACGCCTCTCCTGCCACACCTGGCTAGATCCTTTCAGCACGTTCCCAGGCCTTTAATTGAGCCGAGCTGAGGCTTGTTAACCATTTAAGACCCTAATTGTCTGAACAATCAGCCTCAACCTTTAAAATGCTGCTGCTCACACAGATCTCTCCAATGAATGGAGGTTGTGGGAAGGTGAAGGAAGCATGGAGAGGTCAGGAACAGAAGTTGGGTTTTGGAGAAACACCATCAGTGCTCTGCAAGCAAAGTAGCTGATGGAGAGGCAGGAGCTTGGTGAACAGATAGATGTGATTGTGGACAGCGAGGAAGAAGGAGAAGATGTGGGAATTGGGAAGATGTTTGTTGAGGAAGAATGGTGTCAGACATGATAAAGAAGAATCTGGATCAATAGGAATCCCTTGCCTTTTGGCAGATCCATTTCTGGTTTCAGGTTGGGGCAGAAAGGAGTTGGGTGCAGTTGAATCAGTGAAGGTAACCTGTAGTGGACTTGTGATGTTTGTGTTTCTTCTTATTAGAGGGAGCGGGTTCTCTGTGTCACTCAACTTGGGTCATGATCTGTTCCTTGCTTTGCTTTTAGCAACAGGATGTAATGTAAAAATCTTCCCAGTGTGAAGTAGTTCTTAATTGTTGTGATTGTGAAGTCATGTAAAACGTTTCAGTGTGAAAATGTTCCTAGTCAGTTGCACGCGAGTCTGTGGATGGCTGAGCTCCTACAGATGTTTCAAATATATGCACTGTCAATCGAAAATGTAGCATCCAAGTCTTTGCCATCGCTGTTAATTCTCTCCTCACATCAACCCTCAGCACTTTGATGAGCAAGTCCGGGTGTTTATATGCTGACCTCACACCTCAACAAGCTTCTGATTGGTCAGAGTCAATACCCTTGGCCACCATTGATTGGCAGATGTGTGAAGCAAATGTGCGTGCCCACAGAACCGTTTGTCGAGGTCAGGGGACACAGGTTACATAAAGAGATGCGCATGCAATTATTGTATTGAACATTTTCACACTGGGAGAGATTTTACAGCATGATGTACAATCAGAAAACAATCAGAACGGTTGGACTTTTTCACACTGGGAAGATTTTTACATGACACAGAGCACCATTGAAAGGGGTGAATTATGGGCTAGTGATAAGTGTGCAGGTGGAGCAATTGAAGTTTAAATACCTGGTGTTTGTGATGCCCACCGTTTGGTGGGACGTTGATCCGGTGGGGGGAGTGGTGAAAGAGTCATTGTCAGTCCTTTTGAGTTTTGAGTCTATATTAGTTATCATGTTAGAGCTTTTGTGCAGAATCCACTGTACTGTTTCAGGTGCAACGTTCATGGTCATGTTGCAGCAGTGTGTAGGAGGGAGATTCCAAGATGTGTGCAGAAGGGCATGGGACAGAGGATTGTGTAGTTTTGCTGGATAAAGTTGTGTCAACAGTAGGGGTGCTGATGTTGTTGGAGATCGTAAGTGTCAGGTGCGAGAGAGGCAGGTTGACGTGACCAGAGTCAGAGTAGTGCAGAGGGTGTCGTATGCTGAGGCAATGAAGGAAGTGGAAGAGGATGGGTGAAGGGTGAGGGATCCCAGTGAGTAGTAGATTTGTGCCAGCACAGGGGGATAGGGCAGCGAGTGAATTATGCTTCAGTAAGGTTGTTGTCTTAGCGTTCATAGCATTGGTTATCAACTGTACCATAGAAATGGAACGTAAATTATAGAGAATAGCTGTCGAGGTGGCAGCTGCAGAGAAGTGACACAGCCTGGGATCAAACCCGGGTCTGAAGTGACACCTCAAGCACTGTGATGCAGTGCCTTAGACAGCTGTGATGTCGTGACTCAGAAAGCTGCGTCGCAGAGTCGTAGACCGCTGCGCCACTCAGGAGACCCACTTCAGCAGAGTTACAGGGTGTGTTGAGGGGTAGTGTCCCGTCATGTCAGGCCATTGGCATGGTTCAGGAGCAGATAGGGTCAAAGTAGTGGAAAATGGTAGTGGGCTTTAATATGTAGGTGGTAGCTGAAGGGAAGTACCTGAGTGTACGAGATATTACTGCAGAAGAGTTCATGGGATAGTGTTGTTATGAAATAGTGGTATGTAGGTGTAGGGTTGTTGTGCACTTGAGTGAGGACCCAAAAGCGGTTTAACAAAAACAGAGTCCTTTAATGTAAACACAGGGAAGACATAGATCCTCTTCAGATGTAGATAATGGAAAAATAGACAACCCGCAGAGAGGGCGACAAATGAAACAAAAAGTCCTTCTGATAATTACAAAAGAGCCCCCTTCTTAGCAGCAGAGGAGAATAGCTGGGTTAGCGGCGACAGGCTGCAGGTCTCTCTGGGTAGGCGCGGGTCGTAGAGGAACAGTGGTACCTGATCTCACATAGCCTCAGATGAACTGGACACAGTACAAACAACAAGACAGTTAGCTGAGTACAGGATGCACTTGCCAGGCGGATTCCGACAGGACGGGACAAGGGTGAAGCAAACGAGATGATAGTTTGTTTCTGGCATGAGAAACTCAAACGAGAATCTGACAAAGAAAGAAGCAGGAACAGAGAGAGAAATAGAGACCTAATCAGAGGGAAAAAGGGAACAGGTGGGAAAAGGGTGAACGAGGTAGTTAGAGGAGATGAGGAACAGCTGGAGAAGGAGAGAAAGAGAAGGTAACCTAAAACGACCAGCAGAGGGAGACAGAGTGAAGATAAAGAACAGGAACAAGACATAACATGATAAGACATGACAAGGGTTAGTAGGTGTGTACGTTTTTTCCTTTTAGGATCAGGAATAGTACGTTTGCATAGAGAGGACACATTGCATTGGCAGCACATGCTTCAGTGCTCTGGGAGTGTTTATAGCCCTGTGAGTTTAACACTTCATGACTGAGAGCTGTTCTTCATGACAACAGAACCCACAACAACCATGACATTTATCACCATCTTCATCTGGACACTTGTCACACCCTGACCATAGAGAGCCTTTGATTATCTATGGTATAGTAGGTCAGGGCGTGACTGGGGGTTATTCTAGTTTATATTTTCTATATGGGGTTCTAGTTTAGTATTTCTATGTTAGCGATTTGTATGATTCCCAACTAGAGGCAGCTGGTAATCGTTGTCTCTAATTGGGGATCATATTTAAGTAGCATTTTTCCCATCTGTGTTGGTGGGATATTGTTTACGTTTAGTTGCATGTCAGCACTCAATCATCGGCACGTTTATTCTTTATTGTTTTGTTGTGTGGTTCACTTACTTTAAATAGAAAAGATGTGGAACCCAGATCACGCTGCACGTTGGTCCGAGTATGCTTCCAACGATCGTGACAACACTTGCCTTCTGCTTTCAAAGTTAACATTATCAGAATTTATTGTTGAAAAAGAATTGAATCTCCACAAAGGTATAACAAACAGTATATTCATGTTAATATTTATTTTCATAACTATAGATTATTATGTAATATTTTTGGGATAGAAATGTTTTTATTCTATTCAGAATCCAGAGGACAGAACACTGTGACACAGACTCCTTCAGTGGAAAATGTTCTCCCAGGACAGATGGTCTCCTTATTTATCGAGGAAGTACTCTTATTTCTGGGACTCCATCTAGATTCAGTGGCAGTGGATCTGGGAGTGACTTCACTCTGACCATCAGTGGAGTCCAGGCTGAAGATGCAGGAGATTACTACTGTCAGTTACCACTGTGGGAATGTGTTCACACAGTGATATAGAGCCGTACAAAAACTCTCTCAGATTTCACAGTAACTGCACTAGTTGAGTGTGACTGGAGGTGCTGAGGGGGAAGAGACAGTGACATGGAACTCTGACTGAACTGAAATACACTGAGATAAATATATCAGTGATGCTGACAGTAATGTCAACTCATCCACCTTCATGTTAAATCATTCCTTAAGTGATAACACCCATATGTCCAGATTGCATTAGTATTCCTCTTATGTTGCTGTAGTTCATATGTAAACATTGCCTTTACATGTCACATAATACGTTGAATGGACTCTGTGCAACAACAAGTGTCTCACATCATTTCAGAACAAAAGCCCCAGTCTCTGTAAGATCCCTCTGTCAGGAAGTGAATTTCAAGCAAAGATTCAACCATGTTTATTGAGATGGTATAACAAAGTTATAAGCCCAAAAAACAACGTGAGGTTCAGTCAAGAGCAAGACCACTCTCCTGCTAGAACCTTCCAGCACCTTGCCAGACTCTAATTTAGCCCAGTTAAACCTAGTTTACCAATCAGGGCCATGATTGCCTGGACAATCAGCCCCAACCTTTAAAATGCTGCTGCTCACACAAACCTCTTCAACAGGTCTCTTACACAGAGGAGGTGGAAATAGTTGTAGGAGTTGAGCTGAGGAACCTATGGCAGTGGATTTTTTTTTCCTTTTCTTTTTTTTAAACCTTTATTTAACTAGGCAAGTCAGTTAAGAACAAATTCTTATTTTCAATGACGGCCTAGGAACAGTGGGTTAACTGCCTGTCCAGGGGCAGAACAACAGATTTGTACCTTGTCAGCTCAGGGATTTGAACTTGCAACCTTTCGGTTACTAGTCCAAAGCTCTAACCACTAGGCTAGCCTGCTGCCCCAGAGCCTGAGAATGTCCTTGAAAGATCCTGATACACTGATCCTGAGAAGGTGTATTTTGAGGCATTTATTGTGCAGGTGATAAATTGTACTGCCCAAACGAACAAGAAATCCAAGAAACTGGACATAATTGTATCTGCAGCTGAAAGGTTTTTGGGTCTTCAGGAATTAACAGCCGAAGCATTGCAGGGAATACTGTCTGAAGTCGTACAAAAACCTCCCTCAGTCAGACTGCACAGTGACAGTACTGCTACAGCTGGGACCTACTGCAGGAAGAGACAGTGACATGGAACACTGAGCAGGTCAACTTTGAAAATGGTTAGAACGCATGATACAAATCACACGTTCTCCAACGTCCTCATTATCGTCCTCATCATCATCATCATTAATATCATCATCATGGTTGTATCTTGTTATATTGGTAATGGACTGAAAGTGTGTATGAAAGTTATTAGACGTTTTGAAACACATTACCAGTCCATATGCAGAGTAAGATCTACAGAAGTAAAAGAAAAGTGATGTTAAATCATCATCAGCCCCTCAAACCAAATCCCTACATGCACTTCACAAGCAGCTATTGATGTGATCAACTAGCATGTATTAACCCTTTTCATGAGCTGTTAGATCTGTGAATGAGACAGGATGCTGGGCTCAAACATGAGACACATTTACATAGAGACATACACTACACACTATCATCGTGAAGTATAATTATTTTTTATCTGTCATTAATTACTTGGTGCCTTATCTGTTATGTGTCCCTCCCTGAATCCGCCATAGAGGATCAAATCAGTCACCTCCCTCACATCAGTCCAAGTCCAGGGTATATCAGGGAGTGAAACTGGTCAACTGGTAGACTGGGAGCTGTAGGAGTGAAACTGAGATTTACATAGACAGGGCTGGGTGGTTCTGCTTGTCCCAGAATAGACCAGCACTGTCACCAGATGTTCAGCCAGGGGGAAGAGACAGTGACATGGACCACTGACTGAACTAAACAGTGGCGGTCGGTGCCATTTAAGATGAGGGAGGATGATTATGTTTTATTATGAGCATGGCCTTATTTCTGTTACAGCATATTGGATGACTGTCATTCATATTCCATTCACCCAGTTTAACATAGATTGGTTTAGGCTACTAAATATTACTTGCATTTTCCCTATACCCATCATGAGGTTCCTACTACCTAGCCTATGAATTCAATATAGGTGCACACAGCTCGAGAGAAAGATTTGAGGTGACAGTGACACATGGACAGACAGTGACACATTCAATACCGCCTTGCACACTCTTGCCTGCATCTTGCTGACCTAGCGTGTAATCATTCATCCAACAGTTGCAAACTGTAAGGACTGACGCCGGACAGGAGAAGCAGGTACGGAGAGTCAGACATTTATTAGGTAACAAATCAAATCAAATGTATTTATAAAGCCCTTCTTACATCAGCTGATATCTCAAAGTGCTGTACAGAAACCCAGCCTAAAACCCCAAACAGCAAGCAATGCATGTGTAGAAGCACGGTGGCTAGGACAAACTCCCTAGAAAGGCCAGAACCTAGGAAGAAACCTAAAGAGGAACCAGGCTATGAGGGGTGGCCAGACCTCTTCTAGCTTTGCCGGGTGGAGATTATAACAGAACATGGCCAAGATGTTCAAATGTTCATAGATGACCACACCCACAGGGACTGATAGAACTGAACTACTAGTGTAATGCAGAAGGGAATCATAGTACTGAATTACTAGTATAATGCAGTAGGGACTCATAGCACTGCATTACTAGTATAATACAATAGGTGAGGTATCCTGAGAATAGAGGATGTGTGCCAGCACAGAGGGATAAGGAAACATGTGAGTTATGCTTTAGTAAGGTTGTCTTCTTAGCGTTCATAGCAATGGTTGTCAACTATACCGCAGAAATGGAACGTTAACCACAGAGAAAAGATTTTGTGGTGGCAGCTGCAGAGAAGTACTTGGGTATACGAGAGTAAACTTCAGAAGAGTTACTATTATATTTGTTGTCCCTAATTTTGTGATATCCAATTGGTAGTTACAGTCTTGTCCGATCGCTGCAACTCCCCTATGGACTCGGGACAGTCAAAGGTTGAGAGCCATGCGTCCTCCAAAACACAACCCTGCGAAGCCACACCACTTCTTGACACACTGTTCGCTTAACCCTGAAGCTAGCCACACCAATGTGTCATCACGTTCTGTTCGGCTCTTCCCGAGCAGTGTCACACTCATCTGGTTTCTTCTCTCCAGACACAGCAGTGATGTAGCCACAGTCTGGGGCACCTATCCTCTCCCGTTGCTGGCTTGAATGTCCTGAACATTGTCTGAGCTGCCTTTGTGCAGGGCAGCTCATTAACCCCAATACTCCTCAGGTGTGGGGGTTGTGGTTCAGGTCCCTAACTAACACACTCCTTCCCTCATTCACTCAACGAGAAGAGCACCCAAAAGGCGTTAACCAATTCAAAGGAAGTCAATCAAATAAGTAAATAAGAAAGAAAGCAAAACACAGCACACGATAGGACTAAATAAATATTAAAGGACTTCTAAATAAATACATTCTAAATAAATACATTCTATATAAATACATTCTATATAAATGCATTCTATATAAATACATTCTATATAAATACATTCTATATAAATACATTCTAAATAAATACATTCTATATAAATATATTCTATATACAGTGCCTTGCGAAAGTATTCGGCCCCCTTGAACTTTGCGACCTTTTGCCACATTTCAGGCTTCAAACATAAAGATATAAAACTGTATTTTTTTGTGAAGAATCAACAACAAGTGGGACACAATCATCAAGTGGAACGACATTTATTGGATATTTCAAACTTTTTTAACAAATCAAAAACTGAAAAATTAGGCGTGCAAAATTATTCAGCCCCCTTAAGTTAATACTTTGTAGCGCCACCTTTTGCTGCGATTACAGCTGTAAGTCGCTTGGGGTATGTCTCTATCAGTTTTGCACATCGAGAGACTGACATTTTTTCCCATTCCTCCTTGCAAAACAGCTCGAGCTCAGTGAGGTTGGATGGAGAGCATTTGTGAACAGCAGTTTTCAGTTCTTTCCACAGATTCTCGATTGGATTCAGGTCTGGACTTTGACTTGGCCATTCTAACACCTGGATATGTTTATTTTTGAACCATTCCATTGTAGATTTTGCTTTATGTTTTGGATCATTGTCTTGTTGGAAGACAAATCTCCGTCCCAGTCTCAGGTCTTTTGCAGACTCCATCAGGTTTTCTTCCAGAATGGTCCTGTATTTGGCTCCATCCATCTTCCCATCAATTTTAACCATCTTCCCTGTCCCTGCTGAAGAAAAGCAGGCCCAAACCATGATGCTGCCACCACCATGTTTGACAGTGGGGATGGTGTGTTCAGGGTGTTGCTTTTACGCCAAACATAACGTTTTGCATTGTTGCCAAAAAGTTCAATTTTGGTTTCATCTGACCAGAGCACCTTCTTCCACATGTTTGGTGTGTCTTGTGGCAAACTTTAAACTACACTTTTTATGGATATCTTTAAGAAATGGCTTTCTTCTTGCCACTCTTCCATAAAGGCCAGATTTGTGCAATATACGACTGATTGTTGTCCTATGGACAGAGTCTCCCACCTCAGCTGTAGATCTCTGCAGTTCATCCAGAGTGATCATGGGCCTCTTGGCTGCATCTCTGATCAGTCTTCTCCTTGTATGAGCTGAAAGTTTAGAGGGACGGCCAGGTCTTGGTAGATTTGCAGTGGTCTTATACTCCTTCCATTTCAATATTATCGCTTGCACAGTGCTCCTTGGGATGCTTAAAGCTTGGGAAATCTTTTTGTATCCAAATCCGGCTTTAAACTTCTTCACAACAGTATCTCGGACCTGCCTGGTGTGTTCCTTGTTCTTCATGATGCTCTCTGCGCTTTTAACGGACCTCTGAGACTATCACAGTGCAGGTGCATTTATACGGAGACTTGATTACACATAGGTGGATTGTATTTATCATCATTAGTCATTTAGGTCAACATTGGATCATTCAGAGATCCTCACTGAACTTCTGGAGAGAGTTTGCTGCACTGAAAGTAAAGGGGCTGAATAATTTTGCACGCCCAATTTTTCCGTTTTTGATTTGTTAAAAAAAGTTTGAAATATCCAATAAATGTCGTTCCACTTCATGATTGTGTCCCACTTGTTGTTGATTCTTCACAAAAAAGTACAGTTTTATATCTTTATGTTTGAAGCCTGAAATGTGGCAAAAGGTCGCAAAGTTCAAGGGGGCCGAATACTTTCGCAAGGCACTGTAAATACATTCTAAATAAATACATTCTAAATAAATACATTCTATATAAATACATTCTATATAAATACATTCTATATAAATACATTCTAAATAAATACATTCTATATAAATACATTCTATATAAATACATTCTAAATAAATACATTCTATATAAACATTCTATATAAATACATTCTAAATAAATACATTCTATATAAATACATTCTAAATAAATACATTATAAATAAATACATTATAAATAAATACATTCTATATAAACATTCTAAATAAATACATTCTATATAAATACATTCTAAATAAATACATTCTATATAAATACATTCTAAATAAATACATTCTATATAAATACATTCTAAATCAAGTAAATCCCGGCTGGCCAAACCCTCCCCTAACCCGGACGACAGTGGTCCAATTGTGCGCCGCCTCATGGGTCTCACAGTCACGGCCAGGGATCAAACCCAGGTCTGAAGTGACACCTCAAGCACTGTGATGCAGTGCCGTAGACAGCTGCGATGCAGTGCCTCAGAAACCTGTGATGCAGTGTCTTAGACCGCTGTGCCACTCAGGATGCCCACTTCAGAAGAGTTACAGGGTGTGTTGAGGGGTGGTGTCCCGTCATGCCAGGCCATTGGCATGGTGCAGGAGCAGATAGGGTCAAAGTAGTGGAAAATGGTAGTGGGTTTTAATATGTAGGTGGTAGCTGAAGGGAAGTACCTGAGTGTACGAGATATTACTGCAGAAGAGTTCATGGGACAGTGTTTTTATGAAATAGTGGTATGTAGGTGTAGGGTTAGTTGGTGTGTAAGTTTTTCCTTTTAGGGATAGGAATAATAAAGGCAATCTAATGAAGATGGCCTCACAATTTAGTACAGTAGGTGGCAGTTTATACACCCTTAAATTGAATGCAATCCTCCAACCCAATCCAGAAAGAAGAAGAGCTCTTCAAATACAGCAGCACATGCTTCAGTGCTCTAATAGTATTTATATTCCTGTGAGTTTAACACTTGATGACTGAGAGCTGTTCTTCATGACAACAGAACCCACAACAACCATGACTTTTATCACCATCTTCATCTGGACACTTGCCTTCTGCTTTCAAAGTTAACATTGTCAGAATGTATTGTTGAAAAATATTTGAATCTACATGAAGGTATAACATACAGTATATTCATGTTAATATTTGTTTTCATATCTATTGATTATTATATGTAATATTTATTGGATAGAAATGTTTTTATTCTATTCAGAATCCAGAGGACAGATCACTGTGACTCAGACTCCTTCAGTGGAAACTGTTCTCCCAGGACAGATGGTCTCCTTATTTATCGAGGAAGTACTCTTATTTCTGGGACTCCATCTAGATTCAGTGGCAGTGGATCTGGGAGTGACTTCACTCTGACCATCAGTGGAGTCCAGGCTTTTTACATCCTCCCTCACACCACTGTGGTAGTTCCAGAGAGCAGCAGGTGAAGCATGAGACTGGAGATGTCAGAGCTCTGGAGATCTCCCTTTCAGATCAATCAGTCAGCAGCACTACAGTCCACACAGACTGCAGTTACTGAGCCTGACCACTGGAGGGAGACATAGAGCAGCTACTATCTGGTCTAATAACACATTAATAACAATATGCTCCATTTGTAGATGTCTACAATCAATGCATCAGTCCCCATTCAGCACTTATATCAGAGACCATGTCAGTGATTACATAGCTATCAGGTTTCTACATCATATCAGTTTGACTGTCCAGGAAGACTATTTACACATTTTTTTATTTATTTAACCTTTATTTAACTAGGCTGTCAGTTAAGAACAAATTCTTATTTACAATGACGGCCTACCCCGGCCAAACGCTGATGACGCTGGGTCAATTGTGAGCCTCCATGTATAGGACACTTTGCTGCAGTGCTCTGGGAGTGTTTATAGCCCTGTGAGTTTAACACTTCATGACTGAGAGCTGTCCTTCCTGACAACAGAACCTACAACAACCATGACTTTTATCACCGTCTTCATATGTATATTTTCCCTGTGTCTCCAAGGTAATATATTTGACATTAAAGGATGCAAACCATTGCAATATTAGGCTATATAACCTTATTACAGTTTAAGAAAATAATCTATATGGACAAATGAATGAACAATTTAATGCTAATTCAACATGCCATCTGTCACGCCCTGGTCGAAGTATTTTGTGTTTATTTTCATTTATTTGGTCAGGCCAGGGTGTGGCATGGGTTTTTGTATGTGGTGTGTTGGGATTGTAGCTTAGTGGGGTGTTCTAGTGAAGTCTATGGCTGTCTGAAGTGGTTCTCAATCAGAGGCAGGTGTTTATCGTTGTCTCTGATTGGGAACCATATTTAGGCAGCCATATTCTTTGGGTGTTTTGTGGGTGATTGTCCTTAGTGTCCTTGTTCATGTCACTGTGTTTGTTTGCACAAGATAGGCTGTTCTGGTTGTCATGTCATGTCATGTCATGTCATGTCATGTTTTGTAGTGTTTTGTATCGATTTGTATCGATTTGTGTTTTACGTTAGTTTAAATAAACATGGTTGCAATCTACATGCTGCATTTTGGTCCGACCCTCTTTCTACCGAAGAAAGCCGTTACAGCATCTCTGTTTCAGAGAACAGAGGTCAGGTTGTTGTGACTCAGACTACAACAGTGAAAACTGTTTCAGTGGGTCACTCATCAACATTCAGCTGTAAGACCAGCAGTGCTGAAAACAGTGACATCTATGGACAGGGGATGGCCTGTTATCAACATGAACCTAGAGAAGCTCCTAAATACCTAGTATACTTAGCAAAAACCATTCAGTCTTGGACTCCATCTAGATTCAGTGGCAGTGGATTTGGGAGTGACTTCACTCTGACCATCAATGGAGTCCAGGCTGAAGATGCAGGAGATTACTGCTGTCAGAGTGCACACTACCCCAACAGTGTTTGGGTGTTCACACAGTGATACAGAGCCGTACAAAAACCTCCCTCAGTCAGACAGCACTATGGTAGTTCCAGAGAGCAGCCGGCTCTGGAGATCTCCCCTTTAGATCAGTTGGGCTACCGAGTGGCGCAGCAGTCTAAGGCACTGCATCTCAATGCTAGAGGCGTCACTATAGATGCTGGTTCAATCCCGGGCTAATCACAAACAACAGTGATCAGGAGTCCCATAGGGCGGCACACAATTGTCCCGGGGTAGGCTGTCATCGGAATAAATTATTTGTTCTTAACTGACTTGCCTAAGTAGTAATTTAAAAATATATATATATATGTTTTTAAATGAAGTCAGTCAGCAGCATTTAAGTCTTTGAATGCCAAGTTAACAAACAGATCACTGGCCATTTTGAATCCAACTGTACCTTCTCCGCTGTGCAATCCGGTTTCCGAGCTGGTCACGGGTGCACCTCAGCAGCGCTCAAGGTACTAAACGATATCATAACCGCCATCAATAAAAGACAGTACTGTGCAGCCGTCTTCATCGACCTGGCCAAGGCTTTGGACTCTGTCAATCATCGTATTCTTGTCGGCAGACTCAACAGCCTTGGTTTCTCAAATCACTGCCTCTCCTGGTTCACCAACTACTTCTCAGATAGAGTTCAATGTGTCAAATCGGAGGGCCTGTTGTCCGGAACTCTGGCAGTCTCTATGGGGGTAGCACAGGGTTCAATTCTCGGGCTGACTTTTTTCTCTGTATATATCATGATATCAGTGATTCCTTGATCCACCTCTACGCAGACGACACCATTCTGTACACATCTGGCCCTTATTTGGACACTGTGTGAACAAACCTCCAAACAAGCTTCAATGCCATACCACTCTCCTTCCGTGGACAACAACTGTTCTTAAACGCTAGTATAACTAAATGCATCCTCTTCAACCGATCGCTGCCCGCACCCGCCCGCCTGACTAGCATCACTACTCTGGACGGTTCTGACTTAGAATATATGGACAACTACAAATACCTACAACTACAAATTAAATTGCTGGATTGTAAACTCTCCTTCCAGACTCATATTAAACTAAAATAAATCCAAAATTAAATCCAGAATCGGCTTCCTATTTCTCAACAAAACCTCCTTCACGCACTGATAAGGGAATTTATATGTTTAAAGTAATGACTAAAGAATTCCACCTTGAAACGTATAAGACTATATTCCAGTAATACATGTGTGGGACAAGTTAAGAGGGAGAAATATGTGGAGAAAACAGAGACTACACATGATAACTCTGAAAAAGCTGACAACAGGAGGGCCCTTTCAAGGCCTCTCTAATCTCGGAAGGAGAGGAGAGAACGGCGAGAAACTGCCAAGGCTGGTAGAAAAGTGATGTCTGTGTGTGTGTGTGTGTGTGTGTGTGTGTGTGTGTGTGTGTGTGTGTGTGTGTGTATGTTTGTGCGTGTGTGTGTGTGTGCGTAGAGGGAGTTTAAAGACTGTTCAAATTTTGGTTGACTTGAGATCTCTCCTGAATAAACTACAACGAACCTTTTGCAGAATCTGAGATTTGCCTAATTCTTATTAACCCTAACTTTACAACCTAGGGGGAATTGGTCAAAGCAATAGTGATTGTTATCATCATTGGGATTGAAAATTCTCGTGACGCTCACGCTGCCAAACATACTCTCGTAAAACTGACTATCCTACCGATCCTCGTCTTCAGCAATGTCATTTACAAAATAGCCTCCAACACTCTACACAGCAAACTGAATGCAGTCTATCACAGTGCCATCCGTTTTGTCACCAAAGCTCCACATACCACCCACAACAGCGACCTGAATGCTCTCGTCGGCTGGCCCTCGCTACTTATTCGTCGCCAGACCCACTGGCTCCAGGTCATCAGCTGTCTGAGCAGCTTACCAATCACTGTACCTGTACACAGTCAATCTGTAAATAGCACACCCGACTACCTCACCCCCATATTATTACTCACCCTCTTGCTCTTTTGCACCCCAGTATCTCTACTTGCACATCATCATCTGCACATCTGTCACTCCAGTATTAATGCTAATTTGTAATTATTTTTGCCTCTATGGCCTATTTATTGCCTACTTCCCTACTCTTCTACATTTGCACACACTGTACATAGATTTTTCTATTTTTATTTTATTTTGTGTTGTTGACTGTAAGTTTGTTTATGTGTAACTCTGTGTTGTTGTTTTTGTCACACTGCTTTGCTTCATCTTGGCCAGGTCGCAGTTGTAAATGAGAACTTGTTCTCAACTGGCCTACCTGGTTAAATAAAGGTGAAATAAATAGAGGAATTGATCAGAGAAACCTGCATGATGTAAGTGTCCATCTCATTTCACTTTTTATATTTGATCTCTGTCCTGTAGGCGACAGGAAATCCACATACTCTTTCTACCTACCATATCCTATATCCCCGACATGATTTATGTTAGATTATTATTTTCGACGGAACGTTGGTGGAACGCCGCAGTGATGTGTCTCTCCAACAGCACCCTGGAGAGGCGCACTGGGAATGGACAAGCAAAATGTTTTGTGCCCCTGCCTTTGTCAAAGTGGGCACTGCTTATCATAGGGCTGCATCAGCGCTCACCTAAAAAGCCCATATGCCACTGGCTGAGAGAAATTATCATTGTTTTTGGGCAGAATTATGCAAGGTTTTATGTGTTCCTGTATGTGTGTACTGGTCAGTTTAGCTCAGAAAATGCCGCCCTCGTCAATCTAACGCCATAGGCGGCCACCTAATCCTGCCTAATGAGCGGGCTGGCCGTGCCAATGATCACTGGAAGGTGGAAACTGACTGGTTTCCATGGATATCAATATGTTACCATAGCATATTACCATAACAATAATAAACAGATAAAGTGATATATGTTAAGAAGTTACATGATATATGACTTTTAAAAATCTCCATTATTCATTATAGTTTTGTCTTACTAAAAAACAACCAATAACCAATAATAGCATTGTATTTATGCCCTTTTTATTCACGTAATTTAATATTACTTGAAAGTTACAATCGCTTCAGGCTCCCAAGCCCTCAAAAAATCCACAAATGGACCTTACAACCAGCTGTGGAAATCCAATGGATGTGATCATCAACAGCAGCATATTAACTTTTTTCATGAAGTAGGTTACGGACTGTTAGCTCTGTGAATGAGACCTGACGCTGGATTCAACATGAGACACATGTAAACTACTTGTCCATAAACTATCATCATAAAGTAGAAAACCCATTATATCTGTCATTAATTACATGTTGGCATATCTGTTCTGTCTCCCTTCCTGCATCCACCATAGAGGTTAAAACCAGTCACTCCCTCATATCTGTCCCAGTCCAGGGTATTTCCGACAGTGAAACTGTTCAACTGCTAGACTGGTCGCTGTGGGAGTGAAACTGAGATTTACATAGACAGGGTTGGGTGGTTCTGCTTGTTCCAGAATAGAGCAGCGCTGTCACCAGATGTTCACTCTGTTCCCAGGGGGTTGGAGGTAGAGAAGACTATATCTTGAAGATGTGATACATTTGTCCACATAATATTAAATGTATTGCAATTAAGCAAAATACAGGAATGATCACATTGGTGAGAGTCCGACATATCAAACAAATGTTCAATAGCATTAGACTAAGTCTATAAATCAAGCAGGTTAAAAAACTTTCCAAGAAAGATGAATAAGGAGTACCATGTACTACATGTGTCTTGACCTCTCCTGTTAATCTGTTAACATTGTATTATCTAGACCTCTCCTGTTAATCTGTTAACATTGTATTATCTAGAACTCTCCTGTTAATCTGTTAACATTGTAGTATCTAGAACTCTCCTGTTAATCTGTTAACATTGTATTATCTAGAACTCTCCTGTTAATCTGTTAACACTGTATTATCTAGAACTCTCCTGTTAATCTGTTAACATTGTATTGTCTAGAACTCTCCTGTTAATCTGTTAACATTGTATTATCTAGAACTCTCCTGTTAATCTGTTAACATTGTAGTATCTAGACCTCTCCTGTTAATCTGTTAACATTGTATTATCTAGACCTCTCCTGTTAATCTGTTAACATTGTAGTATGTAGACCTCTCCTGTTAATATGTTAGCATTGTAGTATGTAGACAGACCTCTATTGTTAACATTGTATTATCTAGAGCTCTCCTGTTAACATTGTATTATCTAGACCTCTCCTGTTAACATTGCATTATCTAGACCTCTCCTGTTAACATTGTAGTATCTAGACCTCTCCTGTGAAAATAGTAGTATATTGTGTTAGTATGAACTACTGGTTGATGACGATTTGGTTAGAACATAAATAACTAATCAATGAGGTTTAGATCTGATAGTTTCATAGAAACTGTGAATCCGGCTTTATGAATATAATGCTATATCATTCAACAATATTTAAGATTAAAGTCTATTTGGGTTTATTGAAAGAGACAAGGGCAATATTTGTTCCAAAGGGAAATCTTTATTTTTATCAAAGCAAACATTCCTACAGTATCTAATATTAATAAAACAGAACACATCACATCTAACACTGATACAACCTCAGTCTACAGAGTGGATTGACACATTAACTCAAGCAAAGCCCCCTGTTAGTCTACATGTCAGTGATCAACAAGACATAGAATATCTGATCTCAGAACAGAATCAAATCAGAGGAACCAGCAGCCTCCCTCCACAGGGGTGTGTGACTGAGGGGTCCTACCCAGAACAGTCAGCCTTCCTCAGGGTCTTGGTGACTGGAGTCTGGGATTTCTGCTGGGCTTCACAGGTCACCTCTCCTGCCTTGGTCCACTCCAGGCCAGTGAGAGTCAGGGTGCTGCTCCAGCTGTACAGGCCATCCTTCTCCAGGACCCCGGGACTGGTCTTCTGGTTGTTGCTGGTCCCGTCCACTTTCCAGCTCAAGGTCCAGTCTGAGGGGAAGCCCTTGTTGGCCAGACACGTCAGTGTGGCTGTTGTTGTACTGGACAGCTCCTCACTAGAGGGGGGCAGGACGGTGAGGGTGGGGGCACTGTTACCTGTAAACAAACAGAACACATCAACTAAGTAACTACATCAAGTACAACAACACTAAGAGATCATCTCCATTAAGGTCCACAACCAAATAAAGGTAATTGGAAATGCCATCTAAATATGAATGTAGAAGTTGGATTGTTGAAAAGATTTGGAAAAAACACTAAAGTAATTGATACAAAGCAGATTTATGAACCAAACAAGTATAAAGTGGTTAAATAACTAGAGTTACTAGTCATATGGTGTCAGTTATACATGTTATACAGATATTGTTTAGGAATGGATCTGATCAGAACAACCTACTCATATTCTTTGTCTTTGTCTTCACACTAACGAGTGAAGTCTACCATCAATACAACGCAACAATGATGAATACTATATACAATACTATTAGTTTTTATACCACAATTAGGTGTAATATTATGCAATTTTACAAATCAGACATTCAAATAAACCTACAATTTATCATTTTGAGTCAATAAATATTTATTTGAAAGAAGGCTCACTCAAAATCTACATTTAACCAAAAATATTTGAGTTAAAGATAATAAAAATATAAATAAAGAATCGCACACAAACAGTAATACACAATGCAACAACTCTATTCCATATTATTAAATAGTTATCATACTGGAACTATCCTCTGCAATCCATCAAACCACACATTTAACTAAACACCTACATTTGAACATGTTATTTAAATAACATTTCATTTGAAAGAAGGCTTTGTCAAAAGTAATACAAAAAATATATTTTTTTTAGGAAGGAAAATATGAAAAATCGCAATATATTCATATAGACGAAGTTTCACAGAGTAAAATACCCCAAAAAGAATCAGAAAGAAATATCAAAGAGCGTGTTACTTACTTCCAACATCTAGTCTGGTGCCGCTACCAAAAGTGTACCACAGTGATACAATCCCTATTACTGCTGGTACAACAACCTCCTGCATGTTTGGCACTCTTCATTTCTTTAGACTGTGGTTCAAATAATTAACTCTACTATAGTATGAATACATTTCAGAAATGAATTATTCTACTCAATTAGAAATAGTGTTTTTCATGTTGATTTCCTTAACATGGACCAAACCTGACTTTTTCTAGTACATCTCCTACTACTGTAGGTGCAGCATGTTTATTCATACAACTAATCTCAAATGTAGGCTAATCACTTCATAGTTTAAAGGCAGGTCAAATTTGATTAGATGTAATAACATTAATATTCAAATTGGCCATAGTATGTGTAGGCCTTGTGTATTTTGTTTAAATCATCTAAAAAAGTCAATTTGAAAAATCCTCAATATCAAGTCAAAATGTATAGAGAAATTGAAACACAACATCAAAAGTTGAATAAATAGTTTGTAATAAATCATTTGTTCTTTACTTACTTCCAACATCAAGTCTGGTGCCGCTACCAAAAGTACACCACAGTGATACAATCACTATTACTGCTGGTACAAAAACCTCTGTGTTGTGATGCTGCAGCTGTTACAGTGAAGATCACTCATACAGAATCATAATCAACACTAATACACTTTAACATCTTCCAGGTAGAACAAACACTTCATATAAGCTGTTTCTAGATAATACAAATATGAATTGTATCTTAAATCCAGATCTGAGTCATTTTTCCTTCCTCTGTGTATCAGGTGTTCTCCTAGTCTGGAGGTACAGTCCAGCATCAGATCAGTGTTGCTAGTATTCCTCCATATTGTCCATATGAAAGACAACAGCAGCAGCAGTAGTGATAGTGATCCATGTTGTATATTCCTTTATTAAACATGTTGATCTCAGATTTAACAGTGGTGGTAAAGTCACAGAGGACAGACAACACTACCAGAGGAATCCTACCAGCTTTAGTTTAGAGAAGTGTTCACTAACTGATTAGAGGAACTTACATGAGAGACCGAGCATGAGTGAACAGACAGTTCATTATATCTGATCATCATCAGAACAAAATATAATGGTGGTGTGACATAAAAGTTACCATACATTAGTTATCAGATAAAACAGTTGCTGTTTGATGTTGTTAAAGGGGCAGCAGGTAGCTAGCGGTTAGAGTGTTGGGCCAGTAACTGAAAGGTCACTAGTTCAAATATCTGGGTCGACAAGGTGAAAAATATGCTGATGTGACCTTGAGCAAAGCACTTAACCCTAATTGCTCCAGGGTCGCCGTTGGCAACGGCAGACCCTGGCCTTGACCCCACTCTCCGAGGTTGTCTCAGGGGGAGTTGGGATATGCAAAAATAAATAATTCCAATTCACACTTGGGCATAAAACTGTGTGAAATAAGACACATTTATTTACCCACCTAATTATTATAAAATAAATCTCAAAATGTATTCTGATGGGAAACTACTTGAAACCTGAAATAGATTTGAAACATTAATTTGCATAATGCATCTGTCCTGCTGCTCTAAGAGCATTTATATCCCTGTGAGTTGAACACTTCATGACTGAGATCTGTTCTTCATGACAACAGAACCCACAACAACCATGACTTTTATCACCATCTTCATCTGGACACTTGTCTTCTACATACAAGGTTACAATTTTCAGAATGTATTGTTGAAAATGAATTAAATCTACAGTGTTTACATGTACAGTATATCAATGTTAATATTTCTATTCAGAACTATTCATTACTATATGTAACATTCAATTCCTATAAATGTTTTACAATATTTTTCAGAATCCAGAGGACAGTACGTTGTGACACAGACTCCGGTAGTGAAAGTTGTTCTCCCAGGACAGACAGTCTCTCTGAACTGTAAAACCAGCAGTGATGTTTACAACACTAACCTTCTAGCCTGGTACCAACATAAACCTGGAGGAGCTCCTAAACTCCTTATTTACGATGCTACAACACTTCAGTCTGGGACTCCATCTAGATTCAGTGGCAGTGGATCTGGGAGTGACTTCACTCTGACCATCAGTGGAGTCCAGGCTGAAGATGCAGGAGATTACTACTGTCAGAGTTACCACTACATCAATAGTAAACATGCGTTCACACAGTGATACAGAGTCGTACTAAAACCTCCCTCAGTCAGACTGCACAGTGACTGTACTGATACAGATCGGACCTACTGCAGGTGCTGAGGGGGAAGAGACATTGACATGGAACACTGACTGAACTAAATTACACTGAGCTAAATATATCAGTGATGATGTCTATAATGTAAACTTATCCCAGGTGCTGAGGGGAAGACAATGACATGGAACACTGATCAGTAGAGGAGGTAAACTGAGATAAATATATCAGTGATGCTGACTATAATGTCAACTCATCCACCCTCATGTTAAATCATTCCTGAACTGACAACACCCATAGGTCCAGACTACATAAATATGCCTTCCTTTTTGCTGTGGCTAACAAACCTTTTATTAACATTTCAGACAATATATTGAATAGACTCCATCTATGTGAAGTAATAATGTCTCACATAATTTCAGAATAAGTATCCCAGTCTCTGTTAGGCCCCTGTATTGGGTAGTGCATTTCAAGTTAAGATTGAACTATATTTACTGAGATCATATAACATGATTATGACCCATAATAACAACCTGAGGTTCTGTCATACAAGAGACAGTGACATGGAACACTGGTTAGTGAAGTCAACTTTGAATATGTTTAGAAAGCATCATTCTAATCACATGTTACCCATCATCATCATCATCATCATCATCATCATCATCATCATCAATGTAGTGCACCTTCAAAAGTTATTTGAAGTTCTGAAATACTCACAATACCAGTCCAATATGCAAAACAAGATGTAGAGACGTAAATAAAAAGAAGGTGGTGTTACATCAGCATCAGCCCCCTAAATCAAATCCCCATATGAACCTCACAACCAAACATGTGTTGTGATCATCTAGCATTATATTAACTATTTTAATGAGCAGGTTACAGCAGGCTGTTACATCTGTGATTGAGAAATGATGCTGGATCTGTGAATGAAACAAGCTGCTGGGCTCAAACAGACATACAGTATTATCTATAATTAATTACATGGAGGCATATCTGTTGTGTCTCCCTCCCTGAAGTACCTCAGTCAGGTAGTGAATTTCAAGCAAAGATTCAACAATATTTATTGAGATTATCTAACATTATTATAACCCCCTAAAACGTCCTGTGGTTATGTCAAGGCAAAACGCCTCTCCTGCCACACCTGGCTAGATCCTTTCAGCACGTTCCCAGGCCTTTAATTGAGCCGAGCTGAGGCTTGTTAACCACTTAAGACCCTAATTGTCTGAACAATCAGCCTCAACCTTTAAAATGCTGTTGCTCACACAGATCTCTCCAGTGAATGGAGGTTGTGGGAAGGTGAAGGAAGCATGGAGAGGTCAGGAACAGAAGTTGGGTTTTGGAGAAACACCATCAGTGCTCTGCAAGCAATGTAGCTGATGGAGAGGCAGGAGCTTGGTGAACAGATAGATGTGATTGTGGACAGCGAGGAAGAAGGAGAAGATGTGGGAATTGGGAAGATGTGTGTTGAGGAAGAATGGTGTCAGACATGATAAAGAAGAATCTGGATCAATAGGAATCCCTTGCCTTTTGGCAGATCCATTTCTGGTTTCAGGTTGGGGCAGAAAGGAGTTGGGTGCAGTTGAATCAGTGAAGGTAACCTGTAGTGGACTTGTGATGTTTGTGTTTCTTCTGATTAGAGGGAGCAGGTGCTCTGTGTCACTCAACTTGGGTCATGATCTGTTTCTTGCTTTGCTTTTACCAACAGGATGTAATGTAAAAATCTTCCCAGTGTGAAGTAGTTCTTAATTGTTGTGATTGTGAAGTCATGTAAAACGTTTCAGTGTGAAAATGTTCCTAGTCAGTTGCACGCGTGTCTGTGGATTGCTGAGCTCCTACAGATGTTTCAAATATATGCGCTGTCAATCGAAAATGTAGCATCCAAGTCTTTGCCATCGCTGTTAATTCTCTCCTCACAATAACCCTCAGCACTTTGACGAGCAAGTCCGGGTGTTTATATGCTGACCTCACACCTCAACAAGCTTCTGATTGGTCAGAGTCAATACCCTTGGCCACCATTGATTGGCAGATGTGTGAAGCAAATGTGCGTGCCCACAGAACCGTTTGTCGAGGTCAGGGGACACAGGTTACATAAAGAGATGCGCATGCAATTATTGTATTGAACATTTTCACGCTGGGAGAGATTTTACATCATGATGTACAATCAGAAAACAATCAGAACGGTTGGACTATTTCACACTGGGAAGATTTTTACCTGACACAGGGCACCATTGAAAGGGGTGAATTCTGGGCTAGTGATAAGTGTGCAGGTAGAGCAATTGAAGTTTAAATACCTGGTGTTTGTGATGCCCACCGTTTGGTGGGACGTTGATCCGGTGGGGGGAGTGGTGAAAGAGTCATTGTCAGTCCTTTTGAGTTTTGAGTCTATATTAGTTATCATGTTAGAGCTTTTGTGCAGAATCCACTGTATTGTTTCAGGTGCAACGTTCATGGTCATATTGCAGCAGTGTGTAGGAGGGAGATTCCAAGATGTGTTCAGAAGGGCATGGGACAGAGGATTGTGTAGTTTTGCTGGATAAAGTTGTGTCTAGGGGTGATGATGTTGTTGGAGATCGTAAGTGTCAGGTGCGAGAGAGGCAGGTTGACTTGACCAGTCAGAGTAGTGCAGAGGGTGTCGTATGCTGAGGCAATGAAGGAAGTGGAAGAGGATGGGTGAAGGGTGAGGGATCCCAGTGAGTAGTAGATTTGTGCCAGCACAGGGGGATAGGGCAGTGAGTGAGTTATGCTTCAGTAAGGTTGTCTTAGCGTTCATAGCATTGGTTATCAACTGTACCATAGAAATGGAACGTAAATTATGGAGAATAGCTGTCGAGGTGGCAGCTGCAGAGAAGTATTTGGGTATATGAGATTTCACCTATGAAGAGTTGCAGTGTGTGTTGAGTGGTGGTGTCCCGTCCTCCCAGGTCGTTGGCATGGTGCAGGAGTCGATAGGGTCAAAGTAGTGGAAATGGGGTAGTGGGTTTTAATGGGTAGGTGGTAGCTGAAGAGAAGTACCTGGTGTATGAGGTTTTACACTAGAAGATGATTTTAATTTGTATGAAATAGTGGTATGTAGGGTTAGTTGGTGGGGAAAGTTTGTCATTTTAGGAACAGGAATAATAAAGATAATTTAATGTTGATATTGTAGGCAGTGACTGGCCTTACAATTTAGTCAGTAGGGGGTGGTGTGTACACCTTTAAATGTGATGTGATCCTCTAACCCAATCCCAAAGAAGAAGAGCTCTTCAACTACAGTTTCCCTGGGGGACCAATAGTCTGTTTGCATAGAGAGAACACTTTGCATTGACAGCACATGCTTCAGTGCTCTGGGAGTGTTTATATCCCTGTGAGTTTAACACTTCATGACTGAGAGCTGTTCTTCATGACAACAGAACCCACAACAACCATGACTTTTATCACCGTATTCATCTGGACACTTGTTTTCTGCTTTCAAGGTTACAGTTTTTGGAATTTATTGTTGAAAATTAATTAAATCTACAGTGTTTACATGTACATTATATCAATGTTAATATTTCTATTCAGAACTATTCATTACTATATGTAATATTTAATTCATATAAATGTTTTTACTATATTTTTCAGAATCCAGAGGACAGTACGTTGTGACACAGACTCCGGCAGTGAAAGTTGTTCTCCCAGAACAGACAGTCTCTATGAACTGTAAAACCAGCAGTAATGTGTATTCTAATAACTATCTAGCCTGGTACCAACAGAAACCTGGAGGAGCTCCTAAACTCCTTATTTACCATGCTACAACACTTCAGTCTGGGACTCCATCTAGATTCAGTGGCAGTGGATCTGGGAGTGACTTCACTCTGACCATCAGTGGAGTCCAGGCTGAAGATGCAGGAGATTACTACTGTCAGAGTTTACACAGTGGTCCAGTGTTCACACAGTGATACAGAGTCGCACAAAAACCTCCCTCAGTCAGACTGCACAGTGACTGTACTGATACAGCTGGGACCTACTGCAGGTGCTGAGGGGGAAGAGACAGTGACATGGAACACTGACTGAACTAAAATACACTGAGATAAAAATATCAGTGATGCTGACAGTAATGTCAACTTATCCACCTTCATGTTAAATCATTCCTTAAGTGATAACACCCAAATGTCCAGATTGCATTAGTATTCCTCTTATGTTGCTTTAGTTCATATGTAAACATTGCCTTTACATGTCACATAATACGTTGAATGGACTCTGTGCAACAACAAGTGTCTCACATCATTTCAGAACAAAATCCCCAGTCTCTTTAAGATCCCTCTGTCAGGAAGTGAATTTCAAGCAAAGATTCAACCATGTTTATTGAGATGGTGTAACAAAGTTATAAGCCTCTAAAACAACGTGAGGTTCGGTCAAGAGCAAGACCGCTCTCCTGCTAGAACCTTCCAGCACCTTGCCACACTTTAATTTAGCCCAGTTAAATCTAGTTCACCAATCAGGTGATTGTCCAGGCTGATTGCCTGGACAATCAGCCCCAACCTTTAAAATGCTGCTGCTCACACAAACCTCTTCAACAGGTCTCTTACACAGAGGAGGTGGAAATAGTTGTAGGAGTTGAGCTGAGGAACCTATGGCAGTGGATTTTTAAAAAATGTTTTAACTAAGTTAAACAAATTCTTATTTTCAATGACGGCCTAGAAAAGGTGGGTTAACTGCCTGTCCAGGGGCAGAACGACAGATTTGTACCTTTTCAGCTCAGGGATTTGAACTTGCAACCTTTCGGTTACTAGTCCAAAGCTCTGAACCACTAGGCTACCCTGCCGCCCCAGAGCCTGAGAATGTCCTTGAAGGATCCTGATACACTGATCCTGAGAAGGTGGATTTTGAGGCATTTATTGTGCAGGTGATAAATTGTACTGCCCAAACGAACAAGAAATCCAAGAAACTGGACATAATTGTATCTGCAGCTGAAAGGTTTTTGGGTCTTCAGGAATTAACAGCCGAAGCATTGCAGGGAATACTGTCTGAAGTCGTACAAAAACCTCCCTCAGTCAGACTGCACAGTGACAGTACTGCTACAGCTGGGACCTACTGCAGGAAGAGACATTGACATGGAACACTGAGCAGGTCAACTTTGAAAATGGTTAGAACGCATGATACAAATCACACGTTCTCCAACGTCCTCATTATCGTCCTCATCATCATCATCATTAATATCATCATCATGGTTGTATCTTGTTATATTGGTAATGGACTGAAAGTGTGTATGAAAGTTATTAGACGTTTTGAAACACATTACCAGTCCATATGCAGAGTAAGATCTACAGAAGTAAAAGAAAAGTGATGTTAAATCATCATCAGCCCCTCAAACCAAATCCCTACATGCACTTCACAAGCAGCTATTGATGTGATCAACTAGCATGTATTAACCCTTTTCATGAGCTGTTAGATCTGTGAATGAGACAGGATGCTGGGCTCAAACATGAGACACATTTACATAGAGACATACACTACACACTATCATCGTGAAGTATAATTATTTTTTATCTGTCATTAATTACTTGGTGCCTTATCTGTTATGTGTCCCTCCCTGAATCCGCCATAGAGGATAAAATCAGTCACCTCCCTCACATCAGTCCCAGTCCAGGGTATGTCAGGGAGTGAAACTGGTCAACTGGTAGACTGGGAGCTGTAGGAGTGAAACTGAGATTTACATAGACAGGGCTGGGTGGTTCTGCTTGTCCCAGAATAGACCAGCACTGTCAACAGATGTTCAGCCAGGGGGAAGAGACAGTGACATGGACCACTGACTGAACTAAACAGTGGCGGTCAGTGCCATTTAAGATGAGGGAGGATGATTATGTTTTATTATGAGCATGGCCTTATTTCTATTACAGCATATTGGATGACTGTCATTCATGTTCCATTCACCCAGTTTAACATAGATTGGTTTAGGCTACTAAATATTACTTGCATTTTCCCTATACCCATCATGAGGTTCCTACTACCTAGCCTATGAATTCAATATAGGTGCACACAGCTCGAGAGAAAGATTTGAGGTGACAGTGACACATGGACAGACAGTGACACATTCAATACCGCCTTGCACACTCTTGCCTGCATCTTGCTGACCTAGCGTGTAATCATTCATCCAACAGTTGCAAACTGTAAGGACTGACGCCGGACAGGAGAAGCAGGTACGGAGAGTCAGACATTTATTAGGTAACAAATCAAATCAAATGTATTTATAAAGCCCTTCTTACATCAGCTGATATCTCAAAGTGCTGTACAGAAACCCAGCCTAAAACCCCAAACAGCAAGCAATGCATGTGTAGAAGCACGGTGGCTAGGACAAACTCCCTAGAAAGGCCAGAACCTAGGAAGAAACCTAAAGAGGAACCAGGCTATGAGGGGTGGCCAGACCTCTTCTAGCTGTGCCGGGTGGAGATTATAACAGAACATGGCCAAGATGTTCAAATGTTCATAGATGACCACACCCACAGGGACTGATAGAACTGAACTACTAGTGTAATGCAGAAGGGAATCATAGTACTGAATTACTAGTATAATGCAGTAGGGACTCATAGTACTGCATTACTAGTATAATACAATAGGTGAGGTATCCTGAGAATAGAGGATGTGTGCCAGCACAGAGGGATAAGGAAACATGTGAGTTATGCTTTAGTAAGGTTGTCTTCTTAGCGTTCATAGCAATGGTTGTCAACTATACCGCAGAAATGGAACGTAAACCACAGAGAAAATATTTTGTGGTGGCAGCTGCAGAGAAGTACTTGGGTATACGAGAGTAAACTTCAGAAGAGTTACTATTATATTTGTTGTCCCTAATTTTGTGATATCCAATTGGTAGTTACAGTCTTGTCCGATCGCTGCAACTCCCCTATGGACTCGGGACAGTCAAAGGTTGAGAGCCATGCGTCCTCCAAAACACAACCCTGCGAAGCCACACCACTTCTTGACACACTGTTCGCTTAACCCTGAAGCTAGCCACACCAATGTGTCATCACGTTCTGTTCGGCTCTTCCCGAGCAGTGTCACACTCATCTGGTTTCTTCTCTCCAGACACAGCAGTGATGTAGCCACAGTCTGGGGCACCTATCCTCTCCCGTTGCTGGCTTGAATGTCCTGAACATTGTCTGAGCTGCCTTTGTGCAGGGCAGCTCATTAACCCCAATACTCCTCAGGTGTGGGGGTTGTGGTTCAGGTCCCTAACTAACACACTCCTTCCCTCATTCACTCAACGAGAAGAGCACTCAAAAGGCGTTAACCAATTCAAAGGAAGTAAATCAAATAAGTAAATAAGAAAGAAAGCAAAACACAGCACACGATAGGACTAAATAAATATTAAAGGACTTCTAAATAAATTCTATATAAATACATTCTAAATAAATACATTCTAAATAAATACATTCTAAATAAATACATTCTAAATAAATACATTCTAAATAAATACATTCTATATAAATACATTCTATATAAATACATTCTATATAAATACATTCTAAATAAATACATTCTAAATAAATACATTCTAAATAAATACATTCTAAATAAATACATTCTAAATAAATACATTCTAAATAAATACATTCTATATAAACATTCTATATAAATACATTCTAAATAAATACATTCTAAATAAATACATTCTAAATAAATGTCAGGTGCGTGAATGAGGACCCAAAAGCGAATTAACAAAACAGAGTTTCTTTAATGACGAAACACACGTAGGCTCAGATGGACAGGCAGATTCCGACAGGACAGGACAAGGTTAGATGAACTGGCAGATTCCGACAGGACAGGACAAGGTTGCAGCAAACACGACGATAGTCTGGTTCAGGCATGAGAAACACAAACGAGAATCCGACAAAGACAGAAGCAGGAACAGAGAGAGATATAGAGACCTAATCAGAGGGATAAAGGGAACAGGTGGGAAAAGGGGTGAACGAGGTAGTTAGAGGAGACAAGGAACAGCTGGGGGAAGGAGGGTAAGAAAAGGTAACCTAATACGACCAGCAGAGGGAGACAGGGTGAAGAGAAAGAACAGGAACAAGACACAACATGACAATACATGACAGTACCCCCCCACTCACCGAGCGCCTCCTGGCGCACTCGAGGAGGAAACCTGGCGGCAACGGAGGAAATCATCGATCAGCGAACGGTCCAGCACGTCCCGAGAGGGAACCCAACTCCTTTCCTCAGGACCGTACCCCTCCCAATCCACTAGGTACTGATGACCACGGCCCCGAGGACGCATGTCCAAAATCTTACGGACCCTGTAGATAGGTGCGCCCTCGACAAGGATGGGGGGGGGGGGGGGGGGGGGGGGGGACGAGCGGGAGCGCGAAGAACGGGCTTAACACAGGAGACATGGAAGACCGGGTGGACGCGACGAAGATATCGCGGAAGAAGAAGTCGCACTGCGACAGGATTAATGATCTGAGAAATACGGAACGGACCAATGAACCGCGGGGTCAACTTGCGAGAAGCTGTCTTAAGGGGAAGGTTCTGAGTGGAGAGCCAAACTCTCTGACCGCGACAATATCTAGGACTCTTAGTTCTACGCTTATTAGCGGCTCTCACAGTCTGCCCCCTATAACGGCAAAGTGCAGACCTGACCCTCTTCCAGGTGCGCTCGCAACGTTGGACAAAAGCCTGAGCGGAGGGGACGCTGGACTCGGCGAACTGAGACGAGAACAGCGGAGGCTGGTACCCGAGGCTACTCTGAAAAGGAGATAGCCCGGTCGCAGACGAAGGAAGCGAGTTGTGGGCGTATTCTGCCCAGGGGAGCTGTTCTGACCAAGACGCAGGGTTACGAAAAGAAAGACTGCGTAAGATGCGACCAATAGTCTGATTGGCCCGTTCTGCTTGACCGTTAGACTGGGGGTGAAAGCCGGAAGAGAGACTGACGGAAGCCCCAATCAAACGGCAAAACTCCCTCCAAAATTGAGACGTGAATTGCGGACCCCTGTCCGAAACGACGTCTGACGGAAGGCCATGAATTCTGAAAACATTCTCGATGATGATTTGTGCCGTCTCTTTAGCAGAAGGAAGCTTAGCAAGGGGAATAAAATGAGCCGCCTTAGAGAACCTATCGACAACCGTAAGAATAACAGTCTTCCCCGCTGACGAAGGCAGTCCGGTGATAAAATCTAAGGCGATGTGAGACCACGGTCGAGAGGGAATGGGAAGCGGCCTGAGACGGCCGGCAGGAGGGGAGTTACCGGACTTAGTCTGCGCGCAGACCGAACAAGCAGCCACGAAACGACGCGTGTCATGCTCCCGGGTGGGCCACCAAAAACGCTGGCGAATGGAAGCAAGCGTACCCCGAACGCCAGGGTGGCCGGCTAACTTGGCAGAGTGAGCCCACTGAAGAACGGCCAGACGAGTAGGAACGGGAACGAAAAGAAGGTTCCTAGGACAAGCGCGCGGCGACGGAGTGTGAGTGAGTGCTTGCTTTACCTGCCTCTCAATTCCCCAGACAGTCAACCCGACAACACGCCCCTCAGGGAGAATCCCCTCGGGGTCAGTGGAGGCTACTGAAGAACTGAAGAGACGAGATAAAGCATCAGGCTTGGTGTTCTTAGAGCCCGGACGATAAGAAATCACGAACTCGAAACGAGCGAAAAACAGCGCCCAACGAGCCTGACGCGCATTAAGTCGTTTGGCAGAACGGATGTACTCAAGGTTCCTATGGTCAGTCCAAACGACAAAAGGAACGGTCGCCCCCTCCAACCACTGTCGCCATTCGCCTAGGGCTAAGCGGATGGCGAGCAGTTCGCGGTTTCCCACATCATAGTTACGTTCCGACGGCGACAGGCGATGAGAAAAATACGCGCAAGGGTGGACCTTGTCGTCAGAGAGGGAGCGCTGAGAAAGAATGGCTCCCACGCCCACCTCTGACGCGTCAACCTCGACAACGAACTGTCTAGAGACGTCAGGTGTAACAAGGATAGGTGCGGATGTAAAACGATTCTTGAGGAGATCAAAAGCTCCCTGGGCGGAAACTTAATGCCTTCAGCGGAAATAACAGAACCGAGAAATGTGACGGAGGAGGCATGAAAAGTGCACTTCTCAGCCTTCACAAAAAGACAATTCTCTAAAAGGCGCTGGAGGACACGTCGAACGTGCTGAACATGAATCTGGAGTGACGGTGAAAAAATCAGGATATCGTCAAGGTAAACGAAAACAAAGATGTTCAGCATGTCTCTCAGGACGTCATTGACTAATGCCTGAAAGACAGCTGGAGCGTTAGCGAGGCCGAAAGGAAGAACCCGGTATTCAAAGTGCCCTAACGGAGTGTTAAACGCCGTCTTCCACTCGTCCCCTTCCCTGATGCGCACGAGATGGTAAGCGTTACGAAGGTCCAACTTAGTGAAAAACCTGGCTCCCTGCAGGATCTCGAAGGCTGAAGACATAAGAGGAAGCGGATAACGATTCTTAACTGTTATGTCATTCAGCCCTCGATAATCTATGCAGGGGCGCAGAGACCCGTCTTTCTTTTTGACAAAAAAAAACCCCGCTCCGGCGGGAGAGGAGGAGGGGACTATGGTACCGGCGTCAAGAGCTACAGACAAATAATCCTCGAGAGCCTTACGTTCGGGAGCCGACAGAGAGTATAGTCTACCCCGGGGGGGAGTGGTTCCCGGAAGGAGATCAATTCTACAATCATACGACCGGTGTGGAGGAAGAGAGGTGGCCCTGGACCGACTGAACACCGTGCGCAGATCGTGATATTCCTCCGGCACCCCTGTCAAATCACCAGGCTCCTCCTGTGAAGAAGAGACAGAGGAAACAGGAGGGATAGCAGACATTAAACATTTCACATGACAAGAGACGTTCCAGGAGAGGATAGAATTACTAGACCAATTAATAGAAGGATTATGACAAACTAGCCAGGGATGGCCCAAAACAACAGGTGTAAAAGGTGAACGAAAAATTAAAAAAGAAAGGGTTTCGCTATGATTACCAGAGACAGTGAGGGTTAAAGGTAGCGTCTCACGCTGAATCCTGGGGAGAGGACTACCATCCAAGGCGAACAAGGCCGTGGGCTCCCTTAACTGTCTGAGAGGAATGTCATGTTCCCGAGCCCAGGTCTCGTCCATAAAGCAGCCCTCCGCCCCAGAGTCTATCAAGGCACTGCAGGAAGCTGACGAACCGGTCCAGCGTAGATGGACCGACAAGGTAGTGCAGGATCTTGAAGGAGAGACAGGAGTAGTAGCGCTCACCAGTAGCCCTCCGCTTACTGATGAGCTCTGGCTTTTACTGGACATGAAGTGACAAAATGACCAGCGGAACCGCAATAGAGACAGAGGCGGTTGGTGATTCTCCGTTCCCTCTCCTTAGTCGAGATGCGGATACCTCCCAGCTGCATAGGCACAGCACCCGAGCCGGCAGAGGGAGATGGTAGTGATGCGGAGAGGGGGGCAGCGGAGAACGCGAGCTCCTTTCCACGAGCTCGGTGACGAAGATCAACCCGTCGCTCTATGCGAATAGCGAGTTCAATCAAGGAATCCACGCTGGAAGGAACCTCCCGGGAGAGAATCTCATCCTTTACCTCCGCGCGGAGACCCTCCAGAAAACGAGCGAGCAAAGCCGGCTCGTTCCAGTCACTGGAGGCAGCAAGAGTGCGAAACTCAATAGAGTAGTCTGTAATGGATCGATTACCTTGACATAGGGAAGACAGGACCCTGGAAGCTTCCTCCCCAAAAACAGAACGATCAAAAACCCGTATCATCTCCTCCTTAAAGTCCTGATACTGGTTAGTACACTCAGCCCTTGCCTCCCAGATTGCCGTGCCCCACTCACGAGCCCGTCCAGTAAGGAGAGATATGACGTAGGCGATACGAGCAGTGCTCCTGGAGTAAGTGTTGGGCTGGAGAGAAAACACAATATCACACTGGGTGAGGAACGAGCGGCATTCAGTGGGCTCTCCAGAGTAACACGGCGGGTTATTGATTCTGGGCTCCGGAGATTCGAAAGCCCTGGAAGTGGCCGGTGGATCGAGGCGGAGATGGTGAACCTGTTCTGTGAGGTTGGAGACTTGGGCGGCCAGGGTCTCAACGGCATGTCGAGCAGCAGACAATTCCTGCTCGTGTCTGCCTAGCATCGCTCCCTGGATCTCGACGGCTGAGTGGAGAGGATCCGAAGTCGCTGGGTCCATTCTTGGTCGGATTCTTCTGTCAGGTGCGTGAATGAGGACCCAAAAGCGAATTAACAAAACAGAGTTTCTTTAATGACGAAACACACGTAGGCTCAGATGGACAGGCAGATTCCGACAGGACAGGACAAGGTTAGATGAACAGGCAGATTCCGACAGGACAGGACAAGGTTGCAGCAAACACGACGATAGTCTGGTTCAGGCATGAGAAACACAAACGAGAATCCGACAAAGACAGAAGCAGGAACAGAGAGAGATATAGAGACCTAATCAGAGGGAAAAAGGGAACAGGTGGGAAAAGGGGTGAACGAGGTAGTTAGAGAAGACAAGGAACAGCTGGGGGAAAGAGGGGAAGAAAAGGTAACCTAATACGACCAGCAGAGGGAGACAGGGTGAAGAGAAAGAACAGGAACAAGACACAACATGACAATACATGACAATAAATACATTCTAAATAAATACATTCTATATAAACATTCTATATAAATACATTCTAAATAAATACATTCTATATAAATACATTCTAAATAAATACATTCTATATAAATACATTCTAAATAAATACATTCTATATAAATACATTCCAAATCAAGGAAATCCCGGCTGGCCAAACCCTCCCCTAACCCGGACGACAGTGGTCCAATTGTGCGCCGCCTCATGGGTCTCACAGTCACGGCCAGCTGTGACACAGCCTGGGATCAAACCCAGGTCTGAAGTGACACCTCAAGCACTGTGATGCAGTGCCGTAGACAGCTGCGATGCAGTGCCTCAGAAACCTGTGATGCAGTGTCTTAGACCGCTGTGCCACTCAGGATGCCCACTTCAGAAGAGTTACAGGGTGTGTTGAGGGGTGGTGTCCCGTCATGCCAGGCCATTGGCATGGTGCAGGAGCAGATAGGGTCAAAGTAGTGGAAAATGGTAGTGGGTTTTAATATGTAGGTGGTAGCTGAAGGGAAGTACCTGAGTGTACGAGATATTACTGCAGAAGAGTTCATGGGACAGTGTTTTTATGAAATAGTGGTATGTAGGTGTAGGGTTAGTTGGTGTGTAAGTTTTTCCTTTTAGGGATAGGAATAATAAAGGTAATCTAATGAAGATGGCCTCACAATTTAGTACAGAAGGTGGCAGTTTATACACCCTTAAATTGAATGCAATCCTCCAACCCAATCCAGAAAGAAGAAGAGCTCTTCAAATACAGCAGCACATGCTTCAGTGCTCTAATAGTATTTATATTCCTGTGAGTTTAACACTTGATGACTGAGAGCTGTTCTTCATGACAACAGAACCCACAACAACCATGACTTTTATCACCATCTTCATCTGGACACTTGCCTTTTGCTTTCAAAGTTAACATTATCAGAATGTATTGTTGAAAAATATTTGAATCTACATGAAGGTATAACATACAGTATATTCATGTTAATATTTGTTTTCATAACTATTGATTAGTATATGTAATATTTATTGGATAGAAATGTTTTTATTCTATTCAGAATCCAGAGGACAGATCACTGTGACTCAGACTCCTTCAGTGGAAACTGTTCTCCCAGGACAGATGGTCTCCTTATTTATCGAGGAAGTACTCTTATTTCTGGGACTCCATCTAGATTCAGTGGCAGTGGATCCAGGCTGAAGATGCAGGAGATTACTACTGTCAGTTACCACTGTGGGAATGTGTTCACACAGTGATATAGAGCCGTACAAAAACCTCTCTCAGATTTCACAGTAACTGCACTAGTTGAGTGTGACTGGAGGTGCTGAGGGGGAAGAGACAGTGACATGGAACTCTGACTGAACTAAAATACACTGAGATAAATATATCAGTGATGCTGACAATAATGTCAACTCATCCACCTTCATTTTAAATCATTCCTTAAGTGATAACACCCATATGTCCAGATTGCATTAGTATTCCTCCAATGTTGCTGTAGTTCATATGTAAACATTGCCTTTACATGTCACATAATACGTTGAATGGACTCTGTGCAACAAGTGTCTCAAATCATTTCAGAACAAAAACCCCAGTCTCTGTAAGATCCCTCTGTCAGGAAGTGAATTTCAAGCAAAGATTCAACCATGTTTATTGAGATGGTATAACAAAGTTATAAGCCCCTAAAACAACGTGAGGTTCGGTCAAGAGCAAGACCACTCTCCTGCTAGAACCTTCCAGCACCTTGCCAGACTCTAATTTAGCCCAGTTAAACCTAGTTTACCAATCAGGGCCATGATTGCCTGGACAATCAGCCCAACCTTTAAAATGCTGCTGCTCACACAAACCTCTTCAACAGGTCTCTTACACGGAGGAGGTGGAAATAGTTGTAGGAGTTGAGCTGGGGAACCTATGGCAGTGGATGAACCAGAGCCTGAGAATGTCCTTGAAGGATCCTGATACACTGATCCTGAGAAGGTGGATTTTGAGGCATTTATTGTGCAGGTGATTCATTGTACTGCCCAAACGAACAAGAAATCCAAGAAACTGGACATAATTGTATCTGCAGCTGAAAGGTTTTTGGGTCTTCAGGAATTAACAGTCGAAGCATTGCAGGGAATACTGTCTAAAGATGTTTCTCCCTGCCAGCCCCCTGAGACTGTGTCGGGACCTGATTAGACAGGTGACTTTGACCTATGGAGTACATAAATATTAGTTGATTTTATTTTAGGAACATTTTTCTCCCCTTTCCCTTTTTTCGACATAAATTGAGTGCAGTAATACACCTTTTTTTGGGGGGGGGGGGTTGTAGTCAAAAAAAAAAAAACTAAATAATAATAAAAATAACTACAATTTCCTAGTAGCACCAAAGAAAGTAAGTTTGCATAGAGAGGACACTTTGCATTGGCAGCACATGCTTCAGTGGTCTGGGAGTGTTTATAGCCCTGTGAGTTTAAGAGAAACTTCATGACTGAGATCTGTCCTTCATGACAACAGAACCCACAACAACCATGACTTTTATCACCATATTCATCTGGACACTTGCTTTCTGCTTCCAAGGTTACAATTTTAATTAAATCTACAGTTTTTACATGTACGGTATATCAATGTTAATATTTATATTCAGAACTATTCATTATTATATGTAATATTTAATTCATATAAATGTTTTTACTATATTTTTCAGAATCCAGAGGACAGTACGTTGTGACACAGACTCCGGCAGTGAAAGCTGTTCTCCCAGAACAGACAGTCTCTCTGAACTGTAAAATCAGCAGTAATGTGTATTCTAATAACTATCTAGCCTGGTACCAACAGAAACCTGGAGGAGCTCCTAAACTCCTTATTTACTCAGCTACAACACTTCAGTCTGGGACTCCATCTAGATTCAGTGGCAGTGGATCTGGGAGTGACTTCACTCTGACCATCAGTGGAGTCCAGGCTGAAGATGCAGGAGATTACTACTGTCAGAGTGCACACTACTCCAACAGTGTCTGGGTGTTCACACAGTGATATAGAGCCGTACAAAAACCTCTCTCAGATCTCACAGTAACTGCACTAGTTGAGTGTGACTGCAGGTGCTGAGGTGGAAGAGACAGTGACATGGAACACTGACTGAACTAAAATACAC
This sequence comes from Oncorhynchus clarkii lewisi, assembly GCF_045791955.1. Taxonomy (NCBI): domain Eukaryota; kingdom Metazoa; phylum Chordata; class Actinopteri; order Salmoniformes; family Salmonidae; genus Oncorhynchus; species Oncorhynchus clarkii. The sequence goes on from NC_092167.1 coordinate 8,869,132, forward strand.
TGAGATAAATATATCAGTGATGCTGACTATAATGTCAACTTATCCACCTTCATGTTAAATCATTCCTGAACTGACAACACCCTTATGTCCAGACTACATAAATATGCCTTCCCTTTTGCTGTGGCTAACAAACCTTTTATTAACATTTCAGACAATAAATTGAATAGACTCCATCCATGTGAAGTAAAAATGTCTCACATCATTTCAGAATAAGTACCCCAGTCTCTGTTAGGCCCCTGTATTGGGTAGTGCATTTCAAGTTAAGATTGAACTATATTTACTGAGATCATATAACATGATTATGACCCATAATAACAACCTGAGGTTCTGTCATACAAGAGACAGTGACATGGAACACTGGTTAGTGAAGTCAACTTTGAATATGTTTAGAAAGCATCATTCTAATCACATGTTCCCCATCATCATCATCATCATCATCAATGTAGTGCACCTTCAAAAGTTATTTGAAGTTCTGAAATACTCACAATACCAGTCCAATATGCAAAACAAGATGTAGAGACGTAAATAAAAAGAAGGTGGTGTTACATCAGCATCAGCCCCCTAAATCAAATCCCCATATGAACCTCACAACCAAACATGTGTTGTGATCATCTAGCATTATATTAACTATTTTAATGAGCAGGTTACAGCAGGCTGTTACATCTGTGATTGAGAAATGATGCTGGATCTGTGAATGAAACAAGCTGCTGGGCTCAAACAGACATACAGTATTATCTATCATTAATTACATAGAGGCATATCTGTTGTGTCTCCATCCCTGAAGTATCTCAGTCAGGTATTGAATTTCAAGCAAAGATTCAACAATATGTATTGAGATTATGTAACATTATTATAACCCCCTAAAACGTCCTGTGGTTATGTCAAGGCAAAACGCCTCTCCTGCCACACCTGGCTAGATCCTTTCAGCACGTTCCCAGGCCTTTAATTGAGCCGAGCTGAGGCTTGTTAATTAACCACTTAAAACCCTGATTGTCTGAACAATCAGCCTCAACCTTTAAAATGCTGCTGCTCACACAGATCTCTCCAATGAATGGAGGTTGTGGGAAGGTGAAGGAAGCATGGAGAGGTCAGGAACAGAAGTTGGGTTTTGGAGAAACACCATCAGTGCTCTGTAAGCAATGTAGCTGATGGAGAGGCAGGAGCTTGGTGAACAGATAGATGTGATTGTGGACAGCGAGGAAGAAGGAGAAGATGTGGGAAGTGGGAAGATGTGTGTTGAGGAAGAATGGTGTCAGACATGATAAAGAGAAATCTGGACCAATAGGAGTGACATTTCTGATGATGTGGACCCTTGCCTTTTGGCAGATCCATTTCTGGTTTCAGGTTGGGGCAGAAAGGAGTTGGGTGCAGTTGAATCAGTGAAGGTAACCTGTAGTGGACTTGTGATGTTTGTGTTTCTTCTTATTAGAGGGAGCAGGTGCTCTGTGTCACTCAACTTGGGTCATGATCTGTTTCTTGCTTTGCTTTTACCAACAGGATGTAATGTAAAAATCTTCCCAGTGTGAAGTAGTTCTTAATTGTTGTGATTGTGAAGTCATGTAAAACGTTTCAGTGTGAAAATGTTCCTAGTCAGTTGCACGCGTGTCTGTGGATGGCTGAGCTCCTACAGATGTTTCAAATATATGCACTGTCAATCGAAAATGTAGCATCCAAGTCTTTGCCATCGCTGTTAATTCTCTCCTCACATCAACCCTCAGCACTTTGACGAGCAAGTCCGGGTGTTTATATGCTGACCTCACACCTCAACAAGCTTCTGATTGGTCAGAGTCAATACCCTTGGCCACCATTGATTGGCAGATGTGTGAAGCAAATGTGCGTGCCCACAGAACCGTTTGTCGAGGTCAGGGGACACAGGTTACATAAAGAGATGCGCATGCAATTATTGTTTTGAACATTTCCACGCTGGGAGAGATTTTACATCATGATGTACAATCAGAAAACAATCAGAACGGTTGGACTTTTTCACACTGGGAAGATTTTTACATGACACAGAGCACCATTGAAAGATTGAGTTCTGGGCTAGTGATAAGTGTGGAGGTGGAGCAATTGAAGTTTAAATACCTGGTGTTTGTGATGCCCGCCGTTTGGTGGGACGTTGATCCGGTGGGGGGAGTGGTGAAAGAGTCATTGTCAGTCCTTTTGAGTTTTGAGTCTATATTAGTTATCATGTTAGAGCTTTTGTGCAGAATCCACTGTACTGTTTCAGGTGCAACGTTCATGGTCATGTTGCAGCAGTGTGTAGGAGGGAGATTCCAAGATGTGTGCAGAAGGGCATGGGACAGAGGATTGTGTAGTTTTGCTGGATAAATTTGTGTCAACAGTAGGGGTGCTGATGTTGTTGGAGATCGTAAGTGTCAGGTGCGAGAGAGGCAGGTTGACGTGACCAGAGTCAGAGTAGTGCAGAGGGTGTCGTATGCTGAGGCAATGAAGGAAGTGGAAGAGGATGGGTGAAGGGTGAGGGATCCCAGTGAGTAGTAGATTTGTGCCAGCACAGGGGGATAGGGCAGCGAGTGAATTATGCTTCAGTAAGGTTGTTGTCTTAGCGTTCATAGCATTGGTTATCAACTGTACCATAGAAATGGAACGTAAATTATAGAGAATAGCTGTCGAGGTGGCAGCTGCAGAGAAGTGACACAGCCTGGGATCAAACCCGGGTCTGAAGTGACACCTCAAGCACTGTGATGCAGTGCCTTAGACAGCTGTGATGTCGTGACTCAGAAAGCTGCGTCGCAGAGTCGTAGACCGCTGCGCCACTCAGGAGACCCACTTCAGCAGAGTTACAGGGTGTGTTGAGGGGTAGTGTCCCGTCATGTCAGGCCATTGGCATGGTGCAGGAGCAGATAGGGTCAAAGTAGTGGAAAATGGTAGTGGGTTTTAATATGTAGGTGGTAGCTAAAGGGAAGTACCTGAGTGTACGAGATATTACTGCAGAAGAGTTCATGGGATAGTGTTGTTATGAAATAGTGGTATGTAGGTGTAGGGTTGTTGTGCACTTGAGTGAGGACCCAAAAGCGGTTTAACAAAAACAGAGTCCTTTAATGTAAACACAGGGAAGACATAGATCCTCTTCAGATGTAGATAATGGAAAAATAGACAACCCGCAGAGAGGGCGACAAATTAAACAAAAAGTCCTTCTGATAATTACAAAAGAGCCCCCTTCTTAGCAGCAGAGGAGAATAGCTGTGTTAGCGGCGACAGGCTGCAGGTCTCTCTGGGTAGGCGCGGGTCGTAGAGGAACAGTGGTACCTGATCTCACGTAGCCTCAGATGAACTGGACACAGTACAAACGACAAGACAGTTAGCTGAGTACAGGATGCACTTGCCAGGCGGATTCCGACAGGACGGGACAGGATAAGGGTGAAGCAAACGAGACGATAGTTTGTTTCTGGCATGAGAAACTCAAACGAGAATCTGACAAAGAAAGAAGCAGGAACAGAGAGAGAAATAGAGACCTAATCAGAGGGAAAAAGGGAACAGGTGGGAAAAGGGTGAACGAGGTAGTTAGAGGAGATGAGGAACAGCTGGAGAAGGAGAGAAAGAGAAGGTAACCTAAAACGACCAGCAGAGGGAGACAGAGTGAAGAGAAAGAACAGGAACAAGACATAACATGATAAGACATGACAAGGGTTAGTAGGTGTGTAAGTTTTTTCCTTTTAGGAACAGGAATAGTACGTTTGCAAAGAGAGGACACTTTGCATTGGCAGCACATGCTTCAGTGCTCTGGGAGTGTTTATAGCCCTGTGAGTTTAACACTTCATGACTGAGAGCTGTTTTTCATGACAACAGAACCCACAACAACCATGACATTTATCACCATCTTCATCTGGACACTTGTCACACCCTGACCATAGAGAGCCTTTGATTATCTATGGTATAGTAGGTCAGGGCGTGACTGGGGGTTATTCTAGTTTATATTTTCTATATGGGGTTCTAGTTTAGTATTTCTATGTTAGTGATTTGTATGATTCCCAACTAGAGGCAGCTGGTAATCGTTGTCTCTAATTGGGGATCATATTTAAGTAGCATTTTTCCCATCTGTGTTGGTGGGATATTGTTTACGTTTAGTTGCATGTTAGCACTCGATCATCGGCACGTTTATTCTTTATTGTTTTGTTGTGTGGTTCACTTACTTTAAATAGAAAAGATGTGGAACCCAGATCACGCTGCTCGTTGGTCCGAGTATGCTTCCAACGATCGTGACAACACTTGCCTTCTGCTTTCAAAGTTATCATTATCAGAATTTATTGTTGAAAAAGAATTGAATCTCCACAAAGGTATAACAAACAGTATATTCATGTTAATATTTATTTTCATAACTATAGATTATTATGTAATATTTTTGGGATAGAAATGTTTTTATTCTATTCAGAATCCAGAGGACAGAACACTGTGACACAGACTCCTTCAGTGGAAAATGTTCTCCCAGGACAGATGGTCTCCTTATTTATCGAGGAAGTACTCTTATTTCTGGGACTCCATCTAGATTCAGTGGCAGTGGATCTGGGAGTGACTTCACTCTGACCATCAGTGGAGTCCAGGCTGAAGATGCAGGAGATTACTACTGTCAGTTACCACTGTGGGAATGTGTTCACACAGTGATATAGAGCCGTACAAAAACCTCTCTCAGATTTCACAGTAACTGCACTAGTTGAGTGTGACTGTAGGTGCTGAGGGGGAAGACACAGTCACATGGAACTCTGACTGAACTAAAATACACTGAGATAAATATATCAGTTATATCAGTTATATCAGCACCTTGCAAGACTCTAATTTAGCCAGACACTAATTTATAATGCTGCTGCTCACACAAACCTCTTCAACAGGTCTCTTACACAGAGGTGATGGAAATAGTTGTAGGAGTTGAGCTGGGGAACCTATGGCAGTGGATGCCCCAGAGCCTGAGAATGTCATTGAAGGATCCTGATACACTGATCCTGAGAAGGTGGATTTTGAGGCATTTATTGTGCAGGTGATACATTGTACTGCCCAAACGAACAAGAAATCCAAGAAACTGGACATAATTGTATCTGCAGCTGAAAGGTTTTTGGGTCTTCAGGAATTAACAGCCGAAGCATTGCAGGGAATACTGTCTAAAGATGTTTCTCCCTGCCAGCCCCCTGAGACTGTGTCGGGACCTGATTAGACAGGTGACTTTGACCTATGGAGTACATAAATATTTGTTGATTTTATTTTAGGAACATTTTTCTCCCCTTTCCCTTTTTTCGACATAAATTGAGTGCAGTAATACACCTTTTTTTGGGGGGGGTGGGGGGGGGGGTTGTAGTCAAAAAAAAAAACTAAATAATAATAAAAATAACTTCAATTTCCTAGTAGCACCAAAGAAAGTAAGTTTGCATAGAGAGGACACTTTGCATTGGCAGCACATGCTTCAGTGGTCTGGGAGTGTTTATATCCCTGTGAGTTTAACACTTCATGACTGAGAGCTGTTCTTCATGACAACAGAACCCACAACAACCATGACTTTTATCAACATATTCATCTGGACACTTGCTTTCTGCTTCCAAGGTTACAATTTTAATTAAATCTACAGTTTTTACATGTACGGTATATCAATGTTAATATTTATATTCAGAACTATTCATTATTATATGTAATATTTTATTCATATAAATGTTTTTACTATATTTTTCAGAATCCAGAGGACAGTATGTTGTGACACAGACTCCGGCAGTGAAAGCTGTTGTCCCAGAACAGACAGTCTCTCTGAACTGTAAAACCAGCAGTAATGTTTACAACAATAACTATCTAGCCTGGTACCAACAGAAACCTGGAGGAGCTCCTAAACTCCTTATTTACTCAGCTACAACACTTCAGTCTGGGACTCCATCTAGATTCAGTGGCAGTGGATCTGGGAGTGACTTCACTCTGACCATCAGTGGAGTCCAGGCTGAAGATGCAGGAGATTACTACTGTCAGAGTGCACACTACTCCAACAGTGTCTGGGTGTTCACACAGTGATATAGAGCCGTACAAAAACCTCTCTCAGATCTCACAGTCACTGCACTAGTTGAGTGTGACTGGAGGTGCTGAGGGGGAAGAGACAGTCACATGGAACTCTGACTGAACTAAAATACACTGAGATAAATATATCAGTGATGCTGACTATAATGTCAACTCATCCACCTTCATGTTAAATCATTCCTGAACTGACAACACCCGTAGGTCCAGACTACATAAATATGCCTTCCCTTTTGCTGTGGCTAACATTTCAGACAATATATTGAATAGACTCCATCTATGTGAAGTAATAATATCTCACATAATTTCAGAATAAGTATCCCAATCTCTGTTAGGCCCCTGTATTGGGTAGTGCATTTCAAGTTAAGATTGAACTATATTTACTGAGATCATATAACATGATTATGACCCATAATAACAACCTGAGGTTCTGTCATACAAGAGACAGTGACATGGAACACTGGTTAGTGAAGTCAACTTTGAATATGTTTAGAAAGCATCATTCTAATCACATGTTCCCCATCATCATCATCATCATCATCAATGTAGTGCACCTTCAAAAGTTATTTGAAGTTCTGAAATACTCACAATACCAGTCCAATATGCAAAACAAGATGTAGAGACGTAAATAAAAAGAAGGTGGTGTTACATCAGCATCAGCCCCCTAAATCAAATCCCCATATGAACCTCACAACCAAACATGTGTTGTGATCATCTAGCATTATATTAACTATTTTAATGAGTAGGTTACTGGCTGTTACATCTGTGATTGAGAAATGATGCTGGATCTGTGAATGAAACAAGCTGCTGGGCTCAAACAGACATACAGTATTATCTATCATTAATTACATGGAGGCATATCTGTTGTGTCTCCCTCCCTGAAGTATCTCAGTCAGGTATTGAATTTCAAGCAAAGATTCAACAATATTTATTGAGATTATCTAACATTATTATAACCCCCTAAAACGTCCTGTGGTTATGTCAAGGCAAAACGCCTCTCCTGCCACACCTGGCTAGATCCTTTCAGCACGTTCCCAGGCCTTTAATTGAGCCGAGCTGAGGCTTGTTAACCACTTAAGACCCTGATTGTCTGAACAATCAGCCTCAACCTTTAAAATGCTGCTGCTCACACAGATCTCTCCAATGAATGGAGGTTGTGGGAAGGTGAAGGAAGCATGGAGAGGTCAGGAACAGAAGTTGGGTTTTGGAGAAACACCATCAGTGCTCTGTAAGCAATGTAGCTGATGGAGAGGCAGGAGCTTGGTGAACAGATAGATGTGATTGTGGACAGCGAGGAAGAAGGAGAAGATGTGGGAATTGGGAAGATGTTTGTTGAGGAAGAATGGTGTCAGACATGATAAAGAAGAATCTGGACCAATAGGAATCCCTTGCCTTTTGGCAGATCCATTTCTGATTTCAGGTTGGGTCAGAAAGGAGTTGGGTGCAGTTGAATCAGTGAAGGTAACCTGTAGTGGACTTGTGATGTTTGTGTTTCTTCTGATTAGAGGGAGCGGGTTCTCTGTGTCACTCAACTTGGGTCATGATCTGTTTCTTGCTTTGCTTTTAGCAACAGGATGTAATGTAAAAATATTCCCAGTGTGAAGTAGCTCTTAATTGTTGTGATTGTGAAGTCATGTAAAACTTTTCAGTGTGAAAATGTTTCTAGTCAGTTGCACGCGTGTCTGTGGATGGCTGAGCTCCTGCAGATGTTTCTCTCACACCACCTCGCCCTTGATTTAACTATCTAAGTAGCATAATGAGCTGTAAACTGGTCAAGATAACTTGTTCTCAGAGGTGTACGGTTTTAACATGTTTGTATAGCTAACTTACTAACAAATATATGCACTGTCAATCGAAAATGTAGCATCCAAGTCTTTGCCATCGCTGTTAGTTCTCTCCTCACATCAACCCTCAGCACTTTGACGTGCAAGTCTGGGTGTTTATATGCTGACCTCACGCCTCAACAAGCTTCTGATTGGTCAGAGTCAATACCCCTGGCCACCATTGATTGGCAGATGTGTGAAGCAAATGTGCGTCAGGGGACACAGGTTACATAAAGAGATGCGCATGCAATTATTGTATTGAACATTTCCACGCTGGGAGAGATTTTACATCATGATGTACAATCAGAAAACAATCAGAACGGTTGGACTATTTCACACTGGGAAGATTTTTACATGACACAGGGCACCATTGAAAGGGGTGAATTCTGGCTAGTGATAAGTGTGGAGGTGGAGCAATTGAAGTTTAAATACCTGGTGTTTGTGACGCCCGCCGTTTGGTGCGCCGTAGATCCGGTGGTGAAGCAGAGGAGTCATTGTCAGTCCTTTTGAGTTTTGAGTCTATATTAGTTATCCTGTTAGAGCTTTTGTGCAGAATCCACTGTACTGTTTCAGGTGCAACGTTCATGCTCATGTTGCAGCAGTGTGTAGGAGGGAGATTCCAAGATGTGGGAAGTGTGCAGGAGGGCATGGGACAGAGGATTGTGTAGATTTGCTGGATAAAGTTGTGTCAACAGTAGGGGTGCTGATGTTGTTGGAGATCGTAAGTGTCAGGTGCGAGAGAGGCAGGTTGACATGACCAGAGTCAGAGTAGTGCAGAGGATGTCGTATGCTGAGGCAATGAAGGAAGTGGAAGAGGATGGGTGAAGGGTGAGGGATCCCAGTAAGTAGTAGATTTGTGCCAGCACAGGGGGATAGGGCAGTGAGTGAATTATGCTTCAGTAAGGTTGTCTTAGCGTTCATAGCATTCATTATCAACTGTACCATAGAAATGTAATGTACATTTTTGGAAATAGCTGTCGAGGTGGCAGCTGCAGAGAAGTATTTGGGTATATGAGATTTCACTTAAGAAGAGTTGCAAGGTGTGTTGAGTGGTGGTGTCCCGTCCTCCCAGGTCGTTGGCATGGTGCAGGAGTCGATAGGGTCAAAGTAGTGGAAATGGGGTAGTGGGTTTTAATGGGTAGGTGGTAGCTGAAGAGAAGTACCTGGTGTATGAGGTGATACACTAGAACAGTTCATGGGGTGATTTTATTTGTATGAAATAGTGGTATGTAGGGTTAGTTGGTGGGGCAAGTTTGTCCTTTTAGGAACAGGAATAATAAATATAATTTAATGTTGATATGGTAGGCAGTGACTGGCCTTACAATTTAGTACAGTAGGGGGTGGTGTGTACACCTTTAAATTAGATGTGATCCTCTAACCCAATCCCAAAGAAGAAGAGCTCTTCAACTACAGTTTCCCTGAGGGACCAATAGTCTGTTTGCATAGAGAGAACACTTTGCATTGACAGCACATGCTTCAGTGCTCTGAGAGTGTTTATATCCCTGTGAGTTTAACACTTCATGACTGAGAGCTGTTCTTCATGACAACAGAACCCACAACAACCATGACTTTTATCACCATATTCATCTGGACACTTGTTTTCTGCTTTCAAGGTTACAGTTTTTGGAATTTATTGTTGAACATTAATTAAATCTACAGTGTTTACATGTACATTATATCAATGTTAATATTTCTATTCAGAACTATTCATTACTATATGTAATATTTAATTCATATAAATGTTTTTACTATATTTTTCAGAATCCAGAGGACAGTACGTTGTGACACAGACTCCGGTAGTGAAAGCTGTTGTCCCAGAACAGACAGTCTCTCTGAACTGTAAAACCAGCAGTAATGTTTACAACAATAACTATCTAGCCTGGTACCAACAGAAACCTGGAGGAGCTCCTAAACTCCTTATTTACTATGCTACAACACTTCAGTCTGGGACTCCATCTAGATTCAGTGGCAGTGGATCTGGGAGTGACTTCACTCTGACCATCAGTGGAGTCCAGGCTGAAGATGCAGGAGATTACTACTGTCAGAGTTTCCACTATCCAGGTAGCACTCGGTGGTTCACACAGTGATACAGAGTCGTACAAAAACCTCCCTCAGTCAGACTGCACAGTGACTATACTGATACAGCTGGGACCTACTGCAGGTGCTGAGGAGGATGAGACAGTGACATGGAACACTGATCAGTAGAGGAGGTCAACTTTGAGTATGTTTACAAAGCATCATTCAGATCACAAGTCCCCCATCATCCTCATCACACTTGTGAATATTTATTGTCATGGTCGTGAAGTTCACTTATAAAAGTTATATGAAGTTTTAAAACACACATTACTTGTTCATAATCAGAGTCAGATCCAAAGATGTAAAAAATAAACAATTGTGATGTTACATCAGCATCAGCCCCATAAATCAAATCCCCATATGAACCTCACAACCAAACATGTGATGTGATCATCGAGCAATATATGAACTATCTTGATGAGCAGGTCTGTTACATCTGTGAATGAGACATGATGCTGGGATCAAACATGAAATATGTTTGAATAGTATACATTTGATCTGTCATAATATCTGTAATTGTAACTAACCTGAATCCACCATAGAGGTTAAAACCAGTCACTCATATCTGTCCCAGTCTAACTACTAGACTGGTAGCTGTGGGAGTGAAACTGAGATTTACATGGGCTGGGTGGTTATGCTTGTCCCAGAATAGAGCAGCACTGTTACCAGATGTTCACACTGTCCCCAGAGGGTTGGAGATAGAGAAGACTATGACTATCGTGAAGCTGTGATACTGGTTATATTATGTGGATCTTGTAAAACAAATTTAGCTTAATGTAGGTGTGATCACATTGTTGAGAGTCCAAGATATTGATCAAATGTTCAATAACATTAGTTTACTGTCTTTATGAGTCTATAAATCAAGCAGGTAAAAAACAGTCCAAGAAAAATGAATAAGGAGTACCATCTACTGCGTGTGTCTAGACCTCTCCTGTTAATCTGTTAACATTGTAGTATCTAGACCTCTCCTGTTAATCTGTTAACATGGTAGTATCTAGACCTCTCCTGTTAATCTGTTAACATTGTAGTATCTAGACCTCATCTGTTAACCTTTTAACATTGTAGTATGTAGACTTCTCCTGTTAATCTGTTAACATTGTAGTATCTAGTCCTCTCCTGTTAACCTGTTAACATTGTAGTATCTAGACCTCTCCTGTTAATCTGTTAACATTGTATTATCTAGAACTCTCCTGTTAATCTGTTAACATTGTAGTATCTAGACCTCATCTGTTAACCTGTTAACATTGTAGTATCTAGACCTCTCCTGTTAATCTGTTAACATGGTAGTATCTAGACCTCTCCTGTTAATCTGTTAACATTGTAGTATCTAGACCTCTCCTGTTAATCTGTTAATATTGTAGTATCTAGACCTCTCCTGTTAATCTGTTAACATTGTAGTATCTACACCTCTCCTGTTAATCTGTTAACATTGTAGTATCTAGACCTCTCCTGTTAATCTGTTAACATTGTAGTATCTAGACCTCATCTGTTAACCTGTTAACATTGTAGTATCTAGACCTCATCTGTTAACCTTTTAACATTGTAGTATGTAGACTTCTCCTGTTAATCTGTTAACATTGTAGTATCTAGTCCTCTCCTGTTAACCTGTTAACATTGTAGTATCTAGACCTCTTCTGTTAACATTGTAGTATGTAGACCTCTCCTGTTAACCTGTTAACATTGTAGTATCTAGACACATCATGTTAATCTGGTAACGTACTATCTAGACCTCTCCTGTTAACTTGTTAACATTGTAGTATCTAGACATCTCCTGTTAACCTGTTAACATTGTAGTATCAAGACCTCTCCTGTTAATCTGTTAAAATTGTAGTATCTACACATCTCCTGTTAACCTGTTAACATTGTAGTATCAATACCTCTCCTGTTAACCTGTTAACATTGTAGTATCAATACCTCTCCTGTTAACCTGTTAACATTGTAGTATCTAGACCTCTCCTGTTAACCTGTTAACATTGTAGTATCAAGACCCCTCCTGTCTCAGCCTCCAGTATTTACGCTGCAGTAGTTTATGTGTCGGGGGGCTAGGGTCAGTTTGTTATATCTGGAGTACTTCTCCTGTCCTATTCGGTGTCCTGTGTGAATCTAAGTGTGCGTTCTCTAATTCTCTCCTTCTCTCTTTCTCTCTCTCGGAGGACCTGAGCCCTAGGACCATGCCCCAGGAATACCTGACATGATGACTCCTTGCTGTCCCCAGTCCACCTGACTGTGCTGCTGCTCCAGTTTCAACTGTTCTGCCTTATTATTATTCGACCATGCTGGTCATTTATGAACATTTGAACATCTTGACCATGTTCTGTTATAATCTCCACCCGGCACAGCCAGAAGAGGACTGGCCACCCCACATAGCCTGGTTCCTCTCTAGGTTTCTTCCTAGGTTTTGGTCTTTCTAGGGAGTTTTTCCTAGCCACCGTGCTTCTACACCTGCATTGCTTTCTGTTTGGGGTTTTAGGCTGGGTTTCTGTACAGCACTTTGAGATATCAGCTGATGTACGAAGTGCTATATAAATACATTTGATTTGATTTAATCTGTTAACATGGTAGTATCTAGACCTCTCCTGTTAACCTGTTAACATTGTAGTATCTAGACCGCTCCTGTTAATCTGTTAACATTGTAGTATCTAGACCTCTCCTGTTAATCTGTTAACATTGTAGTATCTAGACCTCTCCTGTTAAATGTGCAACAAGGGGAAAAAGATCTCTGGACCATCTTTACTCCGCATACAGAGACGCATGCAAAACCCTCCCTCGCCCTCCATTTGGCAAATCTGACCATAATTCTATCCTCCTGATTCCTGCGTACAAGCTAAAATTAAAGCAGGAAGCACCAGTGACTTGATCAATAAAAACGTGGTCAGATGAAGCAGATTCTAAGCAACAGGACTGTTTGCTGGCACAGACTGGAATATGTTCCGGGATTCCTTCAGGGTCATTGAGGAGTACACCACATCTGTCATTGGCTTCATCAATAAGTGCATTGATGACGTCATCCCCACAGTGACCGTACGTACAAACCCTAACCAGAAACCATGGATTGCAGGCAACATTCGCACTGAGCTAAAGGCTAGAGCTTCCGCTTTCAAGGAAGCTTATAAGAAATCCTGCTATGCCATCCGACAAACCATCAAATTGGCAAAGCGTCAATACAGGACTAAGATCGAATTGTACTACCCTGGCTCTGACGCTAGACGGATGTGGCAGGACTTGCAAACCATTACAGACTACAAACGGAAGCACAGCCGAGAGCTGCACAGTGACACGAGCCTACCAGATGAGCTAAATAACTTCTATGCTCGCTTCGAGGCAAATAACATTGAAACATGCATGAGAGCACCAACTGTCATGGAAGGCTGTGTGATCATGCTCTCTGCAGCCGATGTGAGTAAGACCTTTAAACAGGTCAACATTTTTAAGGCCGCAGGGCCAGACGGATTACCAGGACGTGTACTGCGAGCATGCGCTGACCAACTGGCAAGTCTCTTCACTGACACTTTCAACCTCTCTCTGTCTGAGTCTGTAATACCAACATGTTTCAAGCAGACCACCATAGTGACTGTGCCCAAAAACACTAAGGTAACCTGCCTAAATGACTACCAACTCGTAGCACTCACGTCTGTAGCCATGAAGTGCTTTGAAAGGCTGGTCACGGCTCACATCTACACCATCATCCCAGCAACCCTAGACCCACTCCAATTTGCATACCGCCCCAACAGATCCACAGATGATGCAATCTCTATTGCACTCCACACTGCCCTTTCCCACCTGGACAAAAGGAACACTTATGTGAGAATGCTATTCATTGACTACAGCTCATCTTTCAACACCATAGTGCCCTCAAAGCTCATTAATAAGCTAAGGACCATGGGAATAAACACTTCCCTTTGCAACTGGATCCTAGACAACCTGACGGGCAGCCCCCAGGTGGTAAGGGTAGGTAACAACACATCTGCAACGCTGATTCTCAGCACGAGGACCCCTCAGGGGTGCGTGCTCAGTCACCTCCTGTACTCCCTGTTCACCCATGACTGCATGGCCAAGCATGATGCCAACACCATAAATTAAGTTTGCCGACGACACAACATTGGTAGGCCTGATCACCGACAATGACGAGACAGCCAATAGGCAGAAGGTCTGTATCGGTTCCCCCCTGTATATAGTCTAACTATTGTTATTTTACTGCTGCTCTTTAATTACTTGTTACTTTTATCTCTTATCCGTACTTTTAAAGCTGTGTTGTTGGTTAGGGCTCTCGTAAGTAAGCATTTCTCTGTAAGGTCTGTTGTATTCGGCGCATGTGACTAGTAACATTTGATTTGATTTGCTGGTTGAAGATGATGTGGTTTCAAGTGAGAACATAAATAACTAAGCAATGACATTTAGGTCTGATATTTTTCAAAGAAACTGTGAATCAGGCTTGATTACTGTATGTCTATACCATTCAACAACATTTAAGACTGCAGTCTAATTATTAAAAGAGACAACAGAAATATGTGTTCCAAAGGGAAATCTTTATTTTCATCTATTCATCAAAGCATCAAAGCAAACATTCCTACAGTATCTAATAGTAACAAAACAGAACTCATCAAATCTAATACCGATTCAATCTCAGTCTACAGAGAGGACTGACACATGAACTCAAGCAAAGCCCCCTGTTAGTCTACATGTCAGTGATCAATAAGACAGAGAACATCTGATCTCAGAACAGAGTCAAAGCAGAGGAACCAGCAGCCTCCCTCCACACGGTTGTGTCACTGAGGGGTCCTACCCAGAACAGTCAGCTCTCCTCAAGGTCTTGGTGACTGGAGTCTGGGATTTCTGCTGGGCTTCACAGGTCACCTCTCCTGCCTTGGTCCAAACAAGTATAAAGTGGTTAAATAACTAGAGTTACTAGTCATATGGTGTCAGTTATACATGTTATACAGATATTGTTTAGGAATGGATCTGATCAGAACAGCCAAGTCATATTAATAGTATTTACATCACATATCAAACATGTTGGATTATCAAGTCAGTTACAACCATAACTGAGACCCTTTGTCTTCACACTAACAGTGAAGTCTACCATGAACAGAATGCAACAATGATGAATACTATATACAATACTATTAGTTATTATACCAGAATTGGGAGTTATAGTCTGCAATCATTCAAACCAGACGTAAATAAACTTATAATTTATCATTTTGATTCAATAAAATGTTATTTGAAAGAAGGCTCATTCAAAAGTATTGACTCACGACAACAAAAGTGAATAAAATTATACATTTTGTTGTTTACTTACTTCCAACATCTAGTCTGGTGCCGCTACCAAAAGTGTACCACGGTGATACAATCCCTATTTGTAACGTCTGCTTCCAACTCACACTCTCAAACACATAGATCCCCTGAACGCAGCTCACTTTCCAACTCACACTCTCAAACACCTAGATCCCCTCTAGCTCACTGTCCAGACCTCAATCACCTGAATTCTATTCACACACCTGTATGTCATTTACACACACTACTTAGTTCAGTTCTTTTCACCCCGTCATTGTGAGGTATTGTTTGTTTTGTGACACACTTCTATTCAGAGCTCTGTTTGTCCCGTATTCAGTCCTGTGTATGATCGTTTTTGGCCTGCCTCACTAACGATGCCTTTTGCCTATTCCCTGCCTGTACTTCAGCCTAACGGATTTCCTGTTATCAACCTCTTGCCTGCTCTCCCGGACTACATTCCTAGCCTTGTCGCTGCCTGTACGGTTGCCTTTTTGGACCCCTGTGTATGACCTTCTGCCTGTCCCTGGACACAGCTACCTGCCTCCTCATGTTGTCCTTTACAAACAAACACCTGCTGCGCCCTGCATTGAAACCAGCTCTCTGTCTCCCATCGTGTTCATTACACTATTACTGCTGGTACAAAAACCTCTCTGTGTTGTGATGCTGCAGCTGTTACAGTGAAGATCACTCATACAGAATCATAATCAACACAAATACACTTTAACATCTTCCAGGTAGAACAAACACTTCATATTAGCTGTTTCTAGATAATACAAATATGAATTGTATCTTAAATCCAGATAGTAGTATTTTTCCTTCCTCTGTGTATCAGGTTCTCCTAGTCTGGAGGTACAGTCCAGCATTAGATCAGTGTTGCTAGTATTCCTCCATATTGTCCATATGAAAGACAACAGCAGCAGCAGTAGTGATAGTGATCCATGTTGTATATTCCTTTATTAAACATGTTGATCTCAGATGTAACAGTGGTGGTAAAGTCACAGAGGACAGACAACACAACCAGAGGAATCCTACCAGCTTTAGTTTAGAGAAGTGTTCACTGACTGATTAGAGGAACTTACATGAGAGACCAAGCATGAGTGAACAGACAGTTCATTACATCTGATCATCATCAGAACATAATATAATTGTGGTTTGACATAAAAGTTACCATACATTAGGGATCTGAGTAAACAGTTGCTGTTTGATGTTATTAAAGGGGCGACATGTAGCTAGCGGTTAGAGCGTTGCGCTAGTAACTGAAAGGTTGCTCGTTCAAATCCCCAGGCCGACACGGTGAAACATCTGTCGATGTTCCCTTTAGCAAGGCACTTAACCCTAATTGCTCCAGGGTCGCAGTTGATAATGGCAGATCTGGGCTGTGACCCCACTCTCTGAGGCTGTCTCAGGGGGAGTTGGGATATAAAAACATAACAAATTTTTATTTACACGTGTGAAATAGGACAAATATAAGCACCACCTAGTTGTTCTAAAAGAAAGCTCATGCGGGACAAAATATATACTGATGGGATACTACTTGGAAACTGATAAAGATTTGAAACATTCATTTGCATAGTGCATCTGTCCTACTGCTCTAAGAGCATTTATATCCCTGTGAGTTTAACACTTCATGACTGAGAGCTGTTCTTCATGACAACAGAACCCACAACAACCATGACTTTTATCACCATATTCATCTGGACACTTGTCTTCTACATACAAGGTATAAGAATTATGATTATCTAAGTAACAATAATTGAGTAAGTAATGCATGATTATCTCATAATAATGTATTAATTACATCATTTCAGATATGTTTTGTTTGTTTCTCTCACCATTCAATATTCAGAATCCAGAGGACAGTACACTCTGACTCAGACACCTGCAGTGAAAGCTGATGGCAATGGAGAGACGGTCAACATTGGCTGTAAACTCAGCAGTGATATATACAGTAATTACCTGCACTGGTACAAACAGAGACCTGGAGAAGCTCCTAAACTCCTCATTTATCAGATAAACAACAAGTTCACTGGGACTGCATCTAGATTCAGTGGTAGTGGATCTGGGACTGACTTCACTCTGACCATCAGTGGAGTCCAGGCTGAAGATGCAGGAGATTACTACTGTCAGAGTACACACTACTCCAACAGTGTCTGGGTGTTCACACAGTGATATAGAGCCGTACAAAAACCTCCCTCAGTCAGACTGCACAGTGATGGTACTGAACATTAACTACATGTTGACTCTGTTAAGTAACCATCAACCAATCTGAATGGAGATATTGTGCAATTATCAAAACCCCTAAAGATGACTTATGTTTTGAAAAGCTAGAATTCAATCAACATGATTCAAACAGATACAATAAAGCCACTAAACATTACCCATACATCCTCCCTCACACTACTGTGGTAGTTCCAGAGAGCAGCAGGTGATGCAGGAGACTAGAGACGTCAGAGCTCTGGAGATCTCCCTTTTAGATCAGTCAGTCAGCTGTATCACAGACTGCAGTTACCGAGCCTGACCACTGGAGGGAGACATAAAGCAGCTACTATCTGGTCTAATAACACAGTAATAACAATATGCTCCATTTGTAGATGTCTATAATCAATATATCAGTCCTCATTCAGCACTTCAGCACTGATTCAAAGAGATACAATAAAGCCCTAAACATTACCCATACATCCTCCCTCACACCACTGTGGTAGTTCCAGAGAGCAGCAGGTGAAGCAGGAGACTGGAGATGTCAGAGCTCTGGTAATCTCCCTTTTAGATCTGAGTCAGTCAGCAGCATCAGTCCACACACAGACTGCAGTTACTGAGCCTGACCACTGGAGGGAGACAGAAAGCAGCTACTATCTGGTCAAATAACACATTAATAACAATATGCTCCATTTGTAGATAGTCTATAATCAATATATCAGTCCTTATTCAGCACTTATATCAGAGACCATGTCGGTCATTACATAGCTATCAGGTTTCTACATCATATCAGTTTGACTGTCCAGGAAGACTATTTACATATTTAATTGTTTTATTTAACCTTTATTTAACTAGGCAAGTCAGTTATTAAGAACAAAATCTTATTTACAATGACGGTCTACCCCGGCAAAAACGCTGACGACTCTGGGTCAATTGTGAGCCCCCAGATATAGGACACTTTGCATTAGCAGCACATGCTGCAGTGCTCTGGGAGTGTTTATAGCCCTGTGAGTTTAACACTTCATGACTGAGAGCTGTCCTTCAGGACAACAGAACTCACAACAACCATGACTTTTGTTTTTCCTAGCACGGTGGCTAGGAAAAACTCCCCAGAAAGGCCAAAACCTAGGAAGAAACCTAGAGAGTAACCAGGTTATGTGGGGTGGCCAGTCCTCTTCTGGCTGTGCCGGGTGGAGATTATAACAGAACATGGCCAAGATGCTCAAATGTTCATAAATGACCAGCATGGTCCAATAATAATAAGGCAGAACAGTTTAAACTGGAGCAGCAGCACGGCCAGGTGGACTGGGGACAGCAAGGAGTCATCATGTCAGGTAGTCCTGAGGCATGGTCCTAGGGCTCCATGTGGCCCCATCCGAGGACACCCCCGGACAGGGCCAAATAGGAAGGATATAACCCCACCCACTTTGCCAAAGCACAGCCCCCACACCACTAGAGGGATATCTTCAACCACCAACTTACCATCCTGAGACAAGGCTGAGTATAGCCCACAAAGATCTCCGCCACGGCACAACCCAAGGGGGGGGGCGCCAACCCAGACAGGATGATCACATCAGTGACTCAACCCACTCAGGTGACGCACACCTCCCAGGGACGGTATGAGAGAGCCCCAGTAAGCCAGTGACTCAGCCCCTGTAATAGGGTTAGAGGCAGAGAATCCCAGTGGAAAGAGGGGAACCGGCCAGGCAGAGACAGCAAGGGCGGTTCGTTGCTCCAGAGCCTTTCCGTTCACCTTCCCACTCCTGGGCCAGACTACATATGACCCACTGAAGAGATGAGTCTTCAGTAAAGACTTAAAGGTTGAGACCGAGTTTGCGTCTCTGAAATGGGTAGGCAGACCGTTCCATAAAAATGGAGCTCTATAGGAGAAAGCCCTGCCTCCATCTGTTTGCTTAGAAATTCTAGGGACAATTAGGAGGCCTGCGTCTTGTGACCGTAGCGTACGTGTAGGTATGTACGGCAGGACCAAATCAGAGAGATAGGTAGGAGCAAGCCCATGTAATGCTTTGTAGGTTAGCAGTAAAACCTTGAAATCAGCCCTTGCTTTGACAGGAAGCCAGTGTAGGGACGCTAGCACTGGAGTAATATGATCACATTTTTTGGTTCTAGTCAGTATTCCTAGCAGCCGTATTTAGCACTAACTGAAGTTTATTTAGTGCTTTATCCGGGTAGCCGGAAAGTAGAGCATTGCATTAGTCTAACCTAGAAGTGACAAGCATGGATAAATTTTTCTGCATCATTTCTGGACAGAAAGTTTCTGATTTTTGCAATGTTACGTAGATGGAAAAAAGCTGTCCTTGAAATGGTCTTGATATGTTCTTCAAAACAGAGATCCGGGTCCAGAGTAACGCAGAGGTTCTTCACAGTTTTATTTGAGACGACTGTACAACCATTAAGATTAATTGTCAGATTCAACAGAAGATCTCTTTGTTTCTTGGGACCTAGAACAAGCATCTCTGTTTTGTCCGAGTTTAAAAGTAGAACGTTTGCAGCCATCCACTTCCTTATGTGTGAAACACATGCTTCGAGTTTGGTACACATCCGGTGGATAGAGAGCTGTTTATTATGTTCAACATAGGAGGGCCAAGCACAGGAAGCAGCTCTTTCAGTAGTTTAGTTGGAATAGGGTCCAGTATGCAGCTTGAAGGTTTAGAGGCCATGATTATTTTCATCATTGTGTCAAGAGATATAGTACTAAAACACTTGAGCGTCTCTCTTGATCCTAGGTCCTGGCAGAGTTGTGCAGACTCAGGACAACTGAGCTTTGAAGGAATACGCAGATTTAAAGAGGAGTCCGTAATTTGCTTTCTAATAATCGTGATCTTTTCCTCAAAGAAGTTCATGAATTTATTACTGCTAAAGTGAAAGCCATCCTCTCTTGGGGAATGCTGCTTTTTAGTTAGCTTTGCGACAGTATCAAAAAGGAATTTCGGATTGTTCTTATTTTCCTCAATTAAGTTAGAAAAATAGGATGATCGAGCAGCAGTGAGGGCTCTTCGGTACTGCACGGTACTGTCTTTCCAAGCTAGTCGGAAGACTTCCAGTTTGGTGTGGCGCCATTTCCGTTCCAATTTTCTGGAAGCTTGCTTCAGAGCTCGGGTATTTTCTGTGTACCAGGGAGCTAGTTTCTTATGAGAAATGTTTTTAGTTTTTAGGGGTGCAACTGCATCTAGGGTATTGCGCAAGGTTAAATTGAGTTCTTCAGTTAGGTGGTTAACTGATTTTTGTCCTCTGGCGTCCTTGGGTAGACAGAGGGAATCTGGAAGGACATCAAGGAATCTTTGGGTTGTCTGTGAATTTATAGCACGACTTTTGATGTCCCTTGGTTGGGGTCTGAGCAGATTATTTGTTGCAATTGCAAATGTAATAAAATGGTGGTCCGATAGTCCAGGATTATGAGGAAAAACATTAAGATCCACAACATTTATTCCATGGGACAAAACTAGGTCCAGAGTATGACTGTGACAGTGAGTGGGTCCAGAGACATGTTGGACAAAACCCACTGAGTCGATGATGGCTCCGAAAGCCTTTTGGAGTGGGTCTGTGGACTTTTCCATGTGAATATTAAAGTCACCAAAGATTAGAATATTGTCTGCTATGACTACAAGGTCCGATAGGAATTCAGGGAACTCAATGAGGAACGCTGTATATGGCCCAGGAGGCCTGTAAACAGTAGCTATAAAAAGTGATTGAGTAGGCTGCATAGATTTCATGACTAGAAGCTCAAAAGACGAAAACGTCATTTTTCTTTTGTAAATTGAAATTTGCTATCGTAAATGTTAGCAACACCTCCGCCTTTGCGGGATGCACGGGGGATATGGTCACTATTGTAGCTAGGAGGTGAAGCCTCATTTAACACAGTAAATTCATCAGGCTTAAGCCATGTTTCAGTCAGGCCAATCACATCAAGATTATGATCAGTGATTAGTTCATTGACTATAATTGCCTTTGAAGTAAGGGATCTAACATTAAGTAGCCCTATTTTGAGATGTGAGGTATCATGATCTCTTTCAATAATGACAGGAATGGAGGAGGTCTTTATCCTAGTGAGATTGCTAAGGCGAACACCGCCATGTTTAATTTTGCCCAACCTAGGTCGAGGCACAGACACGGTCTCAATGGTGATAGCTGAGCTGACTACACTGACTGTGCTAGTGGCAGACTCCACTATGCTGGCAGGCTGGCTAACAGCCTGCTGCCTGTCCTGCACCCTATTTCATTGTGGAGCTAGAGGACTTAGAGCCCTGTCTATGTTGGTAGATAAGATGAGAGCACCCCTCCAGCTAGGATGGAGTCCGTCACTCCTCAGCAGGTCAGTCTTGGTCCTGTTTGTGGGTGAGTCCCAGAAAGAGGGCCAATTATCTACAAATTCTATCTTTTGGGAGGGGCAGAAAACAGTCTTCAACCAGCGATTGAGTTGTGAGACTGCTGTAGAGCTCATCACTCCCCCTAACTGGGAGGGGGCCAGAGACAATTACTCGATGCCGACACATCTTTCTAGCTGATTTACACGCAGAAGCTATGTTGCGCTTGGTGATCTCTGACTGTTTCATCCTAACATCGTTGGTGCCGACGTGGATAACAATATCTCTATACTCTCTACACTCGCCTGTTTTAGCTTTAGCCAGCACCATCTTCAGATTAGCCTTAACGTCGGTAGCCCTGCCCCCTGGTAAACAGTGTATGATCGCTGGATGATTCGTTTTAAGTCTAATACTGCGGGTAATGGAGTCGCCAATGACTAGAGTTTTCAATTTGTCATAGTTAATGGTGGGAAGCTTTGGCGTCTCAGACCCCATAACGGGAGGAGTAGAGACAAGAGAAGGCTCGGCCTCTGACTCCGACTCGCTGCTTAATGGGGAAAACCGGTTGAAAGTTTCTGTCGGCTGAATGAGCGACACCGGTTGAGCATTCCTACAGCATTTCCTTCCAGAAACCGTGAGAAAGTTGTCCGGCTACGGGGACTGTGCCAGGGGATTTATACTACTATCTGTACTTACTGATGGCACAGACGCTGTTTCATCCTTTCCTACACTGAAATTACCCTTGCCTAACGATTGCGTCTGAAGCTGGGCTTGCAGCACAGCTATCCTCGCCGTAAGGCGATTGTTCTCCTGTATATTATGAGTACAGCGACTGCAATTAGAAGGCATCATGTTAATGTTACTATTTAGCTTCGGCTGTTGGAGGTCCTGACGAACCATGTCCAGATAAAGCGTCCGGAGTGAAAAAGTTGAGGGAAAAAACAAAAATATAAACGGTAATTAAAAAGTAAAAACCGTAAAGTTGTCAGGTAGCAAAATAGGTTGGCAACAAAACGCACAGCAACACGTAAACAAGTCTGCAAGTTGTGACCTGGCCTCTGGACTCTGAAACAGAGTCCAGAGGCCAGGTCATTGTGACTCAGAGTCCTGCAGTGAAAACTGTTTCAGTGGGTCGCTTAGTCAGTCTCAGCTGTAAGACCAGCAATGCTGTATACAGTGACTATCTATGGCCTATTATCAACAGAAACCTGGAGGAGCTCCTAAATACCTAGTATACTTAGCTAAAAACCATTCAGTCTTGGACTCCATCTAGATTAAGTGGTAGTTGATCTAGGAGTGACTTCACTCTGACCATCAATGGAGTCCAGGCTGAAGATACAGGGGATTACAAGTGTCAGAGTTTACACTACCCCAACATTGTCTGGGTGTTCACACAGTGATACAGAGTCGTACAAAACCTCCCTCAGTCAGACAGCACTATAGTAGTTCCATAGAGCAGCCGGCTCTGGAGATCTCCCCTTTAGATAAGTTGGGCTACCGAGTGGTGCAGCGGTCTAAGGCACTGCATCTCAATGCTAGAGGCGTCACTACAGATGCTGGTTTGATCCCGGGCTGAATCACAAACAGTGGCGATCGGGAGTCCCATAGGGCGGCGCACATTTGGCCCAGCGTCATCCGGGGTAGGCAGTCATCGTAAAAAATGATTTGTTCTTAACTGACTTGCCTACGTAGTAAATTTAAAAAATATATATTTATATGTTTTTAAATGAAGTTAGTCAGAAGCATTTAAGTCTTTGAATGCCAAGTTAACAAACAGATCACTGACCATTTCGAATCCCACCGTACCTTCTCCTCTGTGCAATCCGATTTCCGATTTGGTCACAGGTGCACCTCAGCAGGTGCACCGCCATCAATAAAAGACAGTACTGTTCAGCCGTCTTCATTGACCTGGCCAAGGCTTTCGACTCTGTCAATCACCGTATTCTTATCGGCAGACTCAACAGCCTTGGTTTCTCAAAAGACTGTCTCTCCTGGTTCACCAACTACTTCTCAGATAGAGTTCGTTCAGGGTGTCAAATCGGAGGGCCTGTTGTCCGGACCTCTGGCAGTCTCTATGGGGGCAGTACAGGGTTCAATTCTCGGGCCGACTCTTTTCTCTGTATATATCAATGATGTCGCTCTTGCTGCGGGTGATTCCTTGATCCACCTCTACGCAGACGACACCATTCTGTATACATCTGGCCCTTATTTGGACACTGTGTGAACAAACCTCCAAACAAGCTTCAATGCCATACCACACTCCTTCCGTGGACTCCAACTGCTCTTAAACGCTAGTAAAACTTAATGCATGCTCTGCCCGCACTCGCCCGCCTGACTAGCATCACTACTCTGGACGGTTCTGACTTAGAATATGTGGACAACTACAAAATTCAATCCAGAATCGGCTTCCTATTTTGCAACAAAGCCTCCTTCACTCACTGATAAGGGAATTTATATGTTAAAGTAATGACTAAAAAATTCCACCCTGAAACGTATAAGACTATATTCCAATAATACATGTGTGGGACAAGATACTACCCATCCCGCATGCGGGAGCGTAATCATAGCCTCAAACTAATTAGCATAACGCAGCGGACATAAATCTTCCTAGAAAATGTTCCTATTCATTAAAATCACAAATGAAATATATTGAGACACAGCTTAGCCTTTTGTTAATCACACTGTCATCTCAGATTTTCAAAATATGCTTTACAGCCAACGCTAGACAAGCATTTGTGTAAGTTTATCATGGCATAATGCTATGCTAGGCTCTGCTACCAGCAGGCAACATTTTCACGAAAATAAGATAAGCAATCAAATTAAATCATTTACCTTTGAAGAACTTCAGATGTTTTCACTCAGGAGACTCCCAGTTAGATAGCAAATGTTCCTTTTTTCCAAAAATATTATTTTTGTAGGCGAAATAGCTATGTTTGTTCTTCACGTTTGGCTGAGAAATCGACCAGAACATGCAGTCACTACAACGCCAAACTTTTTTCCAAATTAGCTCCATAATATCGACAGAAACATGGAAAACGTTGTTTGGAATCAATCCTCAAGGTGTTTTTCACATATCTATTCGATAAAATATCCACCGGGACAATTGATTTCTCATAAGAAGCGATTGGAAAAATGGCTACTTGTGTACTTTACGCAAGATTTTCTCCGGGAGCCATCATGTGACCACTTGCTCAATGTGGTCTCTTACGGCTATTCTTCAACATAAATGCGTAAGACGTCACAATGCTGTAGACACTTTGGGGAATACGTAGAAAGCGTAAGCTCATTCGTAGCCCATTCACAGACATATAAGGAGTCATTGGCATGCAGGGCTTTCAAAAAATGGGGCACTTCCTGGTTGGATTTTTATCTGGGTTTTGCCTGTAACATCAGTTCTGTTGCACTCAAAGACAATATCTTTGCAGTTTTGGAAACGTCAGAGTGTTTTCTATCCAAAGCTGTCAATTATATGCATAGTCGAGCATCTTGTCGTGACAAAATATCCTGTTTAAAACCTGTTGATGCCATGGGTTCCCCGAAGGGAACTACACCCCCCCTGTTCAGCTGAAATGGTGGCGCAGGGAATGCAAAAATATTCTTAGAAATATTTTACCTCCACACATTAACAAGTCCAATACCTCAAATGAAAGATAAACACCTTGTTCATCAACCCAGCGTGTCAGATTTTTAAAATGTTTTACGGCGAAAACACAGCACATATTTATGCTAGACCACCACCGAAACAAAGGCAAAAGGCAGCCATTTTGTCCCACAAAATATAAAATGATAAAAGCAGGATTAACCAGTTGAGTCTATGGGGGCGCTATTTCATTATTGGATAAAAAAACGTGCCTGTTTTAAGTGCAATATTTTGTCACGAAAAGATGCTCGACTATGCATATAATTGACAGCTTTGGAAAGAAAACAGTCTGACGTTTCCAAAACTGCAAAGATATTATCTGTGAGTGCCACAGAACTCATGTTACAGGCGAAACCAAGATGAAACTTCAAACAGGAAATGAGCAAAATTTCTGAAGCTCTGTTTTCCATTGTCTCCTTATATGGCTGTGAATGCACCAGGAACGAGCCTGCCCTTTCTGTCGTTTCTTCAAGATGTCTGCAGCATTGTGACGTATTTGTAGGCATATCATTGGAAGATTGGCCATAAGAGACTACATTTTCCAGGGGTCCGCCCGGTGTCCTTTGTCTAAATTGGTGCGTAATCTTCAGTTGCGGGCATTTTCTCCTGGGATTCAGGAGAGAAAGCACACTTCCACGAACGATATATCATTGAAGAGATATGTGAAAAACACCTTGAGGATTGGTTCTAAACAACGTTTGCCATGTTTCAGTCGATATTATGGAGTTAATTTGGAAAAAAGTTTGCCTTTTTGATGACTGGATTTTCGTTTTTTTTTGGTAGCCAAACGTGATGCACCACGAAAAACTGAACATTTGCTATCTAACAGAGTCTCCTCATTGAAAACATCTGAAGTTCTTCAAAGGTAAATTATTTTATTTGAATGCTTTTCTGGTTTTTGTGAAAATGTTGCCTGCTGAATGCTAACGCTAACGCTAACGCTAAATGCTACGCTAGCTAGCTACTGTTACACAAATGATTGTTTTCCTATGGTTGAGAAGCATATTTTGAAAATCTGAGATGACAGTGTTGTTAACAAAAGGCTAAGCTTGAGAGCTAGCATATTTATTTCATTTCATTTGTGATTTTCATGAATAGTTAAAGTTGCGTTATGGTAATGAGCTTGAGGCTGTATTCACGATCCCGGATCCGGGATGTCTAAGTGCTAGAGGTTATAAAAAAAAATCATTGACTAACCTCTTTAAAATCTTCATCAGATGACAGTCATATGACATGTTACACAGTACATTTATGTTTTGTTCGTTAATATGCATTTTATATCCATAAATCTCGGTTTACATTGACGCCATGTTCAGAAAATTCTCAAAAATGTCCGGAGAAATTATAGAAAGCTACGCCAGATAACAGAAATACTCATCATAACCTTTGACTAAAGATACATGTTCTACATATAATTAAAAAGATACACTGGTTCTTAATGCAACCGCTGTGTCACATTTTTTTTTAACGTTACGGAATTAGCCTACCATGCAATAATCTGAGACAGCGCTCAGACGTAACAATATTTCTCCGCTATGTTGGAGTCAACAGAAATACAAAATTACAACATAAATATTCCCTTACCTTTGATGGTCTTCGATCAGAATGTAGTGCAAGGAGTCCTACTTCAAGAATAAATTGTTTTGTTTCATAATGTTCAATTCTAGTGTCCATGTAGCTGCATTTGCTGCCACTTTCAGCTCAAATGCCCAAAAAATGACTTCTGGTCCAGCATCAAAACTTCCAAATTACATATTACAGGTCGACGAAACTGGTCAAACTAAGTGCAGAATCAATCTTCAGGATGTTATAAACGTACAAAACGAATGGCATTCCAACCGGACAATCCTAGCTCCTCTCGTGCTGATTGGAAAAGAGGGAGCACCCCAAACGCATATGCGCTTTGAAGCACGTGAATCTTCTGGGACACTGTAGTAAATTCCTTCCCATTAGGTCAAAGTTCACAGCATATGCGCCATTGCACTTTCTACTGAATGAGGACATCTAGTGGAAGACATAGGAAGTGTTTCCAGATCCATAACTTTTTGGGAAGGGAGGGGGCGATGACGTCAAAGTTCAAAACTAGTTTGGAAGATTGCCTGCCCTGTGAGTTCTGTTATACTCACAGACATAATTCAAACGGTTTTAGAAGCTTCAGAGTGTTTTCTATCCAATAATAATAATATGCATATATTAGCAATTTAGGACAGATTTTGATGCAGTTCACTATGGGCACGCAATTCATCCAAAGGGGAAATACTGCCCCCTATCTCTAACAGGTTTTAAAACGTGAACGTTTTTTATCCAAAAATGAAAATACTGCCCCCTAGTTATAAAAGGTTAAGAGGGAGAAAATGTGGAGAAAACAGAGACTACACATGATGATACCTCTGAAAAACCTGACAACAGGAGGGACCTTTTAAGGCCTCTTTAATCTATGGTGGAGTGGAGAGAACGGTGAGAAACTGCCAAGGCTGGTAGAAAAGTGATGTGTGTGTGTGTGTGTGTGTGCGTGCGTGCGTGCGTAGAGGGTGTCATAAAGACTGTTAAAATGTTGATTGACTTGAGATCTATCCTGAATAAACTACAACGAACCTTTTGCAGAATCTGAGTCTTTGCCTAATTCTTATTAACCCTACCTTTACAACCTAGGGGGAATTGGTCAAAGCTATAGTGATTGTTATCATCATTGGGATTGAAAAGTCTCGTGACACTCACGCTGCCAAACATACCCTCATAAAACTGACTATCCTACCGATCCTCGTCTTCAGCAATGTCATTTACAAAATAGCCTCCAACACTCTACACAGCAAACTTGATGCAGTCTATCACAGTGCCATCCGTTTTGTCACCAAAGCCCCATATACCACCCACAACAGCGACCTGAATGCTCTCGTCGGCTGGCCCTCGCTACTTATTTGTCGCCAGACCCACTGGCTCCAGGTCATCTACAAGTTTTTGCTAGGTAAAGCTCCGCCTTATCTCAGCTCACTGGTCACCATAACAACACCCACCCGTAACACGCGCTCCAGCAGGTATATCTCAGTGGTCATCCCCAAAGCCAACACCTCCTTTGGCCGCCTTTCCTTCCAGTTTTCTGCTGCCAATGACTGGAACGAATTGCAGAAATCTCTGTAGCTGGAGACTTATATCTCCCTCTCTAACTTTAAGCATCAGCTGTCTGAGCAGCTTACCAATCACTGTACCTGTACACAGCCCATCTGTAAATAGCACACCCTCATCTCCATATTATTACTTACCCTCTTGCTCTTTTGCACTCCAGTATCTCTACTTGCACATCATCATCTGCACATCTATCACTCCAGTATTAATGCTAAATTGTAATTATGTTTGCCTCTCGAGACGATTTATTGCCTACCTTCATGTGTAACTCTGTTGTTGT
The DNA here is from genome assembly GCF_045791955.1 of Oncorhynchus clarkii lewisi. Lineage (NCBI taxonomy): Eukaryota > Metazoa > Chordata > Actinopteri > Salmoniformes > Salmonidae > Oncorhynchus > Oncorhynchus clarkii. The sequence continues at coordinate 8,897,869 of NC_092167.1, forward strand.
TTTTGTCACACTGCTTTGCTTCATCTTGGCCAGGTCGCAGTTGTAAATGAGAACTTGTTATCAACTGGCCTACCTGGTTAAATAAAGGTGAAATAAATAGAGAAATTGATCAGAGAAACCTGCATGATGTAAGTGTCCATCTCATTACACTTTTTTACGTTTTATCTCTGTCCTGTAGGTGACAGAAAATCCACATACTCTTTCTACCATATCCTATATCCCCGACATGATTTATGTTACATGATTATTTTCGACGGAACGTTGGTGGAACGCTGCAGCGATGTGTCTCTCCAACAGCACCCTGGAGAGGCGCACTGGGAATGGACAAGCAAAATGTTTTGCGCCCCTGCCTTTGTCAAAGTGGGCACTGCTTATCATAGGGTTGCATCAGTGCTCACCTAGAAAGCCCATATGCCACTGGCTGAGAGAAATTATCATTGTTTTTAGGCAGAATTATGGGAGCTTTTATGTGTTGCTGTATGTGTGTCTTGGTCAGTTTAGCTCAGAAAATGCTGCCCTCGTCAATCTAACGCCATAGGCAGCCACCTAATCCTGCCTAATGAGCGGGCTGGCCGTGTCAATGATCACAGGAAGGTGGAAACTGACTGGTATTCCTCTTTTCCATGGATATCAATATGTTACCATAGCATATTACCATAACACTAATAAACAGATAAAGTGAGAAGTTACATGATATATGACTTTTAAAAATCTCCATTATTCATTATAGTTTTGTCTTACTAAAAAACAACCAATAACCAATAATAGCATTGTATTTATGCCCTTTTTATTCACGTAATTGAATATGACTTGAAAGTTACAATCGCTTCAGGCTCCCAAGCCCTCAAAAAATCCACAAATGGACTTTACAATCAGCTGTGGAAATCCAATGGATGTGATCATCAACAGCAGCATATTAACTTTTTTCATGAAGTAGGTTACGGACTGTTAGCTCTGTGAATGAGACCTGACGCTGGATTCAACATGAGACACATGTAAACTACTTGTCCATAAACTATCATCATAAAGTATAATACCCATTTTATCTGTCATTCATTACATGGTGGCATATCTGTTATATCTCCCTTCCTGAATCCACCATAGAGGTTAAAACCAGTCACTCCCCCATATCTGTCCCAGTCCAGGGTATTTCCGACAGTGAAACTGTTCAACTGCTAGACTGGTCGCTGTGGGAGTGAAACTGAGATTTACATAGACAGGGTTGGGTGGTTCTGCTTGTTCCAGAATAGAGCAGCGCTGTCACCAGATGTTCACTCTGTTCCCAGGGGGTTGGAGGTAGAGAAGACTATCTTGAAGATGTGATACATTTGTCCACATAATATTAAATGTATTGCAATTAAGCAAAATACAGGAATGATCACATTGGTGAGAGTCCGACATATCGAACAAATGTTCAATAGCATTAGACTAAGTCTATAAATCAAGCAGGTTAAGAAACTTTCCAGGAAAGATGAATAAGGAGTACCATGTACTACATGTGGCTTGACCTCTCCTGTTAATCTGTTAACTTTGTATTATCTAGACCTCTCCTGTTAATCTGTTAACATTGTAGTATCTAGACCTCTCCTGTTAATCTGTTAACATTGTAATATCTAGAACTCTCCTGTTAATCTGTTAACATTGTAGTATCTAGACCTCTCCTGTTAATCTGTTATCATCCTACCCAGAACAGTCAGCCTTCCTCAGGGTCTTGGTGACTGGAGTCTGGGATTTCTGCTGGGCATCACAGGTCACCTCTCCTGCCTTGGTCCACTCCTGGGCAGTGAGAGTCAGGGTGCTGCTCCAGCTGTACAGGCCATCCTTCTCCAGGACCCTAGAACTGGCCTCCTGCTTCTGGCTGGTCCCGTCCACTTTCCAGCTCAAGGTCCAGTCTGAGGGGAAGCCCTTGTTGGCCAGACACGTCAGTGTGGCTGTTGTTGTACTGGACAGTTCCTCTCTAGCGGGGGACAGGACAGTGAGGGTGGGGGCACTGTTACCTGGAACAAACAGAACACATCAACTGCATCAACTATGTCCAAAAGATTTATAAAAGCAATAGATATACAAATATATTGATTTGGAAATGCCTTCTAAATATAGTGTAGTTAGATTGATAAAAGATTTGAAGAAAACACAAACCATAATATGATAGATATACAATGCAGATTTATGAACAATATGAGTCAAGTGTAAGTGGTTAACTTTAGCATTACTAGTATGTCAGATATCTTAGAATTGTTTCTGATCAGAATACTCTTTTTTTATTTTTATAAAAGATTTGAAGGAAACACAAAATGATAGATATACAATGCAGATTTATGAACAATATGAGACAAGTGTAATTGGTTAACTTTAGCATTACTAGTATGTCAGATATCTTAGGATTGTTTCTGATCAGAATACATTTTACCCTCTTTTCTCCCCAATTGTTTTTAGTAGCTACTATCTTGTCTCATCGCTACAACTCCCGTACGGGCTCAGGAAGTCATGCATCCTCGGATACACAACCCAACCAAGCCGCACTTCTTAACATAGCGCGCATCCAACCCGGAAGCCAGCCGCACCAATGTGTCAGGGGAAACACCGTGCACCTGGCAACCTTGGTTAGCGTGCACTGCGCCCGGCCCGCCACAGGAGTCTCTGGTGCGCGTTGAGACAATCCCTCCCTAACACGGACGACGCTAGGCCAATTGTGCTTCTCCCCACGGACCTCCAAGGTCGCGGCCGGTTGCGACAGAGCCTGTGCGTGAACCCAGAGTCTCTGATGGCACAGCTGGCGCTGCAGTACAGCGCCCTTAACCACTGCGCCACCCGGGACGCCTCTGATCAGAATACTCTTAACATCTCCAGTATATTAAGATAATCCAACAGGTTGTATAAAAACATTGTCACGTTCTGACCTTAGTTCCATTGTTTTGTCTTTGTTTTAGTATGGTCAGGGCGTGAGTTGGGGTGGGCAGTCTATGTTCCTTTTTGTATAATTTGTGATTTCTGTGTTTGGCCTGGTATGGTTCTCAATCAGAGGGAGCTGTCAATCGTTGTCCCTGATTGAGAACCATACTTAGGTAGCCTGATTTCACTTTTGAGTTGTGGGTGATTATTTTCCATGTCAGTGTTTGTTCCACATGGAACTGTTTCAGTTTTGTTATTTCTCTGTGGCCAATGTGAGTAAAACATTTACACGTGTTAACCCTCGCAAAGCTGCCGGCCCAGACTGCATCCCTAGCCGCGTCCTCAGAGCATGCGCAGACCAACTGCCTAGTGTGTTTACAGACATATTCAATCAATCCCTATCCCAGTCTGTTGTCCCCACATGCTTGAAGATGGCCACCATTATTCCTGTTTCTAAGAAAGCTAAGGTAACTGAACTAAATGACTATCACCCCATAGCACTCACTTCTGACATCATGTAGAGCACATATGTCAGAGTCAAGGCCCGCGGGCCACATCCGGCCCGCAAGAAGGTTTTTTACGGCCCCTGGGATGATCTTGATTTATTATTAGAACCGGCCCGCAGCAAGCCGGCAGCCCGCAGATCTTTTACACGCACCAATACTACATTTCCCACAATGCAAAGGTGACGCACCGAGCAGTAGGCTGCTTCATTTCAATATTTATTGGCACAGCAGTCGTCAGCATCACAGTAAAATTAACTTTCAGATACCCATCAAAAATGGCAAAACGGAAGGTGGATACTGAGAACCGGGGGTTTCAAACAAGGTGGGAGTCGGAGTATATGTTCACGAAGGTAGCTGGAAAACCTGTGTGTCTTCTGTGTGGAGAAAGTGTGGCGGTACTGAAAGAGTATAATCTGAGACGACATTATGAAACGAAACACGCGGACACACACGCGGACGCAACTGTCAAGGCCAGTTTTATTTTGGCAGAAGAGATCGCTAAATCAGCCCGGCCATTTACGGAGGGGGATTTCATCAAAAACTGCATGATTAAAGTTTGTGACGAAGTTTGCCCAGAAAAAAGGCAACTCTTTTTAAATGTGAGTCTGAGCAGAAACACCATTGCCGAGAGAGTAGACCAGTTGTCCATCAATCTAAAAGAGCAGCTTGTGAAAAAGGGAAAAGATTTTATTGCATATTCCTTGGCTGTGGATGAGAGCACCGACATTTCTGACATTGCCCAGTTGTCAATTTTCATCCGCGGAGTGGACTCCAACCTAAGCGTGACAGAGGAGTTTTTGGCTTTACGTCCTATGCATGGCACAACTACGGGGCATGATTTGTATGAAGAGGTGTCAAGATGTGTAAATGAGATGGAGCTGCCTTGGGAAAAACTCGTGGGTTTGACAACCGACGGAGCACCTGCGATGTGTGGACACAGGAGCGGACTGGTGGCGAAGATACGGGAAAAGATGCAAGAGGAAAACGCGACAGGTGAGCTGACAGCTTATCATTGTATCATACACCAGGAAGCGTTGTGCGGTAAAGCCTTGAAAATGGAGCATGTAATGAGCATCATCACGCGCACAGTTAACTTTATCAGAGCCAAAGGTTTGAATCACCGCCAGTTCAAGGCATTTCTGACGGAGTTAGAAACGGAGCATGGTGATTTGCCTTATCACACAGAGGTGCGATGGCTAAGCCAGGGAAAGGTGCTTCAAAGATGTTTCGAGCTTCGTGAGGAGATTTGTCTGTTCTTGGACAGCAAAGGGAAAGACACAACACAACTCCGAGACGAAATGTTTCTGTGTGAAATGGCTTTTCTGTGTGACATTACGAGTCATCTGAATGCAATAAACTTGCAGCTGCAGGGTCGGGATCGTGTCATCTCTGATATGTACAGTACAGTGAAGGCATTTAAAACCAAACTGACTCTGTGGGAGACGCAGATGCGGAAAGAAAATTTGAGCCACTTTCCCAGCTGCCAGACCATGAAAGAGAAGCTCTCTACCAGTGCGTTCCCGAGCACACAGTTGGCTGATAAAATAGGTATGCTTGCCGCTGACTTTCGACGCCGATTTGCTGACTTTGAAGCACAAAAAAAGCAGGTTGGAACTGCTCGGTAACCCATTTGCTGTTGACGTGGAAAGCTCACCACCAAACCTCCAAATGGAGTTGATTGACCTCCAATGCAATGATGCACTGAGGGCAAAATATGCGGCAGTGGGTGCTGCGGAGTTCGCCCGTTTCCTCCCCGGCACAATGCCCCAGCTGCGCATCCAGGCTGCTCAAACGTTGTCTATGTTTGGCAGCACATACCTGTGTGAACAACTGTTTTCTTTGATGAACCTGAACAAAACATCACACAGAAGTCGACTTACTGCTGAACACCTCCACTCAATTCTGAGGATTTCTTCAGCTCAGAGCCTTACCCCGAACATTGATGAACTTGTGGAAAAGATGGGACACCACCAAGTATCACCCTCAACCTCAAACAAGTGAACATTACTGTGCAATCACATATTTAGAGTTTTTACTCAGTTCAAGTTTAAAAGTTAAAATTTAATATTTGTTTTCACTGCATGTTACTTCTCCTTAAACAAAGTGTTGTTTTTGATTAATAGATTTTTGCACTTTATTTTTTTGTATTTCAATCCAATTATATTTTAAAAATATTTCAGTTGAGTGGATGATAGAAAATTGCTATTATTGTTTTTTCTTTGAAGTAAATTTAGCCCACTTTTGCTAAAATAGAAAATATAGTCTACTGATGGTGCCTTGAATACCGGTTTCTTTCATTTAATGTTCATGTTATGGGGATATTTATATAAAGGAAATTTGTCTTTTGTGTCTGTTGAAAATTAAAGATTACTGACAGAGCCATAAGAAAATATTGCTTTATTTATCTGATCATATTGTAATATATTTGTTAGGTTTTCAGTAGGTTCAATTAGGTTCACTAGACTATATGCGTCATTTAAAAATTTTTCAATGAACATTCGAACAGTCCGGCCCTCGTCTTGTAGCTGATTTTTTTATTTGGCCCTCCGTCCATTTGACTTTGACACCCCTGATGTAGAGCTTTGAGAGACTAGTCAAGGATCATATCACCTCCACCCTACCTGACACCCTAGACCCACTCCAATTTGCCTACCGCCCCAATAGGTCCACAGACGATGCCATCACACCGTCTGGACAAGAGGAATACCTATGTAAGAATGCTGTTCATTGACCACAGCTCAGCATTCAACACCATAGTACCCTCCAAACTCATCATTAAGCTTGAGAGCCTGGGTCTCGACCCCGCCCTGTGCAACTGGGTCCTGGACTTTCTGACGGGCCGCCCACCAGGTGGTGAAGGTAGGAAACAATATCTCCACTCCGCTGATCCTCAACACTGGGGCCCCACAGGGGTGTGTTCTCAGCCCTCTTCTGTACTCCCTGTTCACCCATGACTGCTTGGCCATGTACGCCTGCAACTCAATCATCAAGTTTGGAGATGACACTACAGTGGTAGGCTTGATTACCAACAACGACGAGACAGCCTACAGGGAGGAGGTGAGGGGCCTCGGAGTGGGGTGTCAGGAAATAACCTCTCACTCAACGTCAACAAAACAAAGGAGATAATCGTGCACTTCAGGAAACAGCAGAGGGATCACCCCCCGCCCCCATCCACATCGACGGGACTGTAGTGGAGAAGGTGAAAAGTTTTAAGTTTCTCGGCATACACATCACAGACAAACTGAAATGGTCCACCCACACAGACAGCGTGGTGAAGAAGGCGCAACAGCGCCTTCAGGAGGCTGAAGAAATTTGACTTGTCACCAGAAACACTCACAAACTTTTACAGATGCACAATCAAGAGCATTCTGTTGGGATGTATCACCGCCTGGTATGGCAACCCCAGAGGGTAGTACGGTCTGCATAACGCATCACCAGGGGCAAGCTACCTGCCCTCCAGGACACCTACAGCACCATATGTCACAGGAAGGCCAAAAAGATCATCAAGGACAACAACCACCCGAGCCACTGCCTGTTCACCCTGCTATCATCCAGAAGACGAGGTCAGTACAGGTGCATCAAATCTGAGACCGAGAGACTGAAAAACAGCTTCTATCTCAAGGCCATCAGACCGTTAAACAGCCATCACTAACATAGAGAGGCTGCTGCCAACATACAGACTCAATCTCTGGCCACTTTAATAAATGGATCACTAGTCACTTTAAATAACGCCCCTTTAATAATGTTTAAATGTCCTACATTACTCATCTCTTATGCAAATACTGTATTCGATACCATCTACTGTATCTTGCCTGCGCCGCACGGCCATTGCTCATCCATATATTTATATGTACATATTCTTCTTCATCCCTTTACATTTGTGTGTGTATAAGGTAGCTGTTGTGATTTTGTTAGATTACTTGTTAGAAATTACTGCACTGTCGGAACTAGAAGCACAATCATTTCGCTACACTCGCATTAACATCTGCTAACCATGTGTACGTCACCAATAACATTTGATTATATCTGATCATCATCAGAATAATAATATAATGGTGGTGTGACATAAAAGTTACCATACATTAGTTATCTGAGTAAACAGTTGCTGTTTGATAGAAAAGCTGTGGCATGAAGGATAAAATACTCCAATAACTGGAACCTACTTGGAAACTGAAATAGATTTGAAACATTAATTTGCATAATGCATCTGCTCCACTGCTCTAATAGTGTTTATATCCCTGTGAGTTGAACACTTCATGACTGAGAGCTGTTCTTCATGACAACAGAACCCACAACAACCATGGCTTTTATCACCATCTTCATCTGGACACTTGTTTTCTGCTTTCAAGGTTACAGTTTTCAGAATTCATTGTTTGAGATTAATTTAATCTATAGTGTATACATGTAGAGTATATCAATGTTAATATTTCTACTCAGAACTATTCATTACAATATGTAATATTTCATTTATATAAATGTTCATTTTTTTTTTTTCAGAATCCAGAGGACAGTACGTTGTGACACAGACTCCGGTAGTGAAAGCTGTTGTCCCAGAACAGACAGTCTCTCTGAACTGTAAAACCAGCAGTAATGTGTATTCTAATAATTGCCTAGCCTGGTACCAACAGAAACCTGGAGGAGCTCCTCAACTCCTTATTTACTATGCTACAACACTTCAGTCTGGGACTCCATCTAGATTCAGTGGCAGTGGATCTGGGAGTGACTTCACTCTGACCATCAGTGGAGTCCAGGCTGAAGATGCAGGAGATTACTACTGTCAGAGTTTCCACTATCCCAATAGTAAACATGTGTTCACACAGTGATACAGAGTCGTACTAAAACCTCCCTAAGTCAGACTGCACAGTGACAGTACTGATACAGCTGGGACCTACTGCAGGTGCTGAGGGGGAAGAGACAGTGACATGGAACACTGACTGAACTAAAATACACTGAGATAAATATATCAGTGATGCTGACTATAATGTCAACTTATCCACCTTCATGTTAAATCATTCCTGAACTGACAACACCCATAGGTCCAGACTACATAAATATGCCTTCCCTTTTGCTGTGGCTAACAAACCTTTTATTAACATTTCAGACAATAAATTGAATAGACTCCATCTATGTGAAGTAATAATGTCTCACATAATTTCAGAATAAGTATCCCAGTCTCTGTTAGGCCCCTGTATTGGGTAGTGCATTTCAAGTTAAGATTGAACTATATTTACTGAGATCATATAACATGATTATGACCCATAATAACAACCTGAGGTTCTGTCATACAAGAGACAGTGACATGGAACACTGGTTAGTGAAGTCAACTTTGAATATGTTTAGAAAGCATCATTCTAATCACATGTTACCCATCATCATCATCATCATCAATGTAGTGCACCTTCAAAAGTTATTTGAAGTTCTGAAATACTCACAATACCAGTCCAATATGCAAAACAAGATGTAGAGACGTAAATAAAAAGAAGGTGGTGTTACATCAGCATCAGCCTCCTAAATCAAATCCCCATATGAACCTCACAACCAAACATGTGATGTGATCATCTAGCATTATATTAACTATTTTAATGAGCAGGTTACTGAGCAGGCTGTTACATCTGTGATTGAGAAATAATGCTGGATCTGTGAATGAAACAAGCTGCTGGGCTCAAACAGACATTCAGTATTATCTATCATTAATTACATGGAGGCATATCTGTTGTGTCTCCCTCCCTGAAGTATCTCAGTCAGGTATTGAATTTCAAGCAAAGATTCAACAATATTTTTTGAGATTATCTAACGTTATTATATCCCCCTAAAACGTCCTGTGGTTATGTCAAAGCAAAACGCCTCTCCTGCCACACCTGGCTAGATCCTTTCAGCACGTTCCCAGGCCTTTAATTGAGCCGATCTCAGGCTTGTTAACCACTTAAGACCCTGATTGGCTGAACAATCAGCCTCAACCTTTAAAATGCTGCTGCTCACACAGATCTCTCCAGTGAATGGAGGTTGTGGGAAGGTGAAGGAAGCAGGGAGAGGTCAGGAACAGAAGTTGGCTCTTGGAGAAACACCATCAGTGCTCTGTAAGCAATGTAGCTGATGGAGAGGCAGGAGCTTGGTGAACAGATAGATATGATTGTGGACAGCGAGGAAGAAGGAGAAGATGTGGGAAGTGGGAAGATGTGTGTTGAGGAAGAATGGTGTCAGACATGATAAAGAGAAATCTGGACCAATAGGAGTGACATTTCTGATGATGTGGACCCTTGCCTTTTGGCAGATCCATTTCTGATTTCAGGTTGGGGCAGAAAGGAGTTGGGTGCAGTTGAATCAGTGAAGGTAACCTGTAGTGGACTTGTGATGTTTGTGTTTCTTCTTATTAGAGGGAGCGGGTTCTCTGTGTCACTCAACTTGGGTCATGATCTGTTTCTTGCTTTGCTTTTAGCAACAGGATGTAATGTAAAAATATTCCCAGTGTGAAGTAGCTCTTAATTGTTGTGATTGTGAAGTCATGTAAAACTTTTCAGTGTGAAAATGTTTCTAGTCAGTTGCACGCGTGTCTGTGGATGGCTGAGCTCCTGCAGATGTTTCTCTCACACCACCTCGCCCTTGATTTAACTATCTAAGTAGCATAATGAGCTGTAAACTGGTCAAGATAACTTGTTCTCAGAGGTGTACGGTTTTAACATGTTTGTATAGCTAACTTACTAACAAATATATGCACTGTCAATCGAAAATGTAGCATCCAAGTCTTTGCCATCGCTGTTAATTCTCTCCTCACATCAACCCTCAGCACTTTGACGTTCAAGTCCAGTTGTTTATATGCTGACCTCACGCCTCAACAAGCTTCTGATTGGTCAGAGTCAATACCCCTGGCCACCATTGATTGGCAGATGTGTGAAGCAAATGTGCGTGCCCACAGAACTGTTTGTCGAGGTCAGGGGACACAGGTTACATAAAGAGATGCGCATGCAATTATTGTATTGAACATTTCCACGCTGGGAGAGATTTTACAGCATGATGTACAATCAGAAAACAATCAGAACGGTTGGACTATTTCACACTGGGAAGATTTTTACATGACACATGGCACCATTGAAAGGGGTGAATTCTGGGCTAGCGATAAGTGTGGAGGTGGAGCAATTGAAGTTTAAAATTCCTGGTGTTTGTGACGCCCGCCGTTTGGTGCGTCGTAGATCCGGTGGTGAAACAGAGGAGTCATTGTCAGTCCTTTTGAGTTTTGAGTCTATATTAGTTATCCTGTTAGAGCTTTTGTGCAGAATCCACTGTACTGTTTCAGGTGCAACGTTCATGGTCATGTTGCAGCAGTGTGTAGGAGGGAGATTCCAAGATGTGGGAAGTGTGCAGGAGGGCATGGGACAGAGGATTGTGTAGTTTTGCTGGATAACACAAAGATTCCTTGATGTCCTTCCAGATTCCCTCTGTCTACCCAAGGACGCCAGAGGACAAAAATCAGTTAAACACCTAACTGAGGAACTCAACTTAACCTTGCGCAATACCCTAGATGCAGTTGCACCCCTAAAAACTAAAAACATTTCTCATAAGAAACTAGCTCCCTGGTACACAGAAAATACCCGAGCTCTGAAGCAAGCTTCCAGAAAATTGGAACGGAAATGGCGCCACACCAAACTGGAAGTCTTCCGACTAGCTTGGAAAGACAGTACTGTGCAGTACCGAAGAGCCCTTACTGCTGCTCGATCATCCTATTTTTCTAACTTAATTGAGGAAAATAAGAACAATCCGAAATTCCTTTTTGATACTGTCGCAAAGCTAACTAAAAAGCAGCATTCCCCAAGAGAGGATGACTTTCACTTTAGCAGTGATAAATTCATGAACTTCTTTGAGGAAAAGATTATGATTATTAGAAAGCAAATTAAGGACTCTTCCTTAAATCTGCGTATTCCTTCAAAGCTCAGTTGTCCTGAGTCTGCACAACTCTGCCAGGACCTAGGATCAAGAGAGACACTCAAGTGTTTTAGTACTATATCTCTTGACACAATGATGAAAATAATCATGGCCTCTAAACCTTCATGCTGCATACTGGACCCTGTTCCAACTAAACTACTGAAAGAGCTGCTTCCTGTGCTTGGCCCTCCTATGTTGAACATAATAAACGGCTCTCTATCCACCGGATGTGTACCAAACTCACTAAAAGTGGCAGTAATAAAGCCTCTCTTGAAAAAGCCAAACCTTGACCCAGAAAATATAAAAAACTATCGGCCTATATCGAATCTTCCATTCCTCTCAAAAATGTTAGAAAAGGCTGTTGCGCAACAACTCACTGCCTTCCTGAAGACAAACAATGTATACGAAATGCTTCAGTCTGGTTTTAGACCCCATCATAGCAATGAGACGGCACTTGTGAAGGTGGTAAATGACATTTTAATGGCATCGGACCGAGGCTCTGCATCTGTCCTCGTGCTCCTAGACCTTAGTGCTGCTTTTGATACCATCGATCACCACATTCTTTTGGAGAGATTGGAAACCCAAATTGGTCTACACGGACAAGTTCTGGCCTGGTTTAGATCTTATCTGTCGGAAAGATATCAGTTTGTCTCTGTGAATGGTCTGTCCTCTGACAAATCAACTGTAAATTTCGGTGTTCCTCAAGGTTCCGTTTTAGGACCACTATTGTTTTCACTATATATTTTACCTCTTGGGGATGTTATTCGAAAACATAATGTTAACTTTCACTGCTATGCGGATGACACACAGCTGTACATTTCAATTAAACATGGTGAAGCCCCAAAATTGCCCTTGCTAGAAGAATGTGTTTCAGACATAAGGAAGTGGATGGCTGCAAACTTTCTACTTTTAAACTCGGACAAAACAGAGATGCTTGTTCTAGGTCCCAAGAAACAAAGAGATCTTCTGTTGAATCTGACAATTAATCTTAATGGTTGTACAGTCGTCTCAAATAAAACTGTGAAGGACCTCGGCGTTACTCTGGACCCTGATCTCTCTTTTGAAGAACATATCAAGACCATTTCAAGGACAGCTTTTTTCCATCTACGTAACATTGCAAAAATCAGGAACTTTCTGTCCAAAAATGATGCAGAAAAATTAATCCATGCTTTTGTCACTTCCAGGTTAGACTACTGCAATGCTCTACTTTCCGGCTACCCGGATAAAGCACTAAATAAACTTCAGTTAGTGCTAAATACGGCTGCTAGAATCCTGACTAGAACCAAAAAATTTGATCATATTACTCCAGTGCTAGCCTCTCTACACTGGCTTCCTGTCAAAGCAAGGGCTGATTTCAAGGTTTTACTGCTAACCTACAAAGCATTACATGGGCTTGCTCCTATCTATCTCTCTGATTTGGTCCTGCCGTACATACCTACACGTACGCTACGGTCACAAGACGCAGGCCTCCTAATTGTCCCTAGAATTTTTAAGCAAACAGCTGGAGGCAGGGCTTTCTCCTATAGAGCTCCATTTTTATGGAACGGTCTGCCTACCCATGTCAGAGACGCAAACTCGGTCTCAACCTTTAAGTCTCTACTGAAGACTCATCTCTTCAGTGGGTCATATGATTGAGTGTAGTCTGGCCCAGGAGTGGGAGGGTGAACGGAAAGGCTCTGGAGCAACGAACCACCCTTGCTGTCTCTGCCTGGCCGGTTCCCCTCTTTCCACTGGGATTCTCTGCCTCTAACCCTATTACAGGGGCTGAGTCACTGGCTTTACTGGGGCTCTCTCATGCCGTCCCTGGAGGGGGTGCGTCACCTGAGTGGGTTGAGTCACTGATGTGGTCATCCTGTCTGGGTTGGCGCCCCCCCCCCCCCCCCCCCTTAAGTTGTGCCGTGGCGGAGCGGAGGTCTTTGTGGGCTATACTCAGCCTTGTCTCAGGATGGTAAGTTGGTGGTTGAAGATATCCCTCTAGTGGTGTGGGGGCTGTGCTTTGGCAAAGTGGGTGGGGTTATATCCTTCCTGTTTGGCCCTGTCCGGGGGTGTCCTCGGAGTGGGCCACAGTGTCTCCTGACCCCTCCTGTCTCAGCCTCCAGTATTTATGCTGCAGTAGTTTATGTGTCGGGGGGCTAGGGTCAGTTTGTTATATCTGGAGTACTTCTCCTGTCCTATTCGGTGTCCTGTGTGAATCTAAGTGTGCGTTCTCTAATTCTCTCCTTCTCTCTTTCTCTCTCTCGGAGGACCTGAGCCCTAGGACCATGCCCCAGGACTACCTGACATGATGACTCCTTGCTGTCCCCAGTCCACCTGGCTGTGCTGCTGCTCCAGTTTCAACTGTTCTGCCTTATTATTATTCGACCATGCTGATCATTTATGAACATTTGAACATCTTGGCCATGTTCTGTTATAATCTCCACCCGGCACAGCCAGAAGAGGACTGGCCACCTCACATAGCCTGGTTCCTCTCTAGGTTTCTTCCTAGGTTTTGGCCTTTCTAGGGAGTTTTTCCTAGCCACCGTGCTTTTACACCTGCATTGCTTGCTGTTTGGGGTTTTAGGCTGGGTTTCTGTACAGCACTTTGAGATATCAGCTGATGTACGAAGGGCTATATAAATAAATTTGATTTGATGTTTTGGGGCTGTTGCTGGGCAACACGGACTTTCAACTCCCTCCAAAGATGTTCTATGGGGTTGAGATCTGGAGACTGGCTAGGCCACTCCAGGACCTTGAAATGCTTCTTACTAAGCCACTCCTTCGTTGCCCGGGCGGTGTGTTTGGGATCATTGTCATGCTGAAAGACCCAGCCACATTTCATCTTCAATGCCCTTGCTGATGGAAGGAGGTTTTCACTCAAAATCTCACGATACATGGCCCCATTCATTCTTTCCTTTACACGGATCAGTCGTCCTGGTCCCTTTGCAGAAAAACAGACCCAAAGCATGATGTTTCCACCCCCATGCTTCACAGTAGATATCGTGTTCTTTGGATGCAACGCAGCCTTCTTTGTCCTCCAAACACAACGAGTTGAGTTTTTACCAAAAAGTTATATTTTGGTTTCATCTGACTATATGACATTCTCCCAATCTTCTTCTGGGTCATCCAAATGCTCTCTAGCAAACTTCAGACGGACCTGGACATGTACTGGCTTAAGCAGGGGGACACGCCTGGCACTGCAGGATTTGAGTCCCTGGTGGCGTAGTGTGTTACTGATGGTAGGCTTTGTTACTTTGGTCCCAGCTCTCTGCAGGTCATTCACTAAGTCTGTGATCATTTTGACCCCACGGGGTGAGATCTTGCGTGGAACCCCAGATCGAGGGAGATTATCAGTGGTCTTGTATGTCTTCCATTTCCTAATAATTGCTCCCACAGTTGATTTCTTCAAACCAAGCTGTTTACCTATTGCAGATTCAGTCTTCCCAGCCTGGTGCAGGTCTACAATTTTGTTTCTGGTGTCCTTTGGCAGCTCTTTGGTCTTGGCTATAGTGGATTTGGAGTGTGACTGTTTGATGTTGTGGACAGGTGTCTTTTATACTGATAACAAGTTCAAACAGGTGCCATTAATACAGGTAACGAGTGAAGGACAGAGGAGCCTCATAAAGAAGAAGTTACAGGTCTGTGAGAGCCAGATATCTTACTTGTTTGTAGGTGACCAAATACCTATTTTCCACGATAATTTGCAAATAAATTCATTAAAAATCCTACAATGTGATTTTCTGGATTTTTTTTCTAATTTTGTCTGTCATAGTTGAAGTGTACCTATGATGAAAATTACAGCCCTCTCTTATCTTTTTAAGTAGGAGAATTTGCACAATTGGTGGCTGACTAAATACTTTTTTGCCCCACTGTATATATATTTGTTTTATTTTACCTTTATTTAACCAGGCAAGTCAGTTAAGAACAAATTCTTATTTTCAATGACGGTCTAGGAACAGTGGGTTAACTGCCTGTTCAGTTAACCCACTGTTAAATATATATACATATTTTGTTTTAGCTAAACAAGTGGGGCTGCTCAGTGGTCTAAGACACTGCATCGCAGTGCTAGCTGTACCACTAGAGATTCTGGGTTTGAGGCTCTGTCGCAGCCGGCCGCGACTGGGAGGCCCATGGAGCGTCGCACAATTGGCCCAGCGTTGTCCTATTTAGGGAGGGTTCGCCGGCAGGGATATCCTTGTCTCATCGCGCACTAGTGACTCCTGTGGCGGGCCGGGCACAGTGCACGCAGACCAGGTCGCCAGATTCCTCCGACACATTGGTGCGGCTGCCTTCCAGGTTGGATGTGCATTGTGTCAAGAAGCAGTGGGGCTTGGTTGGGTTGTGTTTCGGGGGACGCATGGCTCTTGACCTTCGCCTCTCCCGAGTCCGTACGGGAGTTGCAGCGATGAGACAAGACAGTAACTACTACCAATTGGATACCACAAAATTGGGAAGAAAAAAGGGGTAAATATATATATATATATAAATAAAAACAAAAAAACAAGTGGAACTGAAAATAAGTGCACCTGCCCTGAATGACGGGTTACCACTAAATATATGACAATATGGTTAGAAAGCAATTATTCAGTTCACATGACCATCATCATCATCATGGTTATGACTAATTATATTTGTCATCATAGCCTAAAAGTGTCAATTATTAAAGTTATTTGATGTTTTCTAACACAATACCTTTTCTGTGTGTTCACACAGTGATACAGAGCCATACAAAATCCTCCCTCAGTCAGACTGCACAGTGACTGTACTGATACAGCTGGGACCTACTGCAGGTGCTGAGGGGAGAAGAGACAGTGCCATGGAACACTGGTCAGTAGAGGAGGTCAGCTGTGACAATATTGTCATGATGACCAAAAAATGTTAAAACCTTAACTCCTATCAAATACTGTAGATATAACTTTTCCCCAAAAGTATTTAATGATTTGCATATACTCAGTTATGGGAAAATTACCTAATTGTCATACTTGAGTAAAAGTAAAGATACCTTAATAGAAGCATGTGTTCAGTGAGTCCACCAGATCAGAGGGAGTAGGGATGACCAGGGATGTTCTCTTGATAAGTATGTCAATTAGACCATTGTCCTGTCCTGCTAATCATTCAAAATTCAAATGTATGGTGTAAAAAGTACATAATTTTCTTTAGGAATGTAGTGAAGTAAAAGTAGTCAAAAATATGAATATTGCAGTACAGATACCCCAAAAAAACTGCATAAGTAGTACTTGAAAGTATTTTAACTTAAGTTCTTTAAGTTCTCACCACTGCATATATTTATTTTGCTCAAACACTCCACACAATAGCCAAACCAGTCTCGTTCCTCAAAACTGACCAAGCGTCGTTACTGTATCTGACCACTAGAGGGGAGCAGAAAATAGCTGGTGCATCTCATGTTATAACCCTTCATCCATTAGCTTTGGTATGTGACAGACAGCAGCTTTTTAGAAGAGTGATTCGAGTAGTCTTCAAGCTAAGACAAACATGGAGAGAAGATAGACTATTGAAAAATACACCCTGCACCCTGACAAGTACTAGAACTAGCGTTTTCTAGAGACAATTCCATATTTTACCATATATATAGTCTTATATCTCTCTCTCTAACTTTAAGCATCAGCTGTCAGAGCAGTTTACAGATCACTGTACCTGTACACAGCCAATCTGTAAATAGCACACCCAACTACCTCATCCCCATCTGAACATCTATCACTCCAGTGTTAATGCTAAATTGTAATTATTTTGCCTCCATGGCCTATTTATTGCCTTACCTCCCTACTCTACTACATTTGCACACACTGTACATAGATTTTTCTATTGTGTTATTGACTGTACGATTGTTTATGTGTAACTCTGTGTTGTTGTTTTTGCCACACTGCTTTGCTTTATCTTGGCCAGGTCGCAGTTGTAAATGAGAACTTGTTCTCAACTGGCCTACCTGGTTAAATAAAGGTGAAATAAATCAAATAAAAAAATATAGACAAGGGCAGTTTTAATTTACATTACACCAGTATATGGAACCGTATTGCATTGTGTAGTCATGTTAAACAATTTAGCCAAAGTGCATGTAACTGTTTATTTTTACCTTTATTTGACAGGGAGTCATTGGGGTGGCAGGGTAGCCTAGTGGTTAGAGCGTTGGACTAGTAACCGGAAGGTTGCAAGTTCAAATTGCCAAGCTGACAAGGTACAAATCTGTCATTCTGCCCCTGAACAGGCAGTTAACCCACTGTTCCTAAGAATTTGTTCTTACCTGACTTGCCTGGTTAAAAAAAAGGCCAAGGTCTATTTTACAGATTAGCCCTGTATACACATCAATACACATCCAGTTCTATATTTATTTATTTTTGCTCTTCTGCTTCCCCTTTGGTGCCCTTGTGGCAGGATTAGACCTTCCTTCCTACCACCATAATGCGTATCCCATCCAAGGTCATGTATAACCTCCCACATGATCGGTGGTGTCCTTTATCATAACATACCATCCTGCCTGCCTACATGGCCAGCCAGTGAACCAGCTTCAAACTCGTACAGTACATAGTCAGACCTAAGATACTGTATCTCTGGTCAGATTTAGATCTAACCATAGAGCTAAAGTTCTGTTTTTGTCAAGGGTATTCCGCTACATATTGACCAAAAGTTGTATCTTTCGTTGAAACTACGAATTTGGTCCTCAAACCTTTTTCACGTTCATTTCAAACATTTTAATTGAAGGATAAGTGGCCTTGGTTTTCTTGAGCAGTCATGTTTGCTTCGGGAAGTTGGTATGATTCATCCATAGCTGTACTCGATCAAGCCACAACGAGACAGATATTTCACCAATGTATAAATGTGAAGCATCCGCTTGGCGTTTCCACTCACTACCAAATATTGTAGTGAGAACAAGCCCAGTGGCCGGTAGTGGGAGAACATGGAACGAGATCGATTTTGGCCGAAATTCTGTACATTTTCTCATCGATGAAACATTTGACCTCAATACACTTTTCTGTTCCCAAAACTATAATATTTTACGAATAGAGTGGACTACGTTTTGTAGACTTTACCCTTTGCCAAAATAAAAAACGTGTTGTTTAGAAGAAGTGACAAGTCGTATTGAGTTTTGCACACACTCACCTCGCCTAACGGAAATATGCAAATTAACCAGAACGCGCCAATTGGATCTCGCTAGCTCGTGCTTGGCTCTGCCCTCCTCCTTGCTTGTTCTGCCCACTAATGCCATTTTTCCCCATTGGAAACAACAGGATGTGGTCTGTCCTAGTTATAAACAACACGGGAGACTTTTATTTTGAAGACTCATGAATAGTCGTCACACAATAAAATGTTTAACGTTACCAGCCTCCAAGTTATGTACAGTGTGTGCTAGCTACCCACCCAACGTTAACATACGGTCGTAGCAGCAGCTTGGTTTGCTGGTGAAATGGATTCAAAAACTCAAGGTTTGTCATCTTTTCCTGAAAGGCTTCACCCAAAATGTATTTCTGTTCAAGCTTAGATCAGGAATATGCGGGGCAGTATGTGAAATAATATTTGGTTAAATTCACATAGCTAACGTTAGGCATGCACTAGCTAACGTTAGGCATGCACTAACTGGGTAAAAGCCATAGTGGAGTCAACACCTGAAAGTGTTGCGACATAAAAGGTCTGCGATTGCTACAGGGCATTTCCATCGAAATGGACCCATGCGCACCAACATGTTACGTTATTAGGAGCATATCAATTTCAGTGTCAAGTGAAAGCTAAGAGTATATTTTGGGGAAATGAAGGCATGATAGATACAGTTTTCAACCATTTTCTATCTTGAATATGGGTCCTAAGTAAATACTTTGATTTCTGGATAAACTGAAGGGGTCTTAGGAAATGTGTCTTAGAAAATGTGTCTTAGAAAACATCTAGCCTACCAGGAAACTATTAGAAATACATCAAAACACAATAATGTTGACGTAAAGACCCCTACCAACTAATGACAACATTTTCGTTTTTAATTAATTATTTACCTTCTGTAAGTTTAAGAAATATTGCCTTGTAATTCCGTTAACAAAATGTAATAAAAGTTCACTGAAGTAACAAGAAAATGGTAGACTTACCAATTTAGTTATAGGGATTTTACAGATTTATGTGTTAGTTAATTATTAAGTGATTTAAAACGTGTAATTCTATTACCAAATTGGTACGAAATTACACCAAAATTAGTAACAGAATTACTGCAACTGAATTGGCTACAATGGGAAATTGTAATAGTCACAAAGCACAGTTGGGTCCCCTGCTACTGACCTCCACTGGCGTACTGTTATGTTCAGATAACAGTTTTTTATTTTATTTTTTGTCGTCTTAGAACAGTCATGACTCTGGACAACACCTCTCCTCACTCTCCAGTTAATGCCACCTCTCCCAGCTCTTACTGACACCTACCCTTGAGCCCCCTCTTTCCAGTTACTGTAACAAGCATCCTATCCCACTGAGCACCGACCAACACTGGACGTCCATGGACGTTGAAAAGTAGTTGATATTTGGTCAGTCCACCCTGACCTTGATGTTAATGTACACTGGCGGACTGAATTGGAACAAATGGGTAGTACAATGCTGAGTACAGTACAGTGAGTAGAGCACAGTACAATAGTGTACTGTACAGTGAGATGACTTCAGTACAATATAGTAAAGAAAAGTAGAGAACAGTGTACTGTACTGAAATATACTATACTTCACTGTACTAAACTCTATTCTACTGTGCTGTATTGTACTGCGCTCTGATGTCCAAACTTGTAAAGGTTTACAGCGGAATCGCCCCTTCATCCATTTTCAGTCATTTTAAATGAGTTGTCTACGTATACCCATTTATTCTTGAAGAATATAACTTACACATGCCTCATGAACTTAGTTCAACTTAGCTACAGATTGTTACACCAGATAATGTAATTTAACCAAAGATGTTTTGGTATCCATTACTCAGAGTTACAGGATAGGTACTGTTGTGGGGTAGCACAGAGAATTTTCGACCAACCTTAGCTTGGCTATATGGTCTTCGTCCTGGATTTGTGGAAACCAGGAGTCTCATAAAATGTCTGTCTAGTTGCAAGGGTCTTTATTAATTTGATGGCTTAAGTTATGTTAACAAATTCCTCCCTTTTGTTTTCATGACAGGTCTCAATCTCCCTCTATCCTCCTTGTGTCTCCTGGTTCCACCAATACGCTTGATGTCAGCATCTATGTGGCAAGTGGCTGAGCAGCGTAATGTGATGCAGTATGGGAAGCTGGAGGAATTTGTGACTTTGGTGACAGAGATGGTCCCAGAGCTGCTGAGCTCCAGGCAGAGGACCCAACTCATCCTGGGACTGAGAGCAAGGGTGAGAGAGGTGGAAATGTTGAGGGTTGGGAGGGGAGGATGTAAAAGTGACACGTGGGATGAGATTCAGACCTTAATTCCTCATAAGCGCCTGGATCTTGAAGGCCAGGAATGTGGACAAAAGATTGTTCTTGTCACATTTTCATGATCATCTTCTGTTATTGTCTTAAGACTTCTTAGTTTGTGTCCACTCTGTCTTTAAATGGTCAGCGATCTGCTCCCCTCACTACTCCCCCTATGAACATTTCTCCCCACCCCCTTAATGGTCACTTAACTTACCTGCTGTTCCTCCTATGGATATTTCACCCCCCCAAATGACTTTTACTCTGCCCTCACCCCAATTATACTGAACAAAAATATATGCGCAACATGCAACGATTTCATATATTTCAATTGAAATAAATTCATGACTCCATAATCTATGGATTTCACATGAATGGGCAGGGCCGCAGGCATGGGTGAGCCTGGGAGGGCAAAGGCCATCCCACTTGGGTGCCAGGCCCACCCACTGGGGAGCCAGGCCTAGCCAATCAGAATTAGTTTCTCCCCACAAAGTCTTTATTGGAGACAGAAATACTCCTCAGTTTCATCAGCTGTCCGGGTAGCTGGTCTCAGACAATCCCACAGGTGAAGAAGCCAGATGTGGAGGTCCTATACTGGCGTGGTTACACATGATCTATGGTTGTGAGGCCAAATTCTCTAAATCAATGTTGGATGTGGCTTATGGTAGAGAAATTAACATTAAATTCTCTGGAAACAGCTTTGTTGGCAATTTCTGCAGTCAGCATGCCAATTGCGTGTTCCCTCAAGTTGAGACATCTGTGGCATTTTGTTGTGTAACAAAACTGCCCATTTTAGAGTGGCCTTTCATCACAAGATTAAATGGCATGTAATGATCATGCTGTTTAATCAGCTTCTTGATATGCCACACCAGTCAGGTGGATGAATTATCATGGTAAAGGAGAAATGCTCACTAATGCTATGTAAACAAATTTGTGCACAAAATATGAGCGAAATACGTTTTTTGTACGTATGGAACATTTCTGGGTTCTTTTATCTCCGCTCATGAAACATGGGACCAACAATACATATTGTGTTTATGTTTTTGTTCAGTATACATTCATCACTGTTAGTTGTTAATAAAAAAGGAAAATTATATATATTATAATTGTTATAGTTTTTATTTTGCTTGGTCCCCACACCCGCTCAATGGTAATTTAGTCTGCCTGCTGCTCCCCTATGGTCATTCCCCTTTTCTCCTCTACAGTCTTTACTCTGCCTCCACCCCATTGGACATTTTATTTATTCATCACTGTTACGGTTGTTATTATGTATATAGTTCTATTTCTATTGGTTTTTTTTATGATCATTTTCATTCATTTATTTCACTTAGTCCTGCATGTTGGAGCTCGGAGCCTAAGATTTTCTCTGAACCCTGCAATCACACCTGCAACCCTGTACATTAAACACTCTGACTCTGAATCTATAATGTTTCCATTCCTGCTTATTATTAAAGTGTGCCTGCTATTTCAGCTGGTTCTTGAGTTGTGCTGTGGTAAGGAGGACATGGTGGACCATCAAACCATCCAACGCCACTTGGATAGAATCCAGTCATGCACAGTAAAGCACAAAGCGGTAAGTTGTGTGCAACACACCAGAGTATGTGGATTATGTTAAATCTCTATCACAACATTTATTTTTTGTAATTATAGTTCTTAACTAACTTTTTTGGGGTGTAATTACATGTTCAGAGAGAAAACAAGAAAGTGGAGGCATCAAAGTCTAACTTTGTGGAGCTGGTTCAAACATTGCTGGAAGACCCAGCGAAGAGGGAACACTTTTTTCAGGTGAGATAATATCGAACATCTAACTTCTCACAGTTGGGTAGTTCTGTGTCATAATCAAGCAAAAAGTGTTGGAAATGCCTGAAGAGCAAGCAGGCAGGCATGCATCTGAAATTAAATGTAATGCTCCCAAGCGTGTGTTGTGTGTCAAGTTGGGTACTATGACAAATATCAAGAATATTAGTGCAAATGGACAAAACAAATATTTTATTAAACAAATGCATTTTGACGGTAACATGTTGTAGGCAAGACCATTCACCTAACTGTGTAATAGTGCTCTACATTTTCATTAAAGGAGGTGTTCCCAGTGCAGTACGGTACTAAGTATGACACAGCACTGCAGATTCTGGTGTGGGAGTTCTTCTCCAGATTGGAGGAGCTGCTGCCGGTGCCCAGCTTTACACAGGTACTGATATGACTGCATCTTCATCCTATCAATTCAAATGTTTAAAAAAATGTTGTGTTTACAGTTGTGAATGAATGAATGAAACCCCTTTAATAAATGGACTGAACATCAAGTTTCCAGTGGGTAGAAGTTTTCCCCTCTCACCCTCAGACAGCATCTTGTCTCAGCCTTGCATTCTCTGACCTGGAGGAGTGTGTTCAGTCTGTCTCTGACCCTGAGCACCTGAAGACACTGCTACAGCATCAAAGACACCTGGGACACCTTAACAGAGGTAGGTAGCCTTCAGGTTATCTATTTCCACTGGGGTAAATTCTTTGACCTTCATTAGATTTGATTGCATTTTCCACCAATGAAATGTGCTTTGTTTTGTTAAAGATGTCTTCACCTTCAATGTTGCACAAACTGTATTCACCTCCAAGGTATTAGTAAATAAAATTGGTTTGGATTCTCCCTCTTTTCCAGATAATTTGTTCTACGACTCTGACACCATCCTGTCCGCTCTGTCCCTCACTTCCTTGGTAAACTCGAAACAAACTTCAGTGGAGGCTCGAGGTCATGACACTAGGAAGAAAGAACAGGAGGGTAGAGAAGAGTGGCGACCAGAAATCAGTTACAATGGAACTGATCAGGACGTTGAACGACTTGAAGAGGCTGGTGAATCCAGTTCTGGACAGCAGAAACCAGGATCATCACTACACGCTCGTCCAGTGGCCATAGACGGTAAGGACATTTGGAGCAGAGCACATTACATACATCTGTGCACTGTTCATGGCGATTGCCAAACTGTGTTATTGATAACTGGTTGTTATTACTAGTTGGAACAATATTAAGTTAAGCGACAGTGCTTTTTCCATTAGACTAGTCAGGCTACTTTTATCTGCTGTTTCCATTGTGGCTATAGCTACTCCACCAACAGAGCTTTATTTGAGCCGGATCCTGCCGGAACATGAACATGTTGTCCCGGATCCGGTACCTCTCGTGGCATGAAACATAACTTTCACTGTTTGCTCTTATTAGAATTTCTAGAAGCCGACATGTTTCAAAATGTTACGACCACATTGTTGGGAAGTTGTGATTTAACAATGAGTTGACCTCCTAGACAAACCCATCTGCTTGAGCTGCTCTTTGTCGAGTTCTTCTATGGGGGTGTATTTATGATGGATGAGTTGACCGTGGTCTGGCCATTGCATGCTGAAAATGCCTATTAACCATCTGGGAAGATGCTGTGTAATCAGTCACCACAATAGGTTTTGAGTACATTTACAATAATCGTTTGCTAGCTAGCCAGGGTTATGGCAGTTCGACAATATACTGTAACAGTTGACCATGGTCCAGGGCTGGCTTGCCCTATATGCAGACCACACACTACACTACGTGTAGGGCCCCTGACTTAAAAAAATAAGGAAAACACTCCAACATGGATGACCAATATTCAGTATATCTTATATTGCTTGTTCAGCTGAAGCACTATACTGTACATACTGTACATGTAGCAGACAAGTCGGGCTCAAGGTCTCGTGATGAGGTAGCCCTGCCTCGGCCTTACAGAGAGTATCCTCTTGGTCTCACTGTCAAGGTGTTGGTTTCTCCTGTGGGAGACCCGGGTTCAGATCCCGCCCGTGACAGTAGCCGTACTCATTTTACCTCGCTGTGAAATCAACATGCCCTTCCTGGTGTTCTCCTGCCCCCACCAACAAGTTCAAAAAGGAGAAGGGCCTTATATTTGCTCACCTTGTGTCAGGGGGTTAGAACATCACAGATCTTAAAATCACATTTGCACATTCATATTGTGTGATTGACACAATCCTACTTGGAGTGTGTCTTCAAGGAAAAGCATAGTAAACATACAAATTAACAAAAAGAAAGCTAAACAGCACAGGACTTCTGAAAACAATAGTGATTTCTTTGGGATTTTGATTGCCGGAAATATACTAAAGCATTCTGAATACATTGGTGAATAGTTCAATGTGTGAATTAGGGTTTGTTCTTCTAGGAGTTATCAAGGTAGTGGTTAGAGGGATGTCTGTCAAACCCTTTTTTGCCTCTGGAATGTCTTCAATAAAGTCTCAAAATTCGTTAAACAAAGGTTACTTTTTTTTTCAATTCAATTTTTGATTAGATTTTTTACAAGGATTACCTTTTTTTGGAGGTCATTGCCTTGTCAACTATTATATACATATCAACAACAATCTGGGAAAAACTGCTTAAAATAGCAGCACTGATTTTATATACTGAACAAAAATATAAAGGCAACATGCAATAATTTCATTGATTGTACTGAGTTACAGGAAATCAGTCAATTGAAATAAATTAATTGAGTCCTAAATCTATGGATTTCACATGACTAGGAATACAGATATGGATCTGTTTGTCACAGATCCCTTAAATAAATGGGCCTCACAATTGGCCTCAGGAAATTCATTAGGCCCTTATCTATGGATTTCACATGACTGTGAATACAGATATGCATCTGTTGGTCACAGATATAAAAATTGCCATTGATAAAATGCAATTGTGTTCATTGTCCATAGCATATGCCTGCCCATACCTTAGCCCCACCGCAGAACCTCTGTTCACAACGTTGACATCAACAAACCACTCGCCCACACGATGCCATACACGTGGTCTGTGGTTGTGAGGCTGGTTGGACGTATTGCCAAATTCTCTAAAATGACATCTCTGGCCACAGCTCTGGTGGACATTCCTGCAGTCAGCATGCGAATTGCACGCTCCCTCAACTTGAGACATCTGAGGCATTGTGTTGTGTGACACAACTGCACATTTTAGAGTGACCTTTTATTGTCCCCAGCACCAGGTGCACCTGTGTAATGATCATGATATTTAATCAGCTTCTTGATATGCACCCCTGTCATGTGGATGGATTATCTTGGAGAATAATTGCTCACTAACAGGGATGTGCACAAATTTGTTTACAACATTTGAGAGAAATAAACATTTTGTGTGTATGGAGAATCTTGGTACCATCTCATGAAAGATGGTACCAACACTTTACATATTGCGTTTATATTTTTGTTCAGTGTACTTCCATGTGCTTTTTACTTGCAGAACTGGATAGTGACATGCCCTCCCAGGTCTTCTCCTGCCCCCAGTGCCCATTCTCCCACAGGAGAGAGGTGAACCTTCAGCAGCACATCAGGAAGGAACATCTAACAGAGGAGGACAGCAGGAACCTGGACTCTGGAGGAGCTGAGAACTCACTGCCATCCAGTCAAACAATACAGAGACCCTCAATCAAGACAACCAAGAAGTACATCTGCTTTAAATGTGGAAAGGGTTTCAGAAGCCCATCGGACCTGAAACGACATAAGGGTGTTCACACAGACATGCAGCCGTTCCATTGCAACCAGTGTGATAAAAGATTCAAAGCGAAGGGTAGTCTAAAACAGCACCAACGGGTTCACTCAGGAGAAAGGCCTTATGATTGCTCACATTGCGGCAGGGGGTTTAGGACATCGGATATCTTAAAATCTCATATACGCATTCATACTGGGGAGCGACCTTATGGGTGTACAATGTGTGGGAAGAGATTTATTCAACGGCAAGTACTAACAAGACACATCAGGATGCACAGTGGAGAGAAACCATACTTGTGTAGCATTTGTGGAAAGACCTTTGCTTGCTCAGGGGAACTGATGGTACACTCAAGGATCCACACAGGGGAACGACCATATCATTGTGAACAATGTGGGAATACTTTTAGTCTAGCAAGTAAACTGAAAGTGCATCAGCGAAGTCATACAGGCGAACGCCCATACCCCTGTACACAGTGCCCCAAAGGCTTCTCCACCTCCACCAGACTAGTGAAACACATGCGAATTCATACTGGGGAGAAACCTTACCCATGTGTAAAGTGTGGCAAAAGATTCTCTGAAAGGGGAAACATGAGAATACATCAACGAATGCATGAAAAAGAGAGAAAAGGGCGACAAATGTATTGATAAACCATAAGCTGTTGAAATGTTCTTTGTAGATTCTGCTCTGTATAGTTCTCTGCTACATTTTCAGGTGATTATGACATGTTTGTAGATCTTCTAATTTGTCACAATACCAGGCGGTGTAACTTCAGAGATGATTGGCAAAATTTGTGTTCTAAATATTGTAACCGTTCTGTAAAATGTTAGTTACGTCTGGTTATATGCGAACAGATCAGATTTTACCCTGAAATAATTTCCCGAGTTCAATGCTACCCAGTTGGAAAACTAACAATGGGCAAAAACACTATTATAAACCACATTTCTAATATAGCAGGGCATCTTAAACAATACCCTCAAATAAAAAGTGACATTGTACTTTTGCCTCATATTTATAGTTTACACACCTGGCACCACCTATGTTGTGTTTCCTATAGACCCAAAATATATTTAGATTAATTGAACAATTGCTTAATTCTATTTAGCCTTTTTCCACTTGTTAACTTCACTATATACAGTGCCTTGGAAAGTATTCAGACCCCTTAACCTTTCCCACATTTTGTTAGGTTACAGCCTTATTCTAAAATGGATTAAATTGTTTTTCCTTATCTGTTTTGCTTTGTCATTATGGGGTATTGTGTGTAGATTGCTGAGTAAAAAAAAAAGTGTATCCATTTTAGAATAAGACTGTAATGTAACAATGTGGGGAAAGTAGAGGGGTCTGAATGCACTGTAGGTGATTTGGTGGTAAACACAGATTCAATAAAAGCACCATTATTGTACTAACAAAGCTGGCTAGTGGTGTGTAGGGTCCAGTGATTTGTGGACATCTATCAGCTTTGCCTTTCTCCCAGTGGCATTTAATGCCTCCATGGAATTTACGGTGAGTTCCAAAAGCATTGGGACAGTTACACATGTTGTGTTGTTTTAGCTCTGTACTCCAGCACTTTCAATTTGAAGTGATACAATGACTGAGGTTAAAGTGCAGACTGTCAGCTTTAATTTGAGGGTATTTACATCCATATCAGGTGAACTTTTTAGACATTGCAGCATGTTTTGTACATAATACCCCCATTTAGGGGACCAAAAGTATTGGGACAAATTCACTTACACTGAGTGTATAAAACATGAAGGACCCGTTCCTAATATTGAGTTGCTCTGAACTCTGGAGGAGCTGAGAACTCACTGCCATCCAATGAAACAGTAAAGAACTCCTCAGCCAAGACAACGAAGAAGTACATCTGTGTTCCACCAAAGGGAACATGAAAGGCCATAAACGTGTTCACACAGAGGAAAAGCTGTTTCATTGCGACCAGTGTGAGAAATTCAAAAATCAAATGGTACTCTAATACTGCACCAAAGTGTCCACACAGGAGAAAGACCATATATTCTTTGCTCACGTTTTGGCAGGGGGTTTATGACATCTGGGACCTTTAACTTCCCTTATACTTACTCATACTGGGGAGAGACCATTCACCTGTTCTATATGTGGGAGGAGATTTATCCAACAGCAATTACTAACACACCACCTCAGGATGCATACAGGGGAGAAATCATACTTACTGTATGTAGCGTTTGTGGAAATACATTTTATTTCTCAGGGGCCTTGTTGGTACACTCATGAACACACATGGGTAAATGCCCCCACAGATGTCAACTTTGTGGGAAGATGTTTAGAATGTATTGGATACTCATGTTGCAGCGAAGGACTCACAGACGAGCTCCCATTCCCCTGCTCTCATTGTGAAAAACGCTTTATCTCAAAAGCGCCCTTAGATGACATGCTTATTCATACTGGAGAGAAACCTCATCCATAAATAAAACTCATAGGCCATAGTTCAGGTAGTTGTCTTGTTCGAACACAACATTTCTTCATAGATGTTCATTTTCAAACTCTGTTTGACTCTCTCAAAGCCTTTGTTAAGTTCTTGGTTGTTTTTCATTTAAATATAGACTCAACCACAATCTTGTATTTTTTGTAAATTGATGTGTCCATTGTTGAAAACCCTGGCCTGGAGAAATGGTCCATACAATCCAGGATCCTTGAGACGTCCCAAATCTGACGTTACCCCATTGAAGTTTACATTTAAAATGGTTAAGGTAAGGGTTATGGAGGGGTTACGGTTTAGGGTAGGGATATCCCAAGTATCCCAGATAGCACTTACCCTGGAAAAATGTGTATGTGAAGGCAAATATGTGTGGAGTCTTTATTTTAACCTTCATTGTTAGACATTTGAACATTCTAGATAGCTTAGTGCCACTGGATAGTTGTAACAATATGCTTGTGTCAACTTCCAGGGATACTCACATGCTCTTCCTAAAGGTGTGCATACACATGTGAAATAGGGGCATCCCTCTTTCTATTCTGGTTAGAGACAGTTTGCGCTGTTCTGTGAAGGGAGTAGTAGTAGTACACAGCTTTGTATGAGATCTTCAGTTTCTTGGCAATTTCTCGCATGGAATAGCCTTCATTTCTCAGAACAAGAATAGACTGACGAGTTTCAGAAGAAAGTTCTTTGTTTTTGGCCATTTTCAGCCTGTAATTGAATCCACAAATGCTGATACGCCAGATACTCAACTAGTCTAAAGGAGACCAGTTTTATTGCTTCTTTAATCAGAACAACAGTTTTCAGCTGTGCTAACATAATTGCAAAAGGGTTTTCTAATGATCAATTAGCTTTTTAAAATGATAAACTTGGATAAGTCAACACAACGTGCCATTGGAACACAGGAGTGATAGTTGCTGATAATGGGCCTATGTAGATATTTCGTTAAAAGAATCTGCCGTTTCCAGCTACAGTAGTCATTTACAACATTAACAATGTCAACACTGTATTTCTGATCAATTTGGTGTTATTTTAATGGACAAAAAAATGTGCTTTTCTTTCAGAAACTAGGATATTTCTAAGTGGCCCCAAACTTTTGAATGGTAGTATGTATATATATATATATATATATATATAGTACCAGTCAAAAGTTTGGGCACACCTGCTCATTCCAGGGTTTTTCTTTTTTTCTTCTAAATGTTCTACATTGTAGAATAATAGTGAAGACATCAAAACAATGAAGTAACAGATATGGAATCATGTAGTAACCAAAAAAGTGTTAAACAACTGAAAATATGTTATATTTTAGTTTCTTTGCACACTCTTGGCATTCTGTCAACCAGCTTCATGAGGTAGTCACTTGGAATGCATTTCAATTAACAGGTGTGCCTTGTTAAAAGTTAATTTGTGCAATTTCTTTCTTAATGCATTTGAGCCAATCAGTTGTTGTGACAAGGTAAGTGCTGGTATACAGAATATAGACCTTTTTGGTGAAAGATCAAGTCCATATTATGGCAAGAACAGCTCAAATAAGCAAAGAGAAATGACAGTCCATCATTACTTTAAGACATGAAGTTCGGTCAATCTGTAAAATTTCAAGAACTTTGAAAGTTTCTTCAAGTGCAGTCGCAAAAACCATCAAGCGCTATGATGAAACTGGCTCTCATGAGGACCACCACAGGAAAGGAAGACCCAGAGTTACCCCTGCTGCAGAGGATAGGTTCATTATTCACTGCACCTCAGATTGCAGCCCAAATAAATGCTTCACAGAGTTCGAGCAACAGACGCATCTCAACATCAACTGTTCAGAGGAGACTGTGTGAATCAGGTCTTCGTGGTCAGTTTGCTGCAAAGAAACCACTACTAAAGGACACCAATAATAATAAGAAGAGACTTGCTTCGGCCAAGAAACACAGGCAATGGACATTAGACTGGTGGAAATCTGTCTTTTGGTCTGATGAGTGCAACTTTGAGATTTTTGCTTCCAACCGCCATGTCTTTGTGAGATGCAGAGTAGGTGAACGGATGATCTCTGGATGTGTGGTTCCCACTGTGAAGCATGGAGGAAGTGTGATGTTGTGGGGGTGCTTTGCTGGTGACACAGTCTGTGATTTATTTCAAATTCAAGGCGCACTTAACCAGCATGACTACCACCACATTCTGCAGCGATACGCCATCCCACCTGGTTTGCGCTTAGTGGGACTATCATTTGTTTTTCAACGGGACAAAGACACAAAACACACATCCAGGCTTTGTAAAGGCTGTTAAAACACGAAGGAGAGTGATAGTGTTGCATCAGATGACCTGGCCTCCACAATCACCCAAACTCAACCCAATTGAGATGGTTTGGGATGAGTTGGACCGCAGATTGAATGAAAAGCAGCCAACAAGTGCTCAGCATATGTGGGAACTCCTTCAAGACCATTGGAAAAGCATTCCAGGTAATGCTGGTTGAGAGAATGCCAAAAGTGTGTAAAGCTGTCATCAAGGCAAAGAAGAATCAAGAATAAAAAATAACATATTTTGATATTTGTTTAACACTTGTTTGGTTACTATGTGATTCCATATGTGTTATTTCATAGTTTTGATGTCTTCACTATTATTTCGACAATGTAGAAAATTGTAAAAAATTAAGAAAAACCCTTGAATGAGTAGGTTTGTCCAAACTTTTGACTGGGACTGTATATATATATATTTTTTTTTTTCAATTTTGTAGTAAAGTATAATTAATTTATATTATAGTCCAGTTCTGGCCGTTAATGTAACATATTGCATGCCAACCGCTGTTAAACCGGAAATGAACGTTTTTGGCCTAAAATGTCATATATAGACGATGACCGTGAATGTTCGGTTATTTTGCTTCTTATCTAGCTAGATAGCTAACCAGCTTGTGAATTTTGGGAAAATTGCTGAATCGTTCGAAGAACGTCTCGTAATCGCTGTCAAAGAGCATACCCACTTGTATGATACCTCAATGAGTTTACATTTCGACAAAGAGACTCTCGGAACACAGTTCGCGCGAAATTACTACATATTTCAACTCCGATCCAGATACTTGCAGGAAGAAATGGAGACTTGCGATGGACCGTCATGTGAGAGCACTGATAGCACTTAGCACTGATAAAGTCTAAGGATATGCCAGAGGGTGTACCGAGGCCTGGAAGCCTGAGTTGGCTCAACATTTTTATAAAACATCGGCAAACCAACCCAAACTTTCCCTAGGTAGCGAGCTAGCGAAGATACAGAACATGTGTCTTTACAGTAACTTAACGTAAACTCGTACATCGCCTTGGTCCGTACAATTGCCCTTATTTTAGCCCCCAAAAACGTAATAATTCCAGATCAACTGTAATGTCAATACCATTGTAAAGAACAATTTCTCCCCTTTCCAACATAATCTATCACATGACCTAAACGCTGCCCGTTATTGCATAATTCAAGCAGGCAATGAGCCCCATCGGGTCTTTTTAAAAATGGCGGGTGGGGAAGCGAAACTAATGCGTGATAGTGATAAGGACAGATGTAGTGTGGGAAAATTGCTTTTTTCACTCGATCTGTCCACCTTATCGCCTCTATAATGTAAATAAAACTCTATAAATAGTTTAGATAATGTGTCATTACATACCTATTTGAAGGTTTGTGTCGAATTTGAATCGGGTTTTTAGGGCGGTGCTAAAGTGATCTAAGAAGTAAACAGCGGCTTTGAGAATGATGACGCAAAAAATGACTAGGTATTCCCACCCTTACCCCCGTCACTGTCCATTTCTTATTTTTAAAGGATGATAGAAGTGCTACATCTAGTGGAGAGAGATTGTAAGACATAAATAGTAGCTTTACGTCTAGATGTAACGGAGGGTCCGTTTTTTCATCTTTTCTCCAATACTATAGAGCCATTACCATGTCGATCAACGCTTGAATAGAAACCTAGTTCACACCCCCGATTTTGAAGTCGCTACATACAGTCCCATTCGTTTTCTTTGTAGCTTCGTTTGAATGTCGCGGTTGTGCACATTTGTACGGAATGGGGTGAGTTTACGTTACCTAGTTGCCAGCCAGCTAGCTACTGCTATCATGACTAGTTATGTGTGTAATACCATAGACTTATAGGCCGGTAATTATCGGTATTATCAAAGAAGATTATCTAATAGTTCGACTGAAGAAACCACTATTCTTGGCACTGGGTTCGCGGTTCAAATGAGTGCAATATCAACGCCAGCATCATCAGTACCAACATACATCAGTACGAGATTAATGTAACATTTTCTTTTTGAAAAATTAAGTCAACTGTTTATCGCAATCGGCTTTATTCAGAACATATGACAATGACAATGATTAATTTAGTCATAAAATGAGAACGTACTGTTTTGTTTGCAACAGGCTAGCCTTACTGTTAATCTTTTAAAGATGTGCAATTACTGCCTCTTGTTTTGTTGGTTTCCATAGATTTCAGCAGACAGAGTTGAGAGTCCTGATGACAACCTGGATCAGACTCCCTTGTTTTCAGACCAGACAGGTAAACCAATATTAGTGGTTTGTAGTTGGCTACAGGTATTGTGTAGTTGGCTACAGGTATTGTGTAGTTGGCTACAGACACAATCCTTATGTTTCCATACTGGCTCCTTTTTTATTTTACTGTAGGTCCACTGTTCCCTTTATCATCTTTCCGTCTCCTGGTTCCACCTCTACGACTGATGTCAGCTTTCATGTGGCAAGTGGCTCAAGAGCGTAATGTGATGCAGTATGGGAAGCTGGAGGAGTTTGTGACTTTGGTGACAGAGATGATTCCAGAGCTGCTGAGCTCCAGGCAGAGGACCCAACTCATCCTGGGACTGAGAGCAAGAGTGAGAAGTGGGAGGGTGGAGAAGGAGAGGAGGCATGGGTGTTCAGAAATGATCTTAGTCCAATGACTATTATTCTCATAAAATCTACTTTCAGATGGTTTTAGAGTTGTTTCGTAATGAAAACCCACCGGACTCCCAGACCATCCAACTTCATTTGGACAGAATCAAAATGTCTTCAGTACATGCTGTGCATGAGGATGTATGTAACTTTCGGTGTCTAAAGTAGTCTGGATGCTGTATCATTCATTTTACATGCCCAGTCACAGAGTAGAAATTAGTTGGAGTCTTCAGAGTCTAACTTCGTGGAGCCAGTCAAAACCCTGCTCAAAGACCCTTCTCAGAAGAAGCACTTCTTCCAGGTTGGAAATACCCTAATGAATCATAGTTGTCGCTTTCAGAGTCAATAGGACAGCATGTTCCAGCAATGTAAAACTCAGTAGTGAAATGTTGCTTGTTTTACTGTAACTGATGAAAGGCCATACAAAATGAAAAATCCAGCAATGTGTTGGTTTCAACTACGCATGTTTTTATTTTTCACTCTCAGGTGGGGTTCCCAATATGTTACACCCTCGGTATGACACAGCACTGCAGATACTGGTGTTGGGAGTTTCTCTCCTGATTGGAGGAGCTGCTGCCTGTACCAGACCTCAGAGGTACAGGCTCAATATCTTAATAGCATGAAATCTTTAGAGATGGTCAGGCTTGTCATGTTATTTCTTCAGTATCATACGCTTAGGTGTGTCATTGTTTTAGTAATGGCACTGTATAAGATCCAGTCTTTGGGAACAGAGTTTCTTGTTCATGATTGTCCTTTTTGTCAAGTAAAGTTGAATCCTTTGTGATTAATGTAAAGACACAGGAGAGGAGTGCTTCTTTGATTGAAGACCATGGTGCTTGCCTACGAAGCAGCAAAGGGAGCTAAACCTCCTTACCTTCAGGCTATGCTGAAACCCTACACCCTAACCCAAGCACTCTGTTCTGCCACCTCTGGTTTCTTGGCCCTCGCACCCCTATGGGTGGGCAGCTCCCGCTCTGCCCAGTCAAAGCTCTTCTCTGTCCTGGCATCCCAACTACACCCCCTCCACTAACTGTATGTCACTCTGGATAAGAGCGTCTGCTAAATGACTCAAATATACAATCCATGAAGTGCTCTATGATTATGGGATGAAATATTATAGAACAAAATTAAGTTGATGCTGGATAGTAAGTAATGCTGTAAAAGCCTTTGTGAAAACAAACTTTCAGAAGTAAGCAAGGCACACATGTAGTGGAAGCATGTATAAGCCTTTGTTTTACAGCTTACGCATGGCAAGAATAAAAAAAACACCCACCTAATATGATGAATGTTCTGTGAGAGAGTGCTGCAGAAACCTTTCTAATGTTCCTTTTCTCCTTTCAGACAGCATCTTGTCTCAGCCTTGCCCCCTCTGACCTGGAGGAGTTCTGGCATTCTGTCTCTGACCCCGAGCACCTGAAGACACTGCTGCAGCATCATAGACATCTGGGTCACTTGAGCAAAAAGTGAGTCTTATGAAGAGGATATCAACCATGTTATCCGTGTGCTCTTCTGTAAATAAGTTGAGTTGCATTTTTCCATTTCCTAAGATGAATATTCTCTCTCCCTTCCTCCCAATGAATTCTCCAACCAGGTCGCAGACAACATCTTGTCCACATTCTCAATTCCTCAAATTCATGGCCTAAAGTCAAGTCTCGATGGACATGAAGGCATGAAAGGGAGCACAGAGGGGTGGAAGATCAACAGTGAAGAAGGAGGAGAGTTGCATTTTGAAAATAACTTGTAGGATGATGGAAGTGAAAGAAATGAAGACCCTGAGAGAGGATTGAAGGATGAGGATGATGCAAACTGGACTTCCCATCTGAGTGAACCAGAGGACTCGGATGGTAAGGAGATTCATAATGATAGTCCATTTCCACCATGTATTTTTAAGTGGTTTTATGAAAGCCTGACTTGTTACATTACCTAAAGATATTATTTGCGGTTTTAACGCTCCTTGACATTCAGGTGAAAAATCAGGAATTGCTTCACACCACTGTCCGATTTTACACTTATGATAATGAATTAGAGTATCAGTTCCTACTTATTAAACCTTCAAATATAGAGTGGCTATGTCTATTGTTTTGGAGAAGGACATTTTTGTGCTTTTGAGAGCACCACACTGAAGGCTGTGTCCAACAATGGCTGCCACCGATAGCGGATACCATTCATTTCAATGGGATGTTGGTTGGCGAGCGACTTTAACTGTAAGATGCTGAAACTTGCTAAATAATAAGCTAATGTACTTTAAAAAAATGTCTGGCTGAATGAACAATATAGCTCTCCCTAAATCGGGCACATTCAGCATGACTGCAGCGTGCTAGCTCATTTACAACTGGCAGAAATGTCCAAGTGATTCACATTTGCTGCATCACAATACATGCTGTTCTGGTCCAAGATCTTGTACCCGCCACTCGGGCAGGTCCAAGATTCATTTGGGTCAGGCTTTGTTTGCCCTTCGCATATGTTTTGTAACGCGGATCATGGTACCAAGAACTCCAGGACCTGGGTCATAGAAGGATATGTATAAGCGTCTGAATTATTGTATGTCTACTTTCTGCCTACAGAACTGGCTAGTGGCATGCCCTCCCAGGTATTCTCCTGCCCCCAGTGCCCATTCTCCCACAGGGAAATGGTGAACCTTCAGCAGCACATCAGGAAGGAACATCTAACAGAGGACAGCAGGAGCCTGGACTCTAGAGGAGCTGAGAACTCACTGCCATCCAGTCAAACTGCCAAGAGCTCCTCAGCCAAGAGCTCCTCAGCCAAGAGCTCCTCAGCCAAGAGAATGAATAAGAACACCTGCAAACAGTGTGAGAATGGTTTCAGATGCACATCTGACCTGAAACGACACCAAAGTGTTCACACCAGGGTGCACCCGTTCTGTTGCAACCAGTGTGAGAAGAGATTCAAATCGGAGAGATATCTACAACTGCACAAGAAAAGTCACGAAGTAGAACCGATGCACAGGCCTATTTGCCAGCACTGTGGTAAGAGTTACACTAGTGCAGCTGTCCTCAAAATACACATACGCACCCACACCGGAGAGCGGCCTTACTCCTGCTCAGTCTGTGGGAAGAAGTTTAATCAAAAGCACACATTAGTTAGACACCTCCGGATGCACAAAGGAGAGAGACCATACCTGTGTAGCGTATGCGGGAACTCTTAGTGCACATGCGTTTTCACACAGGGGAACGACCTTACGGAACGACGGGTCTTATGCCATTTCTTTGTATTGTTTTTTTTCTCCCCCTTCATTTTGCTGTTCACACTGTTCATAAACCGTGTGGAAAGGCTTTCAGCACGTCATGCGCTCTCACGTCGCATAAGCGATGGCACTCAAACGAGCGCCCGTTCACCTGCTCCCTGTGTTCAAAGGGCTTTGCGGAAACTGGTGGCCTTAAAAGACACATGTTTATTCATACCGAGGAGAAGCACCATTGCTGCCACGTGTGGGAAAGGATTTAGTCAGTTGAGCAACATGAGAATACATTTGAAAACTAAAAAAAAAATGTAATTGGATCTTTGTAAGACTAATGGAATTTGTACGCTATTGTAGTGTTTCTCCTTGAGCTCAAAGCCAAAAGCAAGAAAAATATGAAATTGCATTATAGGTAGTGTACATCGCCCTGAGAAGGTTTTCACACTGACTAAGTAGCCATTCTGTTATTTTCCCCTTGGAAAGGTGATCGGTTGTTCAGGAACTTTGGGCACAGACTTCACAATGACACTGAGGTTTTACTTAGTGCACTGCCAACTGTACTGTACTCTGTGAGCACAGTAGGGTTAACATGATGTAAGCATGTTGTGTAGGCTGTTCTGTACCTGAAGTAAATGAAGAAGAAAAACAATGTTTTGACTGCAACTATCAAGTTGTCCTTTAATAATCGTTCATGTGTTTTGGGGCAAGCTCCTGATGTATGTTGGAACAGAGTCCTCCCTTTTCTCCTGCATAGTCACCTGTTCACGTGCCCTTGTCTGAGGAATGTTTATTTTCATTTTCAGTCCCTCAGTCAGGCACCTGATTCCCTTCTGGTTCTTGCTGGGCTTGAAGTGCAATTGGGTACACTTTGTTTTCCATTGTAGTCAGACCTGGGTTCAAATACTATTTCAAATACCTCAACTTTCCCCTACATTGTCCAAGTAAGTATTCAGATATATTTTATTTCAGAAGACAAGTAGTTGAATATTTTAATGTATTTGAAAATACTAAAATACACTGACTCAAATACACTCCCATGCATTTTACCCAGGTATTTGAAAATAGTATTTAAAATAAGTGTTTAAAAATACTCTTACTGTTTTTTGTTTAAAAAAATAATAATAGCCATTCAAATAGAAGTACTTGTTTTGTTTTTGAAAATGCTCAAATACACTGAAAAATGTATTTGAAATACCAGATATTGAAATGCATATTTGAACCCAGGTCTGATTGTAATAAAAATCACTCATTAATTGTCTGTGGTGACTCTAATTAGTAAATTAACTAATACTACAGCATGTGTATGTATATTATGTACATGATGCTACATTTATTATCTGTCATACACTTAATAAAAACTTTAAGTGTAGGAAAGGATTTACTCGGATGAGCAACATGAGAATATGTTTGAAAACTCGTAAGACATAAACTCATATTTCTCCTTGAGCTCATTGTATTATAGGTAATGTACAATGAACAAAAATATAAATGCAACAAGTGTTGGTTTCATGAGCTGAGATAAAAGATCCCAGAAATCTTCAATATCCACAAAAGCTTATTTCTCTGAAATTTGGTGCACAAATGTGGTTACATCTCTGTTAGTGAGCATTTCTCTTTTAAAAAGATAATCCATCCACCTTTAATTAATTTTTTTTCCATTTATTTATACAGGTTTTTCTCAGTGAGATAACATCTCTTTTCTAAGAGAGACCTGGTCCAATAGCAGCAGGGGGAACAACGTTTCAGACAAAACAACTTACATAAACTAACACATCATTAAACAAAACTATAAACACACATACAGTACAACAAAAACATTTTACATTAAAAACTATTTGTGACTAAAAACAGCTGGCCTAAAAACAATGACACTCTTCTATGATATAATCATTGATCAAGTGTTTAAACTCCACCAATGAAACTAGATCATCAAATTTTAAAATGTTCAGGAGAGAATTCCAGGACCACGGTGCTAAGTAACTCAAACTATTTCTACCATGACCTGTTCTAATTTTTGGTACTGTTAGAAGCAAATGAGAATGGGACCGTAATTGATATTTATTTACCGACCTGACTAAAACAAACAGATTAAATGTAATTTTACCCAATATGGCCTTAGAAGTCAGTGTATACCAATGTTCCAGCCAACAGCGCTGTAGAGATCACAATGATGTGTTAGATGTTTTGGATTTATAATGAACCTGAGGGCTGCATGATACACTAAATCAAGTGATAGGTGTGACATATCAAAAAGCTGATTAAACAGCGTGATCATTATACAGGTGCACCTTGTGCTGGAGACACAAAATGGCCACTCTAAAATGTTTTGTCACACAACACAAGGATCTGTACACAAATGTCCCTGTTTTTCCATGGCCTGCATGCTCACCAGAAATGTCATCCATTGAGCATGTTTGGAATACTCTGGATTAAATACGATACCGTGTTCCAATATACAGAAACATCACACCGCCATTGAAGAGGAGTGGGACAAAATTCCACAGGTCACAATCAGCTCCTTGCACAACTTTGTGCAAAGGAGATGTGTCAAATGAGGCAAATGGTGGTCACACCAGATACTGACTGGTTTTCTGATCTACGCCCTACTTCTTTTTAAGGTATCTGTGACCAACAGATGCATATCTGTATTCCCAGTCATGAAATCCCTAGATTAGGGCCTAATTTATTCATTTCAATTAACTGATTTCCTTAACTCAGCAAAATTTTTGAAATTGTTGCATGTTGCGTTCATATTTTTGTTCAGAATACTTAACAATGAAAAGCTGAGATGTCTTGAGTCAATAAGTATTCAACCCCTTTTTTTATGGCAGGCCTAAATAAATTCAGCTCTTTGAGCATGGTGAAGTTATTAATTACACTTTGGATGGTGTATCAATCACTAAAAAGATACAGGCGTCCCACTCAGTTGCCGGAGAGGAAGAAAACCTTCTAAGGATTTCGCCCAACGAGTCCAGTGG
Organism: Oncorhynchus clarkii lewisi; assembly: GCF_045791955.1. Taxonomy (NCBI): domain Eukaryota; kingdom Metazoa; phylum Chordata; class Actinopteri; order Salmoniformes; family Salmonidae; genus Oncorhynchus; species Oncorhynchus clarkii. Next base: position 8,937,587 of record NC_092167.1, read on the forward strand.
TGACTTCAAAACAGAGTTTAATGGCTGTGATAAGAGAAAACAACATTGTAGTTACTCCACAAAACTCATCTACTGGACAGAGTCAAAAGAAGGAAGCCTGTGCAGAATACAAATATTCCAAAACATGCATACTGTTTGCACCAAGGCACTGAAGTAATACTGCAAAAATACAAAGTGTTATGTTTAGGACAAGTCCAATACAACACATTACTCAGTACCCATCTCCTTATTTTCAAGCATACTGGTGGCTATATCATGTTATGTGTATGCTTGTAATTGTTAAGGACTGGGGAGTTTTTCAGGATAAAAAAGAAACAGAATGTAGCGAAGCACAGTAAAAATCCTAGGGGGAAGCCTGTTTCAGTCTGCTTTCCACCACACTGGGAAATGAATTCACCTTTCAACAGGACAATAGCCTAAAACACAAGGCCAAATCTATACTGAGGTGATTCTACAAAGTATTGAGCCAGGGGTGTAAATACTTATGTAAATGAGATATTTCTGTATTTTATTGTCAATACATTTGCAAAAATGTCTAAAAACAATTTGAATTCAGGCTGTAACACAACACAATGTGGAATAATCAAGGGGTATTAATAGTTTCTGAAGGCACTGTTTGTTGAAATATGGGTGGTATTACCCTCCAGTTCATTCCTTTTAGTCAAAGTTGTTTAAAGACTTCCCCCAGCTACGTCATCGGCCTCGAACCTTGCTTGAGGAACAATATAGAACAAAATACGTTTTGTTAAGTAAATCAGGTGACAGGTCAGGTGAAAAGGTGATTGGAGTGCCACTTTAACAAAAAAGTTAAATTCAACGCCCTCCAACATAAAAAAGGTGCTTAACCTGTTCCATAGTGTGTTTGTTGTTCTATAGATATATGGTGCTTTTCTTACCTTACACATGAGCATCGGTCACACCCATATTTACATGGTCCACTGGCACTGGATAGGCCTACATCCTTGCTGGTGAAACAGTAAAAGGCACAGATTCTACTGGCTTTGGGATACAGTCCTGCATTACTTCAAACACTCAAAGTTTGATTTAATAGAATTGCAAACTTTGGGAGGAACAATGCGTTTTTTCACAAAAATCCGTCCTTCCATCACTCTGCCACTTTTTGGAATCGTACTTTTGGGGTATGTTGCGTTTTCTGTGTTTTATTAAGTCAAATTAGTGATATCGGATCTTTGGAGAAACTTCATCATAGAATAACATCAGAATACAAGTATTCTCATTCTGAATATATCCGAACAACATCAGAATACACTTGTAATGAAACAGGCTGTATGAGTGTTGTCATATTGATGGTTTCCACGATGATGATATTATCATTCATTATGTCAATCTATGAATTTTGCGAGTACATCGTAATGCTTACACTGCCAGAAAGATTTACATCTCATCTTTCTAGTAAAAATGTTTTTATAATTTGCTGAGGTGAAGTCAATTTTGAGGACACGAGCTCAAGTACACAGTATGAAAAAGATATGAAGATATGAAAAATCATATGATTTCTTTTCTATTCAACAAAAGTGTGGGAATTGGGCTTGAAATTATTGAAATGCTTTCTAAATATAGTAACAATCAGATTTAAATGACTTACTATAATATTAAACCTTTCTTATTCCTGTAAAATACATATAATCATACTTAGTGTTTTATTTTCGTCTGGCATTAAGGCGGCGCTAGTGTCAAATGGCGTTTAAACTAGCGCTCTGCTATTTTCCATCGCTGGCGCCTAGGTTAGTAGTTTACCAGTTTTAGATCAACTGGTTTGCTTTGAAATATTTGAGGTGTGGGCTTAACAAGGTTCGCCAACGTGCGAGTTTCAAGCAGCGATATTGGTGATATTTAAGACTCATAAAGATGGTTTTAGTGTTAACGTAATTGGTTATGGCATTGATTTAGCAAGCGGAGGGGCAAAGTAGCTTAATGAGTAGCCTATAACCAATGTTTTAGTAAAATAACACGAGCAGTCAACAGACTTTCACATTTGTTTAAATTAGTTTTGTCCATGTGACCTCTGTGAAGATTTTGGACTCATTAGGTCTATGTGCAATGCACATTGAATATAAGGTGTCAGTAACTGTATGAAGTCAGTTTAGGGACGTCAAGTTATTACCATAGACTGGCCATATCAACGGCGATGGTGGGCACATTTTATTATAAGGTTTGGGTCGAACATGCAGTGCATTTTCGAAATGCAAATTGCTCCAGTGCTCCATTCAGTGCGAATTCCATGGCCGATGGAGCCATGCATTTCCGTATTGTAGCAATGCAGTTTGAAAAATGTGGACTGCAAACATGTTCAACATATTTAGCAAATATGGGGCAGGCTATTTAACAATCTAGGTTAAAACGGACTAACATTCGAGTCACTTCCTAATGTTTAACATCCTTAATGTTGGAAACGAACATCATTATTGTGTCATCCAGAGTCACGTTTATTTATTTTCCAAGCCATAGCACACACTATTTTAGATAGCCGACAGCAGGTTTTTAAAGGACCAAAGCGTTCGATCTGATCCGTGTTTACCATGGAAAACTGACTAAAATGCAGGTATCATCACAGCCCCAGCTAACTTCCTGCTTTCCAACGCATTTTACCATGGGGCAGAGAGAAAAATGTCCAGTTTTATAATGCTATTCTACACATCTTGTCATGAGCCTTGGAGATACTTTTGTCACAACTAGTTTATTCATCAAAACCCAGACACACCCCGAACCTTTAGTGTTACCGCCAGTGCTAAGATTTACCATTGGGTTATGTTTGTTAAAATAGAGCCCTTAGTAACAATACAAAATTGGCACAATTTCATATAACAAAAATACAACATAATTTCATGGAATTTAAGCAAGATAACCTTCACTAGGTCACGGAGGGGGTAGCCTACATCATTCTTCGGGGGTGGAACCTATACAAGTTTTTCTGCTCTAGAACAGGAATTACAGTGCTTTCAGAAAGTATTCACACCCCTTGACCTTTTCTACATGTTGTTGTGTTACAGCCTGAGTTGAAAATGTATAACATTTAGATTTTCTATCACTGGCCGACATACAATACCCCGTAATGTCAAAATTGAATTATGTTTAAAACATTTTTTTGTTAATTACACTCAACTAAAATATAAACTCAACATGTAAACTGTTGGGCCCATGTTTCATGAGCTGAAATAAAATATCCCAGAAATGTTCCATATGCACAAAATGTTTTATTTCTCTCAAATTTTGTGCACAAATTTGTTTACATCCCTGTTAGTGAGTACACACTAAAGTGTGTTCCAGTTCCCGACGATATCCAGCAACTTCACACAGCCATTGAAAGGGAGTGGGACATCATTCCACAGGTCACAATCAACAGCCTGATCAACTCTATGCGAAGGAGATTTCACGCTGCATCAGGCAAATGATGGTCACACCAGATACTGACTGGATTTCGAATCCAAGCCCCTACATTATTTTAAGGTATCTGTGACCAACAGGTGCATATCTGTATTCCCAGTCATGTGAAATCCCTAGATTAGTGCATAAGTTATTTATTTAAATTGACTGATTTCCTTACATGAACTGTAACTCAGTAAAATCTTAGAAATTGTTTCTTCCTGCATTTATTTTTTTTCTTCAGTATAATTAACAATGAAAAGCTGAAATGTCTTGAGTCAATAAGTATTCAACCCTGTTATTTAAAAACATATATTTAACTCGGCAAGTCAGTTAAGAACAAATTCTTATTTACAATGACGGCCTAGTAACAGTGCCTTGTTCAGGGGCAGAACGACAGCTTGTCAGCTTGGGGATTTGACCTAGCAACCTTTCAATACTCTAACCACTAGGCTACCTGCTGCCCCAAAATTATTATGGAAGCCTAAATAAGTTCAGTAGTAAAAATGTGCTTTACAAATGACATAAATTGCATGGACTCTGTGTGCAATAATAGTGTTTAACATGGTTTTTGAAAGACTACCTTATTTCATACCATACGCATGAAATTATCTGTAAGGTCCCTCAGTCGAGCAGTGAATTTCAACAACAGATTCAACCACAAAGACCAGGGAGGTTTTCTAATGCCTTGCAAAGAAGGGCACCTATTGGTTGATGGGTAAAATGAAATAGAAAACAGACAGTGAATAGCCCTTTGAGCATGGGGAAGTTTTTAATTACACTTTGGATGGAGTATCAATACACCCAGTCACTGCAAAGATACAGGCATCCCACTCAGTAGCCGGAGAGGAAGGAAACCGCTCAGGGATTTCGCCATGAGGCCAATGGTTACTTCAAAACAGAGTTTAATGACTATGATAAGAGAAAACAACATTGTAATTACGCCACAAAACTTATCTAATGGACAGAGTCAAGATAAGGAAGCCTGTACAGAATACGAATATTCCAAAACGTGCATACTGTTTGCACCAAGGCACTGAAGTAATACTGCAAAAATACAAAGTGTTATATTTGGGGCAAGTCCAATATAACACATTACTCAGTACCCCTCTCCTTATTTTCAAGCATACTGGTGGCTGCATCATGTTATGTGTATGCTTGTAATCGTTAAGGACTGACGAGTTTTTCAGGATAAAGAAACAGAATGGAGCTAAGCACAGTCAAAATCCTAGAGAAAAACCTGTTTGTCTGCTTTCCACCAGACAGTAGGAGATGAATATACCTTTCAGCAGGACAATAGCCTAAAACACAAAGCCAAAACAACACTGGACTTGCTTAACAAGAAACCATGAATATTGAGTTACAGTTTTACAGTTTTGACTGAAATCTATTTGAAAATCTATGACAAGATCCGAAAATGGTTGTCTAGCAATGATCAGAAACGAACTTGACAGAGCTTGAAGAATTTTGAAAAAAAATTATCTTAGAGACTTACCCAGAAAGACTCAAAGCTGTAATCGCTGCCAAAGGTGCTTCTACAAAGTTTTGACTCAGGGGTGTGAATACTTGTGTAAATTGATATTTATGTATTTCATTTTCAATAAATGTACAAAAATGTCAAAAAAACATATTTTCACTTCGTCATTGTGGTGTTGTGTGTAGATGTGAGATTTTTTATTTATTTAAAACAATTTGAATTCAGGCTGTAACACAACACAATGTGGAATAATCAAGGGGTATTAATAGTTTCTGAAGGCACTGTTTGTTGAAATATGGGTGGTATTACCCTCCAGTTCATTCCTTTTAGTCAAAGTTGTTTAAAGACTTCCCCCAGCTACGTCATCGGCCTCGAACCTTGCTTGAGGAACAATATAGAACAAAATACGTTTTGTTAAGTAAATCAGGTGACAGATCAGGTGAAAAGGTGACTGGAGTGCCACTTTAACAAAAAAGTTAAATTCAACGCCCTCCAACATAAAAAAGGTGCTTAACCTGTTCCATAGTGTGTTTGTTGTTCTATAGATATATGGTGCTTTTCTTACCTTACACATGAGCATCGGTCACACCCATATTTACATGGTCCACTGGCACTGGATAGGCCTACATCCTTGCTGGTGAAACAGTAAAAGGCACAGATTCTACTGGCTTTGGGATACAGTCCTGCATTACTTCAAACACTCAAAGTTTGATTTAATAGAATTGCAAACTTTGGGAGGAACAATGCGTTTTTTCACAAAAATCCGTCCTTCCATCACTCTGCCACTTTTTGGAATCGTACTTTTGGGGTATGTTGCGTTTTCTGTGTTTTATTAAGTCAAATTAGTGATATCGGATCTTTGGAGAAACTTCATCATAGAATAACATCAGAATACAAGTATTCTCATTCTGAATATATCCGAACAACATCAGAATACACTTGTAATGAAACAGGCTGTATGAGTGTTGTCATATTGATGGTTTCCACGATGATGATATTATCATTCATTATGTCAATCTATGAATTTTGCGAGTACATCGTAATGCTTACACTGCCAGAAAGATTTACATCTCATCTTTCTATTAAAAATGTTTTTATAATTTGCTGAGGTGAAGTCAATTTTGAGGACACGAGCTCAAGTACACAGTATGAAAAAGATATGAAGATATGAAAAATCATATGATTTCTTTTCTATTCAACAAAAGTGTGGGAATTGGGCTTGAAATTATTGAAATGCTTTCTAAATATAGTAACAATCAGATTTAAATGACTTACTATAATATTAAACCTTTCTTATTCCTGTAAAATACATATAATCATACTTAGTGTTTTATTTTCGTCTGGCATTAAGGCGGCGCTAGTGTCAAATGGCGTTTAAACTAGCGCTCTGCTATTTTCCATCGCTGGCGCCTAGGTTAGTAGTTTACCAGTTTTAGATCAACTGGTTTGCTTTGAAATATTTGAGGTGTGGGCTTAACAAGGTTCGCCAACGTGCGAGTTTCAAGCAGCGATATTGGTGATATTTAAGACTCATAAAGATGGTTTTAGTGTTAACGTAATTGGTTATGGCATTGATTTAGCAAGCGGAGGGGCAAAGTAGCTTAATGAGTAGCCTATAACCAATGTTTTAGTAAAATAACACGAGCAGTCAACAGACTTTCACATTTGTTTAAATTAGTTTTGTCCATGTGACCTCTGTGAAGATTTTGGACTCATTAGGTCTATGTGCAATGCACATTGAATATAAGGTGTCAGTAACTGTATGAAGTCAGTTTAGGGACGTCAAGTTATTACCATAGACTGGCCATATCAACGGCGATGGTGGGCACATTTTATTATAAGGTTTGGGTCGAACATGCAGTGCATTTTCGAAATGCAAATTGCTCCAGTGCTCCATTCAGTGCGAATTCCATGGCCGATGGAGCCATGCATTTCCGTATTGTAGCAATGCAGTTTGAAAAATGTGGACTGCAAACATGTTCAACATATTTAGCAAATATGGGGCAGGCTATTTAACAATCTAGGTTAAAACGGACTAACATTCGAGTCACTTCCTAATGTTTAACATCCTTAATGTTGGAAACGAACATCATTATTGTGTCATCCAGAGTCACGTTTATTTATTTTCCAAGCCATAGCACACACTATTTTAGATAGCCGACAGCAGGTTTTTAAAGGACCAAAGCGTTCGATCTGATCCGTGTTTACCATGGAAAACTGACTAAAATGCAGGTATCATCACAGCCCCAGCTAACTTCCTGCTTTCCAACGCATTTTACCATGGGGCAGAGAGAAAAATGTCCAGTTTTATAATGCTATTCTACACATCTTGTCATGAGCCTTGGAGATACTTTTGTCACAACTAGTTTATTCATCAAAACCCAGACACACCCCGAACCTTTAGTGTTACCGCCAGTGCTAAGATTTACCATTGGGTTATGTTTGTTAAAATAGAGCCCTTAGTAACAATACAAAATTGGCACAATTTCATATAACAAAAATACAACATAATTTCATGGAATTTAAGCAAGATAACCTTCACTAGGTCACGGAGGGGGTAGCCTACATCATTCTTCGGGGGTGGAACCTATACAAGTTTTTCTGCTCTAGAACAGGAATTACAGTGCTTTCAGAAAGTATTCACACCCCTTGACCTTTTCTACATGTTGTTGTGTTACAGCCTGAGTTGAAAATGTATAACATTTAGATTTTCTATCACTGGCCGACATACAATACCCCGTAATGTCAAAATGGAATTATGTTTAAAACATTTTTTTGTTAATTACACTCAACTAAAATATAAACTCAACATGTAAACTGTTGGGCCCATGTTTCATGAGCTGAAATAAAATATCCCAGAAATGTTCCATATGCACAAAATGTTTTATTTCTCTCAAATTTTGTGCACAAATTTGTTTACATCCCTGTTAGTGAGTACACACTAAAGTGTGTTCCAGTTCCCGACGATATCCAGCAACTTCACACAGCCATTGAAAGGGAGTGGGACATCATTCCACAGGTCACAATCAACAGCCTGATCAACTCTATGCGAAGGAGATTTCACGCTGCATCAGGCAAATGATGGTCACACCAGATACTGACTGGATTTCGAATCCAAGCCCCTACATTATTTTAAGGTATCTGTGACCAACAGGTGCATATCTGTATTCCCAGTCATGTGAAATCCCTAGATTAGTGCATAAGTTATTTATTTAAATTGACTGATTTCCTTACATGAACTGTAACTCAGTAAAATCTTAGAAATTGTTTCTTCCTGCATTTATTTTTTTTCTTCAGTATAATTAACAATGAAAAGCTGAAATGTCTTGAGTCAATAAGTATTCAACCCTGTTATTTAAAAACATATATTTAACTCGGCAAGTCAGTTAAGAACAAATTCTTATTTACAATGACGGCCTAGTAACAGTGCCTTGTTCAGGGGCAGAACGACAGCTTGTCAGCTTGGGGATTTGACCTAGCAACCTTTCAATACTCTAACCACTAGGCTACCTGCTGCCCCAAAATTATTATGGAAGCCTAAATAAGTTCAGTAGTAAAAATGTGCTTTACAAATGACATAAATTGCATGGACTCTGTGTGCAATAATAGTGTTTAACATGGTTTTTGAAAGACTACCTTATTTCATACCATACGCATGAAATTATCTGTAAGGTCCCTCAGTCGAGCAGTGAATTTCAACAACAGATTCAACCACAAAGACCAGGGAGGTTTTCTAATGCCTTGCAAAGAAGGGCACCTATTGGTTGATGGGTAAAATGAAATAGAAAACAGACAGTGAATAGCCCTTTGAGCATGGGGAAGTTTTTAATTACACTTTGGATGGAGTATCAAAACACCCAGTCACTGCAAAGATACAGGCATCCCACTCAGTAGCCGGAGAGGAAGGAAACCGCTCAGGGATTTCGCCATGAGGCCAATGGTTACTTCAAAACAGAGTTTAATGACTATGATAAGAGAAAACAACATTGTAATTACGCCACAAAACTTATCTAATGGACAGAGTCAAGATAAGGAAGCCTGTACAGAATACGAATATTCCAAAACGTGCATACTGTTTGCACCAAGGCACTGAAGTAATACTGCAAAAATACAAAGTGTTATATTTGGGGCAAGTCCAATATAACACATTACTCAGTACCCCTCTCCTTATTTTCAAGCATACTGGTGGCTGCATCATGTTATGTGTATGCTTGTAATCGTTAAGGACTGACGAGTTTTTCAGGATAAAGAAACAGAATGGAGCTAAGCACAGTCAAAATCCTAGAGAAAAACCTGTTTGTCTGCTTTCCACCAGACAGTAGGTGATGAATATACCTTTCAGCAGGACAATAGCCTAAAACACAAAGCCAAAACAACACTGGACTTGCTTAACAAGAAACCATGAATATTGAGTTACAGTTTTACAGTTTTGACTGAAATCTATTTGAAAATCTATGACAAGATCCGAAAATGGTTGTCTAGCAATGATCAGAAACGAACTTGACAGAGCTTGAAGAATTTTGAAAAAAAATTATCTTAGAGACTTACCCAGAAAGACTCAAAGCTGTAATCGCTGCCAAAGGTGCTTCTACAAAGTTTTGACTCAGGGGTGTGAATACTTGTGTAAATTGATATTTATGTATTTCATTTTCAATAAATGTACAAAAATGTCAAAAAAACATATTTTCACTTCGTCATTGTGGTGTTGTGTGTAGATGTGAGATTTTTTATTTATTTAAAACAATTTGAATTCAGGCTGTAACACAACACAATGTGGAATAATCAAGGGGTATTAATAGTTTCTGAAGGCACTGTTTGTTGAAATATGGGTGGTATTACCCTCCAGTTCATTCCTTTTAGTCAAAGTTGTTTAAAGACTTCCCCCAGCTACGTCATCGGCCTCGAACCTTGCTTGAGGAACAATATAGAACAAAATACGTTTTGTTAAGTAAATCAGGTGACAGATCAGGTGAAAAGGTGACTGGAGTGCCACTTTAACAAAAAAGTTAAATTCAACGCCCTCCAACATAAAAAAGGTGCTTAACCTGTTCCATAGTGTGTTTGTTGTTCTATAGATATATGGTGCTTTTCTTACCTTACACATGAGCATCGGTCACACCCATATTTACATGGTCCACTGGCACTGGATAGGCCTACATCCTTGCTGGTGAAACAGTAAAAGGCACAGATTCTACTGGCTTTGGGATACAGTCCTGCATTACTTCAAACACTCAAAGTTTGATTTAATAGAATTGCAAACTTTGGGAGGAACAATGCGTTTTTTCACAAAAATCCGTCCTTCCATCACTCTGCCACTTTTTGGAATCGTACTTTTGGGGTATGTTGCGTTTTCTGTGTTTTATTAAGTCAAATTAGTGATATCGGATCTTTGGAGAAACTTCATCATAGAATAACATCAGAATACAAGTATTCTCATTCTGAATATATCCGAACAACATCAGAATACACTTGTAATGAAACAGGCTGTATGAGTGTTGTCATATTGATGGTTTCCACGATGATGATATTATCATTCATTATGTCAATCTATGAATTTTGCGAGTACATCGTAATGCTTACACTGCCAGAAAGATTTACATCTCATCTTTCTATTAAAAATGTTTTTATAATTTGCTGAGGTGAAGTCAATTTTGAGGACACGAGCTCAAGTACACAGTATGAAAAAGATATGAAGATATGAAAAATCATATGATTTCTTTTCTATTCAACAAAAGTGTGGGAATTGGGCTTGAAATTATTGAAATGCTTTCTAAATATAGTAACAATCAGATTTAAATGACTTACTATAATATTAAACCTTTCTTATTCCTGTAAAATACATATAATCATACTTAGTGTTTTATTTTCGTCTGGCATTAAGGCGGCGCTAGTGTCAAATGGCGTTTAAACTAGCGCTCTGCTATTTTCCATCGCTGGCGCCTAGGTTAGTAGTTTACCAGTTTTAGATCAACTGGTTTGCTTTGAAATATTTGAGGTGTGGGCTTAACAAGGTTCGCCAACGTGCGAGTTTCAAGCAGCGATATTGGTGATATTTAAGACTCATAAAGATGGTTTTAGTGTTAACGTAATTGGTTATGGCATTGATTTAGCAAGCGGAGGGGCAAAGTAGCTTAATGAGTAGCCTATAACCAATGTTTTAGTAAAATAACACGAGCAGTCAACAGACTTTCACATTTGTTTAAATTAGTTTTGTCCATGTGACCTCTGTGAAGATTTTGGACTCATTAGGTCTATGTGCAATGCACATTGAATATAAGGTGTCAGTAACTGTATGAAGTCAGTTTAGGGACGTCAAGTTATTACCATAGACTGGCCATATCAACGGCGATGGTGGGCACATTTTATTATAAGGTTTGGGTCGAACATGCAGTGCATTTTCGAAATGCAAATTGCTCCAGTGCTCCATTCAGTGCGAATTCCATGGCCGATGGAGCCATGCATTTCCGTATTGTAGCAATGCAGTTTGAAAAATGTGGACTGCAAACATGTTCAACATATTTAGCAAATATGGGGCAGGCTATTTAACAATCTAGGTTAAAACGGACTAACATTCGAGTCACTTCCTAATGTTTAACATCCTTAATGTTGGAAACGAACATCATTATTGTGTCATCCAGAGTCACGTTTATTTATTTTCCAAGCCATAGCACACACTATTTTAGATAGCCGACAGCAGGTTTTTAAAGGACCAAAGCGTTCGATCTGATCCGTGTTTACCATGGAAAACTGACTAAAATGCAGGTATCATCACAGCCCCAGCTAACTTCCTGCTTTCCAACGCATTTTACCATGGGGCAGAGAGAAAAATGTCCAGTTTTATAATGCTATTCTACACATCTTGTCATGAGCCTTGGAGATACTTTTGTCACAACTAGTTTATTCATCAAAACCCAGACACACCCCGAACCTTTAGTGTTACCGCCAGTGCTAAGATTTACCATTGGGTTATGTTTGTTAAAATAGAGCCCTTAGTAACAATACAAAATTGGCACAATTTCATATAACAAAAATACAACATAATTTCATGGAATTTAAGCAAGATAACCTTCACTAGGTCACGGAGGGGGTAGCCTACATCATTCTTCGGGGGTGGAACCTATACAAGTTTTTCTGCTCTAGAACAGGAATTACAGTGCTTTCAGAAAGTATTCACACCCCTTGACCTTTTCTACATGTTGTTGTGTTACAGCCTGAGTTGAAAATGTATAACATTTAGATTTTCTATCACTGGCCGACATACAATACCCCGTAATGTCAAAATGGAATTATGTTTAAAACATTTTTTTGTTAATTACACTCAACTAAAATATAAACTCAACATGTAAACTGTTGGGCCCATGTTTCATGAGCTGAAATAAAATATCCCAGAAATGTTCCATATGCACAAAATGTTTTATTTCTCTCAAATTTTGTGCACAAATTTGTTTACATCCCTGTTAGTGAGTACACACTAAAGTGTGTTCCAGTTCCCGACGATATCCAGCAACTTCACACAGCCATTGAAAGGGAGTGGGACATCATTCCACAGGTCACAATCAACAGCCTGATCAACTCTATGCGAAGGAGATTTCACGCTGCATCAGGCAAATGATGGTCACACCAGATACTGACTGGATTTCGAATCCAAGCCCCTACATTATTTTAAGGTATCTGTGACCAACAGGTGCATATCTGTATTCCCAGTCATGTGAAATCCCTAGATTAGTGCATAAGTTATTTATTTAAATTGACTGATTTCCTTACATGAACTGTAACTCAGTAAAATCTTAGAAATTGTTTCTTCCTGCATTTATTTTTTTTCTTCAGTATAATTAACAATGAAAAGCTGAAATGTCTTGAGTCAATAAGTATTCAACCCTGTTATTTAAAAACATATATTTAACTCGGCAAGTCAGTTAAGAACAAATTCTTATTTACAATGACGGCCTAGTAACAGTGCCTTGTTCAGGGGCAGAACGACAGCTTGTCAGCTTGGGGATTTGACCTAGCAACCTTTCAATACTCTAACCACTAGGCTACCTGCTGCCCCAAAATTATTATGGAAGCCTAAATAAGTTCAGTAGTAAAAATGTGCTTTACAAATGACATAAATTGCATGGACTCTGTGTGCAATAATAGTGTTTAACATGGTTTTTGAAAGACTACCTTATTTCATACCATACGCATGAAATTATCTGTAAGGTCCCTCAGTCGAGCAGTGAATTTCAACAACAGATTCAACCACAAAGACCAGGGAGGTTTTCTAATGCCTTGCAAAGAAGGGCACCTATTGGTTGATGGGTAAAATGAAATAGAAAACAGACAGTGAATAGCCCTTTGAGCATGGGGAAGTTTTTAATTACACTTTGGATGGAGTATCAAAACACCCAGTCACTGCAAAGATACAGGCATCCCACTCAGTAGCCGGAGAGGAAGGAAACCGCTCAGGGATTTCGCCATGAGGCCAATGGTTACTTCAAAACAGAGTTTAATGACTATGATAAGAGAAAACAACATTGTAATTACGCCACAAAACTTATCTAATGGACAGAGTCAAGATAAGGAAGCCTGTACAGAATACGAATATTCCAAAACGTGCATACTGTTTGCACCAAGGCACTGAAGTAATACTGCAAAAATACAAAGTGTTATATTTGGGGCAAGTCCAATATAACACATTACTCAGTACCCCTCTCCTTATTTTCAAGCATACTGGTGGCTGCATCATGTTATGTGTATGCTTGTAATCGTTAAGGACTGACGAGTTTTTCAGGATAAAGAAACAGAATGGAGCTAAGCACAGTCAAAATCCTAGAGAAAAACCTGTTTGTCTGCTTTCCACCAGACAGTAGGTGATGAATATACCTTTCAGCAGGACAATAGCCTAAAACACAAAGCCAAAACAACACTGGACTTGCTTAACAAGAAACCATGAATATTGAGTTACAGTTTTACAGTTTTGACTGAAATCTATTTGAAAATCTATGACAAGATCCGAAAATGGTTGTCTAGCAATGATCAGAAACGAACTTGACAGAGCTTGAAGAATTTTGAAAAAAAATTATCTTAGAGACTTACCCAGAAAGACTCAAAGCTGTAATCGCTGCCAAAGGTGCTTCTACAAAGTTTTGACTCAGGGGTGTGAATACTTGTGTAAATTGATATTTATGTATTTCATTTTCAATAAATGTACAAAAATGTCAAAAAAACATATTTTCACTTCGTCATTGTGGTGTTGTGTGTAGATGTGAGATTTTTTATTTATTTAAAACAATTTGAATTCAGGCTGTAACACAACACAATGTGGAATAATCAAGGGGTATTAATAGTTTCTGAAGGCACTGTTTGTTGAAATATGGGTGGTATTACCCTCCAGTTCATTCCTTTTAGTCAAAGTTGTTTAAAGACTTCCCCCAGCTACGTCATCGGCCTCGAACCTTGCTTGAGGAACAATATAGAACAAAATACGTTTTGTTAAGTAAATCAGGTGACAGATCAGGTGAAAAGGTGACTGGAGTGCCACTTTAACAAAAAAAAGGGGAACAGCTTATGTTATCCCTGCCATTCAACGCCCTCCAACATAAAAAGGGTGCTTAACCTGTTCCATAGTGTGTTTGTTGTTCTATAGATATATGGTGCTTTTCTTACCTTACACATGAGCATCGGTCACACCCATATTTACATGGTCCACTGGCACTGGATAGGCCTACATCCTTGCTGGTGAAACAGTAAAAGGCACAGATTCTACTGGCTTTGGGATACAGTCCTGCATTACTTCAAACACTCAAAGTTTGATTTAATAGAATTACAAACTTTGGGAGAAACGATGCGTTTTTGCACGAATGTCCGTCCTTGGCTCTGCCAGTTCTTGGAATCGTACTTTTTTATTAAGTCAAATTAGTGATATCTGATCTTTGGAGAAACTTCATCATAGTCTTAGAATAACATCAGAATACAATGTATGAGTGTTGTCATACTGATGGTTTCCACGATTAAGATATCATTCATTTTGTAAATCTATGAATTTTGTGATGTCCACTTTTGATAATCATGCTATTTAATTATAATATACTTCTGTTATTAGCTCTGCTCACATTGTTGAATTACGTCCACTTGTTGTGTATGTACTCTGATTACGCACCATTGTTCTTCTGTGTGTGTTAACACTTGTGTTTGCACAGAGCTGATAATGGCATTTAACCAAAATGTACGCTTCTCTGCATATCACTTCTTTTTACATAAGTGTTTTTGGGCATTGTCGATATCATAGCTGATGTACATGGTGTTAATCAATCCTCTTTCTATCTCCTTTTTAGAGTCCTGGTTTTAACATATTGTTACTCATCATTTGGGTAAGTTCGGAACTTGTTTAGTGTTCATTTGTTTGTATCTTTGTCGATGATATAATCCAATCTTGATAGAAATCCCATCCTGTATATAATCCCATCAGAAAGACACTATGCCATCATCTATTTTATAGGTGGTTGCTGAAATGTAGCCTTATTTAAAAAAGCCCAGGGGGCTCATGACAATGAGAGTCAGGACCACAGATTAAGATCTCATTTGAGATCACATTTTCTGATTACAGTACCATTGTAAATATGGAAATAATTACATTTTGTACTTCTTTTCTGTTTGATTTGACATAAGTCACCTAAAATGTTCATTTTTTTCTTCAACAGTGAGGTGAAAAATAAGGATGTCAGAATTCTAGAAGTTTTGGGGTAAGACCATTTGTGTTACTGAACAAATAAACAAACAACTTATTTTTGTATACTTTTTTTGTGAACCCCTAACCCTCCACAACCTCTCCTGATGCTATCATTCAGTATTAACACAGTATTAACATTGAACCCCCTCTGAAGGTTGTGTCAGCAGGACCCTGTCAATTTCAGGCGGGAAAACTGTAGTTGTAGGACCCGGGACATGCTGTCCCCACAGGGGTGAGACTCTTCTTTGGTCTACTCTAATATAATAATCTCACCCGATACCACCTCTTTGCAAAACTCACCAACTGCAGCCATTTTGAATGCAGTACGCTATTTTACAATGTCATTGTTTGCATGGTCTTTTCAGACTCCTGTATAAGCAGCCCAGTGTGTTAAAGGGGTAAGTTATTATGAATGTATTATTGTTAGTAGTAGACATAGTATCAGTAGGAGAAGGTGCATTTGGAAGTACAGGAAATGTAGTCACTATGAAAGAGTTGCTTATGATGCATTGAATATCTCTGGGCGTTCACAAGCTTTTAACATGTCTTTTGTTTTTTCAGGCGCACCAATGTGGTAACTGTTACCCCTTGGTTGGCACCAATTGTCTGGGAAGGCACCTTTAATCCCTTGATTGTTGACAGCATTTACAAGCCTATGCACCTCAGCATTGCCACAACTGTCTTTGCGGTTGGCAAGTAAGTAGTCTCACACGCGTCAGCCGTCCCTACCAGCATGTCTGGTAGCACTGAGCCTCAAATGTAGAATAACATTCGTAGTCAGTCATCAAACATTTCTGTAAAAAAAACAATGATAAAGCCTTGCATTCCTATTTTTTTCTCGTTGTGTTCCCATGTTGAATCATTTCATGTGTCTGAAGGTAGAACTCCGCATATCCGGCAGGCCCAGAGAGAAAATCAAGTGCACGTATAGGTCTACCGCTGGCCAATCAGATACCTCATATCACCGTGTCTTTATGGTTTCCTCGAGCCTTAGGCTGTATAAAGAAGCCTCAAGCACACAGCAAAGTTGATACTGTGAAATTTCGAAACCTGTAAAGTCATGACTAGAGAGAGACTCAAGGGCACATCGACATATTTTCCACCCAGTCTGCTCAGGGATTTGAACATGCAACCTTTCAACTACTTAACCACTAGGCTACCATGAGTAACAACATGAATTGGTGCATGAGGCAGAAATAATGCAGTGCAACTTGAGTTTCGCCATCAGCTGGAAGAATGTCCCCTTTTTGTCAGCAGAGCGAGGGAGAGCGGAGGGATGATGAGTCGGATGAGAGACAGCTTCACTGCTGCTCTCTCCCTCCCTCCCCTCAGAATGGCCCCATCAGATGCAGACTATCAATCCAGTAAAATAAAATAAAAAACAAATGATTATGCTCTCTCAGCTGTGCCTCAAGTAATATAACAAATTATATATTACCAGTGTGATCATGTACCTACAATTTTGAAATATAATTTCAAAATGGTCTGAGAAGAACAGCATTGGAATGGCAATTCAAGCATAGCCCATATGCAGTAATGATAATGTATTGGGCCTATAGCCTATTGCACAAACCACATTGCTACAGAACTGTTTTTCTATGTTAATGTTGTTTAGGTATAGTCACGGGCAGAAGGGGTGCTGAGGGTGCTGCAACACCCCCTGATAAATTGAAAAACATCTTCCTGCAGCCATATTTTTTAAGTTATCTGAGTGGTAGAGCTTGGCCTGATGCTGTCAAAACGGGTACTACGTAATCATATTGGATGATAAATATCCTAGCTATGGCAGCTATTAGTCTACTATAGCGCCTGTCGGCTTGGTTGGTTGCTGTCTCTCGTCTCTCCCTCCCTCCTCCCTGTTCCCTGTGTCACTCACTCACACTCACAGTAGCCTACACATAGAGCATGGCCCCTGCTAGACCATCGCTTCTCTTTACCTTTCTCTACCTCCTGGGTACATAAAAATACATGTCACCTGGACATGTACAAGAGTGACCGGTAAAAATAGGTTTAAACTTAGTTTGCACTTGCTCTGGTTACCTGAGAAGAAATGTTTAAAAAATGTACAGCCCACACATTTTGTTCTTAAATGTTCCTCGCTGTTAAGTTCCACACTTTGACTGCCAACCTTTGAGTGCCTTAGTCTCCACTACACCCTTTTCCCAAACTAGTGAGTCTCAGTCTCAGCAGGCCTACCTCAAAGTTGGAAAATATCTTGATTTAGATTATACAGTCGTGGCCAAAAGAATGACACAAATATTTATTTCCACAAAGTTTGCTGCTTCAGTTTCTTTAGATATTTTTGTCAGATGTTACTATGGAATACTGAAGTATAATTACAAGCATTTCATAAGTGTTAAAGGCTTTTATTGACAATTACATGAAGTTGATGCAAAGAGTCAATATTTGCAGTGTTGACCCTTCTTTTTCAAGACCTCTGCAATCCGCCCTGGCATGCTGTCAATTAAATTCTGGGCCACATCCTGACTGATGGCAGCCCATTCTTGCATAATCAATGCTTTTAAGTTTGTCAGAATTTGTGTGGTTTTGTATGTCCACCCGCCTCTTGAGGATTAACCACAAATTCTCAATGGGATTAAGGTCTGGGGAGTTTCCTGGCCATGGACCCAAAATATTGATGTTTTGTTCCCCAAGCCACTTAGTTATCACTTTTGCCTTATGGCAAGGTGCTCCATCATGCTGGAAAAGGCATTGTCCGTCACCAAACTGTTCCTGAATGGTTGGGAGAAGTTCCTATTGGAGGATGTGTTGGTACCATTCTTTATTCATGGCTGTGTTCTTAGGCAAAATTGTGAGTGAGCCCACTCCCTTGGCTGAGAAGCAACCCCACACATGAATGGTCTCAGGATGCTTTACTGTTGGCATGACACAGGACTGATGGTAGCGCTCACCTTGTCTTCTCCGGACAAGCTTTTTTCCGGATGGCCCAAACAATCGGAAAGGGGATTCATCAGAGAAAATGACTTTACCCCCGTCCTCAGCAGTCCAATCCCTGTACCTTTTGCAGAATATCAGTCTGTCCCTGATATTTTTCCTGGAGAGAAGTGGCTTCTTTGCTGCCCTTCTTGACACCAGGCCATCCTCCAAAAGTATTTGCCTCACTGTGCGTGCAGATGCACTCACACCTGCCTGCTGCCATTCCTGAGCAAGCTCTGTACTGGTGGTGCCCCGATCCCGCAGCTGAATCAACTTTAGGAGACGGTCCTGGCGCTTGCAGGACTTTCTTGGGCGCCCTGAAGCCTTCATCACAACAATTGAACTGCTCTCCTTGAAGTTCTTGATGATCCGATAAATGGTTGATTTAGGTGCAATCTTACTGGCAGCAATATCCTTGCCTGTGAAGCCCTTTTTGTGCAAAGCAATGATGATGGCACGTGTTTCTTTTCAGGTAGCCATGATTGACAGAGGAAGAACAATGATTCCAAGCACCACCCTCCTTTTGAAGCTTCCAGCCTGTTATTCAAACTCAATCAGCATGACAGAGTGATCTCCAGCCTTGTCCTCGTCAACACTCACACCTGTTTTAACGGGAGAATCATTGACATGATGTCAGCTGGTCCTTTTGTGGCAGGGCTGAAATGCAGTGGAAATGTTTTTGGGGGATTCAGTTCATTTGCATGGCAAAGAGGGACTCTTCATAACATTCTGGAGTATATGCACATTGCCATCATACAAACTGAGGCAGCAGACTATGTGAAAATAAATATTTGTGTCATTCTCAAAACTTTTGGCCACGACTGTACATTATGTCATAATTACAGAAAATTTAGTTATCCTCTTGCCATATGAGACGGGCAACTAAAACCTACTTGGTTCTCCTTGTATTTTAGGTATGTGCGCTTCCTGCGTGACTTCCTAGAGACTGCCGAGAAGCATTTCATGGTAGATTTCAAAGTGCACTACTACATCTTCACTGACCGGAGGGAAGATGTGCCAGCGGTGGTCCTCGCTCCCGGTAGAAATGTAACCATCATCCCAGTCCCTGGCTCCAACCGCTGGCAGGAGATCTCCTCCAGGAGGATGGAGATGATCCAGACCGCCATCGAGAACCAGATAGGCAAGGAGGCGGACTACATCTTTTGCTTGGATGTGGACACGAAGTTCCACGGACGGTGGGGGGCAGAAACATTGAGCAGGCTGGTGGCCACTATTCACCCAGGTTACTATGAGCAGACCCACGAGCACTACCCTTACGAACGCCGTCCTGCCTCGCGGGCCTATATCCCCGCGGGGGAAGGAGACTACTACTATGGAGGCGCCACCATCGCTGGCTATGTGAGGGACGTGCACAAGCTGACAAAGTACTGCCGCGAGCAGCTGGAGGCCGATGCCGCCAACTCCATCGAGGCGGCATGGCAGGAGGAAAGCCACCTGAACAGATATCTCCTTTACAACAAGCCCACTAAGATTCTGTCTCCGGAATACCTGTGGCAGGACTTCAAGGCCAAGAACAACGAGGTGCAAATAATCCGCTTCTCTCAGGTCAACAAGAACTATGCAGAGGTTCGGCCCAACGTGAAGAAAAGAAAGTAATGCTGTGGCCACTGTCGCACCAAGATTCAGGATCTAGGCCAGGGAGGAGGATACTGCTATTTGTATACATTGAAGGTGGCTGGATCAGTAAACAAGCTTATGTTGTTCCGCTTTTCTCTCAATTAGTTTATATCCTTTACCGCTAAAGATGTATTATAGACATGAAGGGCTGTTTCCATGTAGAAATGTTTGTCATAGGAGCAGAAGTGTGGATAGAGGGTGAGTTTGTGAAATGAATGTGCAATTAATACTGATAATACATAATATTTGTGATATTTGTGTTATTTGTGTCATTCTTCGTTTTATATATATATATATACATATATATATATATATATATATATATATATATATACAGTGGGGAGAACAAGTATTTGATACACTAACGATTTTGCAGGTTTCCCACTTACAAAACATGTAGAGGTCTGTAATTTTTATCATAGGTACACTTCAACTGTGAGAGACGGAATCTAAAACAAAAATCCAGAAAATCACATTGTATGATTTTTAAGTAATTAATTTGCATTTTGTTGCATGACATAAGTATTTGATCACCTACCAACCAGTAAGAATTCCGGCTCTCACAGACCTGTTAGTTTTTCTTTAAGAAGCCTTCCTGTTCTCCACTCATTACCTGTATTAACTGTACCTGTTTGAACTCGTTACCTGTACAAAAGACACCTGTCCACACACTCAATCAAACAGACTCCAACCTCTCCACAATGGCCAAGACCAGAGAGATGTGTAAGGGCATCAGGGATAAATTGTAGACCTGCATAAGGCTGGGATGGGCTACAGGACAATAGGCAAGCAGCTTGGTGAGAAGGCAACAACTGTTGGCGCAATTATTAGAAAATGGAAGAAGTTCAAGATGACGGTCAATCATCTGGGGCTCCATGCAAGATCTTACCTCGTGGGGCATCAATGATCATGAGGAAGGTGAGGGATCAGCCCAGAACTACACGGCAGGACCTGGTCAATGACCTGAAGAGAGCTGGGACCACAGTCTCAAAGAAAACCATTAGTAACACACTACGCCGTCATGGATTAAAATCCTGCAGCGCACGCAAGGTCCCCCTGCTCAAGCCAGCGCATGTCCAAGCCCGTCTGAAGTTTTCCAATGACCATATGGATGATCCAGAGGAGGAATGGGAGAAGGTCATGTGGTCTGATGAGACAAAAATAGAGCTTTTTGGTCTAAACTCCACTCGCCGTCTTTGGAGGAAGAAGAACGATGAGTACAACCCCAAGAACACCATCCCAACCGTGAAGCATGGAGGTGGAAACATCATTCTTTGGGGATGATTTTCTGCAAAGGGGACATGACGACTGCACCATATTGAGGGGAGGATGGATGGGGCCATGTATTGCGAGATCTTGGCCAACAACCTCCTTCCCTCAGTAGGAGCATTGAAGATGGGTCGTGGCTGGGTCTTCCAACATGACAACAACCCGAAACACACAGCCAGGGCAACTAAGGAGTGGCTCCGTAAGAAGCATCTCAAGGTCCTGGAGTGGCCTAGCTAGTCTCCAGACCTGAACCCAATAGAAAATCTTTGAAGGGAGCTGAAAGTCCGTATTGCCCAGCAACAGCCCCGAAACCTGAAGGATCTGGAGAAGGTCTGTAGGGAGGAGTGGGCCAAAATTCCTGCTGCAGTGTTTGCAAACCTGGTCAAGAACTTCAGGAAACGTATGATCTCTGTAAATGCAAACAAAGGTTTCTGTACCAAATATAAAATGCTCATGAATTACTTAAAAATCATACAATCTGATTTTCTGGATTTTTGTTTTAGATTCCGTCTCTCACAGTAGATGTGTACCTATGATAAAAATTACAGACCTCTACATGCTTTGTAAGTAGGAAAACCTGCAAAATCGGCAGTGTATCAAATACTTGTTCTCCCCACTGTGTGTGTATATATATATATATATATATATATATATATATATATATATATATATATATATATATATATATTATTATTATTAAAGGGGGAATATGTGATTGGTGCATACATTTTTTGACTTTTTAATTAATGATATATAGCCATTGCTTCTTGCAGAATAAAACTTACAGTATAAATGCCTCATGACCTTAGTTTAGTGGTCTCTAACCCTGTTCCTGGAGAGCTATCGTCCTGTATGTTTTCACTCCAACCCTAATCTAGCACACCTGATTCTAATAATTAGCTGGTTGATAAGCTGAATCAGGTTAGTTACAACTGGGGTTGGAGCGAAAACCTACAGGAGGGTAGCTCTCCGGAAATAGGGTTGCAGAGCCCTGCCTTAATTCAACGTCTGTACCGCAACAGAATCCAAAATATAAGCTTGTTGTTCTCCATCTTTTGTAAACAATGTAATCGTAAAAACAACAGCACTGTATTGTCTCAAAACATGGTTAAAACTATCATTTTGATCTCATCGATGGTCAATGTATGAATTTGAGAGCATGCATTGATTTATATTATCCTTTTCCCTCTGTGTTACTTGTGACCCGCACAAACACTTGCTGTGGCATCTCCCTTGGGTCCATTCACCATGTGTTTCTTCTCACAGCCGTAACAATGGAGATTGGCAGGAGCTTATGGTCGTTGACACATTTATCTGGACCAGTATAACTGGTCCATAACTGGTCTTTTCACAGTGTCTCCACCACTGTGAAAAGTAACTAATGGTGACTCAATGTTCATTTCAACCAGCTTATGGTGAGTTGCCATAAGCTCCTGCCAGTCTTCATTGTCTCACATTGAGACAGAACAGGTTGTCCGTCTGAGAGTGGTCATATGTATGTATGTATGTTCTCTTTTTCTGGGTTATTGGCTGCTCTTAAGACAGGGGTTTATGAAAACATTCACCCTCTTCCAGTTCCATAGAATTGTTGTTACAAATCTGAATTTACTTACAGTGAATGAAAAGGGTAATTCATTCATTTAAATTAGTGTGACTGCAGTGCTCTATATTGGCACAAAGTGATTGGAAATGAAGGACATGGAGAAATCTACGTCAGACTTGTTTTAATATGAATATCATTATGACCAACACAGGTGCACGCAGGTACATACAGTTGCATACAGTTGTGGATAACTTACATACGCACAAATAACATACCCCCCCAAAAAGACACTAACCTCCCTTGTTATTGTAATGGTGAGAGGTTAGTATGACTTGGAGTATGATATTTGTGCATCTGTAACTTTCTCACTTATCATTATTCACGATTCACTCAGGATCATCCGTAAACATGGTGCCATCCCCATTAATGTAGAAGTGTTTAGAAACATATTCTATTCTTATTCTTATTTACAATAAAGTGATTCCGAAATGACACAATACATTATTTACCATTCATTTCTATTGGGCACAAAACTATCTGAAACACAACCAAAACAAACAGTAAATGTGTCCAACAGAGTCACAAGCTTGATGTAGTCATTGTGTGCTATGAATATGGGAACGCAAATACTTAACATTTTAATAATTGAATATACATACATGTAAGTGAATTTGTCCCAATACTTTTGTCCCAATGCTCCCCTAAAATGGGGGGACTATGCAGAAAAAGTGCTGTAATTTGTAAACGATTCACCCGATATGAATGAAAATACCAAATTAAAGCTGACAGTCTGCACGGTATTATTTTTTATTTTAAATCCAACCTTTTGGAGTATAGAGCCAAAAGAAGAAAAAATATTTACTGTCCCAATAATTATGGAAGGGCACTGTGCATAAGGTTTACATAACATATTTCATGGCCCCATGTCCATCAGGTCAGTGTTTATAGACCTGGTGTGGTATGGTGCCATCTAGTAGTGTAGCGTGGCCACCGTTGAATACAGCAACTAATAATTCTCAAATTCAATAGAGGTTAATTCATTGTGTATGTATACCAAATCTGGAGTCAATCTGATTTATGGTTCATGAGAAGAAGATTTTTTTAAATATTTTTAGCATTAGCATATGTGCTAACGTGCATCTATAAGTACAGTGTGGCCATATTTGAAATGAGCAACAACAATTTTTTTATTGATACCATAAAAATTGGATGTAATGAGTCTAAATACAAAATCTGGACTGAATCTGTAAGGCCTTACAATCTTATCTTATCTGTCCAACTTGTACTATCTGGCCGCTCGGCCAAACGTATCTTATCTGGCCTCCTGGCTAAACTTATACTATCTGGGCAGCCGGCCAAACTTATACTATCTGGGCAGCCGGCCAAACTTATACTATCTGGGCAGCCGGCCAAACTTATACTATCTGGGCAGCCGGCCAAACTTATACTATCTGGGCAGCCGGCCAAACTTATACTATCTGGGCAGCCGGCCAAACTTATACTATCTGGCCTCCTGGCTAAACTTATCCTATCTGGGCAGCCGGCCAAACTTATACTATCTGGGCAGCCGGCCAAACTTATACTATCTGGGCAGCCGGCCAAACTTATACTATCTGGGCAGCCGGCCAAACTTATACTATCTGGGCAGCCGGCCAAACTTATACTATCTGGCCTCCTGGCTAAACTTATCCTATCTGGGCAGCCGGCCAAACTTATACTATCTGGGCAGCCGGCCAAACTTATACTATCTGGCGAGGCGGCTGAACTGATCCTATCAGGCCGTCCGGTCAACTTGCCCTATCTGGTCGACTTGACCTTATACTATCTTGGCAGCCGGCCGAACTTATCCAATGTGGCCAACTTGACCTGTCTGTCCAGCCGGCCGAACTTGTCCTATCTTTCCGGCCAGACGGACTAATCCTATCTGTCCTTCTGGCGAACTTGTCCTATCTGGCCAACATGTCCTATCTGGCCATCCAGGCTGAATTTGTCCTATCTGACTGGCCATCCAAACTTATCCTACCTGGCCAAACTTGTCTTAACTGACCAATTTGTCCTGTCTGTCCGGCCGTCCGAACTTGTCCTATCTGACTGACTTGTCCTATCGAACGTATGCTATCTGGCCGACTTGTCCTATCTGGCCCGGCCGAACTTATCCTATCTGGGCAGCCGAACAAATGTACCCCATCGTTCCGTCCGGGTCGAACTTGTCCTATCTGGCTGATGGGCCAACTAATTCAAACATTTTACTTAAAGTACACTACTGGTCAAAAGTTTTAGAACACCTACTCATTCAAGGGATTTTCTTTATTTTTACTATTTTCGACATTATAGAGTAATAGTGAAGACATCAAAACTATGAAATAACACATATGGAATCATGTAGCTAGCAAAAAGTGTTAAACAAATATTTGAGATTCTTCAAATAGCCACCCTTTGCCTTGATGACAGCTTTGTACACTTGGCATTCTCTCAACCACCGGTAGTGTATATATATTTTTATTTATTCAAATGTTAACGTCCCCACTACAACAACAAAATACAAAATGTAATTTTGTCCTTGAAACGTTTAATTTAAATATTGTAGAATTCCATTAATTCCTATGGAGGAATGCAGAAGCTTCAAAGCCTCATTGGCCAATACATAGCAGCAGCAATCCAGGATTAATATTCACTGAGTGTACAAAACATTATGAACACCTGCTCTTTCAATGACATAGACTGACCTTGTGAATCCAGGTGAAAGCTATGATCCGTTATTGATGTTAAAGATGCACATTGCCGAAATCGCTTCGCCATTTCCATGTTGCAAAAATGATAATAGTTTGCCTAATTTCTGTTTATGTGTCACGTTCTGACCTTAGTTCTTTTGTTATGTCTTTGTTTTAGTATGGTCAGGGCGTGAGTTGGGTGAGTTGTCTATGTTAGTTTTCTATGATTTGCTATTTTGGTGTTTGGCCTGGTATGGTTCTCAATCAGAGGCAGCTGTCAATCGTTGTCCCTGATTGAGAACCATATTTAGGTAGCCTGTTTTCTGTTGTGTTTCGTGGGTGATTGTTTTCTGTTGCGTGTCTGCACCAGCCAAAACTGTTTTTCGGTCGGTTCTCTTTGGTATTTTTTTTTTGTTATTTCCGTGTTCATTTGAATAAATATGGACACATACCACGCTGCACCTTGGTCCTCACCTTCTCCGTCATACGACAACTGTTACATTATGTGACAAAACAAGCAAGTATAGTGTAGAGAATAATTGTACCATGTAAATCGCTGTGAAATGTATTTTCCATAATCAAAATGCAATATTTTTGATTATGGAAAATATATTTCATATATATATATATATATATATATATATCCTTTTTTCCCCTAACCCTCTCTCCTTATTGGAGTAAACTAATGGACAACAACATTTAGGCTTCTACTTCCAGTTTTTACATACTGCATACATTTTACAGACACAATGTATTTTACAATAGTTTGTTTTTAATCCCATGCTTCAGCTACCATCAACCCCTCCCATCTATCTCTGAAGCTCATTTTTCAATATTTTGCCCTATATTTTTAACTGTGCTGTTTCACAAAAGTTCTGAACCTATATACATTTTACGGACACAGAATATTTTACACTAGTTATCTTGTTGTTTTTAATCCCACCCTTCAGCTCCACTCAACCCCTCCCATTTATCTCTTAACAACATATTTTTTTATTTCTATTTGCCATCTATTTTTAAACTGTGCTGTGATGTTTCACAAAAATTCTGAAACTTTCTATTCTCATAGTTTTTACAGATTGTAAATTAAAAAGACAATATTTTGCTAAAAATATTATTGATCGATTGAAAAGTAATGGTCAAATCACTCAGTAGTGCTATCTGCAGAGTTAGCTCCAGGTAAATGTTGCACTTCTTCAACCATTCCTAGGCCTTCAAACATTCCTAGACCTGCGACCAAAAACTTCTACATCCTGTGCCGACAGAGATGGCCGCTTCGAGTTCTCAGGAAACTATGCAGTATTTTGTTTTTCTAATGTATTATTTCTTACATTGATACCCCAGTAAATCTTAAGTTTTATCACATACAGCTGGGAGGAACTATTTGATATAAGGGCAACGTCAATTTACCAACATTACGACCAGGAATACGACTTTCCCGAAGCGGATCCTCTGTTTGGACCACCACCCAGGACAATGGATCGGATCCCAGCCAGCGACCCAAAACAACGGCGCCGCAGGAGGGACATCCGAGATTGTAACGTTCTTTGTTTCACGGAAACGTGGCTCACTCGAGACACGCTATCGGAGTCAGTACAGCCACCTGGTTTCTTCACACATCGCGCGACAGAAACAAACATCTCTCTGGTAAGAAGAAGGGCGGGGAGGTATGCCTTATGATTAATGAGACGTGGTGTGATCATAACAACATACAGGAACTCAAGTCCTTTTGCTCACCTGACCTAGAATTCCTTACAATCAAATATCGACCTCATTATCTACCAAGAGA
Organism: Oncorhynchus clarkii lewisi; assembly: GCF_045791955.1. NCBI lineage: Eukaryota > Metazoa > Chordata > Actinopteri > Salmoniformes > Salmonidae > Oncorhynchus > Oncorhynchus clarkii. The sequence goes on from NC_092167.1 coordinate 8,965,046, forward strand.
ATTCTCTTCGATTATAATCACAGCCGCATATATCCCCCCCAAGCAGACACATCGATGGCCCTGAATGAACTTCATTGGACTATGTAAACTGGAAACCACATATCCTGAGGCTGCATTCATTGTAGCTGGGGATTTTAACAAGGCTAATCTGAAAACAAGTCTGCCTAAACTTTATCAGCATATCGAATGCGCTACCAGGGCGGAAAAAATCCTGGACCATTGTTACTCTAACTTCCACGACGCATACAAAGCCCTGCCCCGCCCTCCTTTTGGAAAATCTGACCAAGACTCCATTTTGTTGCTCCCAGCCTATAGACAGAAACTAAAACAGGAAACGCCCATGTGCAGGTCTGTTCAACGCTGGTCCAACCAATCTGACTCCACGCTTCAAGATCAAGTCAAATCAAATGTATTTATATAGCCCTTCGTACATCAGCTGACATCTCAAAGTGCTGTACAGAAACCCAGCCTAAAACCCCAAATGGCAAGCAATGCAGGTGTAGAAGCACAGTGGCTAGGAAAAACACCCTAGAAAGGCCAAAACCTAGAGAGGAACCAGGCTATGAGGGGTGGCCAGTCCTCTTCTGGCTGTGCCGGGTGGACATTATAACAGAACATGGCCAAGATGTTCAAATGTTCATAAATGACCAGCATGGTCAAATAATAATAATCACAGTAGTTGTCGAGGGTGCAGCAAGTCAGCACCTCAGGAGTAAATGCCAGTTGGCTTTTCATAGCCGATCATTAAGAGTATCTCTACCACTCCTGCTGTCTCTAGAGTTGAAAACAGCAGGTCTGGGACAGGTAGCACATCCGGTGAACAGATCAGGATTCCATAGCCGCAGGCAGAACAGTTGAAACTGGAGCAGCAGTACGGCCAGGTGGACTGGGGACAGCAAGTCCACCTGGCCAGGTAGTCCTGAGGCATTGTCCTAAAATTGCTTCGATCATATGTTCCGCATAGCATTGAACAACAACATTGATGAATACGCTGATTCGGTGAGCGAGTTTATTAGCAAGTGCATCGGTGATGTTGTACCCACAGCAACTTAAATCCTTCCCCAACCTGAAACTGTGGATTGATGGCAGCATTCATGCAAAACTGAAAGCGCGAACCACTGCTTTTAATCAGGGCAAGACGACCGGTAAACATGACCGAATACAAACAGTGTAGCAATCAAACAAGCTAAGCGTCAGTACAGAGACAAAGTAGAGTCGCAATTCAATGGCTCAGACACGAGAGGTATGTGGCAGCGTCTACAGTCAATCAGACTACAAAAAGAAAACCAGCCCCGTCGTGGACCACGATGTTCTGCTCCCAGACAAACTAAACAACTTCTTTGCTCGCTTTGAGGTCAATACAGTGCCATCGACAAGGCACGCTACCAAAACCTGTGGGCTCTCCTTCAACGCAGCCAACGTGAGTAAAGCATTTAAACGTGCTAACCCTCGCAAGGCTGCCGGCCCAGACGGCATCCCTAGCTGCGTCCTCAGAGCATGCGCAGACAAGCTGGCTGGTGTGTTTACGGACATATTAAATCAATCCTTATCCCAGTCTGCTGTTCCCACATGCTTCAAGAGGGCCACCATTGTTCCAGTTCCCAAGAAAGCTAAGGTAACTGAGCTAAATGACTATCGCCCTGTAGCACTCACCTCCGTCATCATGAAGTGCTTTGAGCGACTAGTCAAGGATCATATCACTGCCACCCTACCTGATACCCTAGACCCACTCCAATTTGCTTACCACCCCAATACAGTGGGGCAGAAAAAGTATTTAGTCAGCCACCAATTGTGCAAGTTCTCCCACTTAAAAAGATGAGTGAGGCCTGTAATTTTCATCATAGGTACACTTCAACTATGACAGACAAAATGAGAAATCCAGAAAATCACATTGTAGGACTTTTAATGAATTTATTTGCAAATTATGGTGGAAAATAAGTATTTGGTCAATAACAAAAGTTTATCTCAATACTTTGTTATATACCCTTTGTTGGCAATGACAGAGGTCAAACGTTTTCTGTAAGTCTTCACAAGGTTTTCACACACTGTTGCTGGTATTTTGGCCCATTCCTCCATGCAGATCTCCTCTAGAGCAGTGACGTTTTGGAACTGTTGCTTGGGTCCTGGACATCCTGATTTTGGATTTACAAACTACAGGCCACTAAATTCCCTGGTTTAAATGAAGATATGGATTTCTCACCCTTCCTGTAGGTTCATGATAGGTCCATTTGTTGTCATCTAGTGGACATTTTGCTCAATTGCACTCAGCCATGTTTAGACTGTTGTTCATGTTTTGCTGTGTACTATGGAATATATTGCTTTCTTATTCTTGACACTTCTCCCAGTCATATTTAAGGTTAGAACTACCTTTCTAAGTGTTCTGATACTTCTAGCTTGGAGTTGAATGTTTATGATAACATAGCTACAGTATTTCACTTTTTAATGTGTATAGTATTGCTTACTAGGTGTGTCCAATCAATTTTGTCACCACTCCATCTTCTAATTGGAAAAGCTGTCAAAAGAGGACATTGTATTATTTCTTTGCACTCCCTGACGAAGGCCATGCAGCCGAAACACGTTGGATTTTTTAAACTTTGTTTCTATTGAGCATGCCATACAAATAAAGGTATTTTAATTAATTATATGAAGAGTGCCTTGGTCCTCATTTCTTTTTGATGACTTAATATAGTACACTTATCATAATTTGGTTGTAATCCAAAGAGGTTAGAAAAGGTATCTAGATCCTCTGAGGCTGTGAAGGTATCCAAATTGTGGATTTAAAAGAAACCATGAATCATCAGCGTACAATACCTTTGTTTTTAAGCACCTTGTTTTGTAACACCTTGATACTTTGTAACACCTTGATATTATTGTTGGATCTGATTTTAACAGTTAACATTTCGATGGCAATAATAAATAGATATGCCGATAGTGGACAACCTTGTTTTACTCCTCTTGACAGTTAAAATCTATCTGAAGTAGCCATTAACTATTTTACACCTAGGATTACTATACATAACTTCAACCCATTTTACAAGAGATTCTACAAAAATTTAAATATTCCAGGCATGTGTGTATATATAAACTCCAGTTGTACATTATCAAAGCCTCACTTTACAAATGACCTCGATTAACGTGTGTACCCCCCCCCCCCCCCACACACACACATTGACTCGGCACCAGTACCAACTGTATATAGCCTCATTGTTATGTCATTTTCTTGTGTTACTTTTTGATTTTATTTTTTAAATTTAGTTTATTTAGTAAATATTTTCTTAAGTCTATTTCTTGAACTGCATTGTTGGTTAAGGGCTTGTAAGTAAGCATTTCACGGTGTATTCGGCGCATGTGACAAATAACAATTGATTAGATTTATTTTGTGCTACCAGGGCCACAATAATATCCCTCCTCTCTGATTATCCGAGTGCGACCCCCCTCCCCATAGGTTACTGCAGCTAGTGTTGCAAGTGTCACTCACTTAACTCCACACTTTTCCAAACACAAAAACACAAACCCCACCTTCCATCACAATACATCCGTACATACCCACATACGGCTTCTTAGACTTTCAATGAGAATGACAGATCTATAACTCACATTTCTATGTCAATTTGGTTGCCTAAAAATATTACATATTGCAGCATTAAATCCTCTTAAATCAGTTTAGATGAATGGAAGGATACAGGTTAAATAAAGATTTGTAGGTGTTGAGAGAATTGAGACATGGATTGTGTATGTGTGCCGTTCAGTGGGTGAATGGGCAAGACACAATATTTGCGTGCCTTTGAACGGGGTATAGTAGTCGGTAGTCGGCTCAAGTCGGCTCTGCTGGGTTTTTCACGCTCAACAGTTTCCCGTGTGTATAAAGCATGGTATACCACCCAAAGGACATCCAGCCGACTTGACACAACTGTGGGAAGAATTGCAGAGTCCATGCCCCGACGAATTGAGGCTGTTCTGAGGACAGGGGGTGCAACTCAATATTAGGAAGGTACTCAACGTTTTGTAGACTGTGTACAGTATATCATTGCTGTGAACCCGTAATTAGGACTTTTATTTTGAAGACAATTTTGGACGCTGGAGTAATAGGCCTACTGGTGGCAAAGGTTTCACATCCTCTTTGTTCGTTGGCAGTAACGTTGGCTAGCTAGGTTTACTTTCTACCGTCTCATGCGGCGCTCACTAGCAAAGGTAGCTAAGATACTGATTGGCACATGGGCCATAATGGGTATGTATTCGTGGTAACTTATTATATAAAACAATATTGTGTTTTGTTTCTTGTTAATCTGTCTAGGTTGTGTTTTCTAGCTAGGTGGCCAACTAGCCATGATCAGGCAGGGTTGTCCTCATTCGTGTACACTTTACTAACCGTTTTGCAATGCAAAACGAAAACGAGCTTTTCTTATTGGATAAGTTCAGGCTGTCCCTGTCCGTTTTTTTTCTCCTTCGGTGTCTAATGAACACGACCCTGATCTCAAGGAAGTAGCTGGGAAGCTAGCTAGGCCTACTTTGCCGTTTTTAGCGAAACCCGTTGATCTATCTAGCAGTGCCGCTACGGCGATCTGTTATATTATTGACTAACGTTCAGTTTTGAATTATGTTATTGTGCTTATTTGCGTACGTTCTGTGCAAGCTAGCCTTATAGCTAATACGTAAGTGCAAGCTAAGCTATTAACGTTAAGTTAGCTATCTGCTGGCAATGTTATATCAACCGTAACATTTATCACTCAATGAATAACTAACTACCTGTAGTTAAGATATGCAAAACTAGCTAATTTAGTTCTGCTATGCTAATGTTTTTACAAAATGGAATTGATTTAGCTAGTCATCTAACACACTTCACTGTACTTTTCACATTATAGATTCACCCATCCCTCTCTCCTCCCTGCGCCTTTTGGTTCCACCTCTACGGCTGATGTCTGCATTTATGTGGCAGGTAGCACAACAGAGGGCCATTAAGCACTATGGAAAATTAGAGGAGTTTGTGACCGTGGTAACACAAACCGTCCCAGAACTTATGACTGACAGACAAAGGACCCTCCTTATTTTGGGTCTGAGAGCAAGGGTAAGAAATGCCACATATTATGCCATACAGAATCCCTTCAATATGCTGGGACAGTCCCACCTGTATCCTGTCACATACTGTTTATGAATGGGATTTAAAAAATAATGAAAACATGGGCAATTAAGATATTGCATTCTAGTTATATTCGTGGATTAATTTACTTCTACCTGATGCCTTTTATGGAGGTTTTCAATTGTTTTTGTAATAAATAAAAAAACATAAGGCATCAGGTAGAATTTCACATAGCTCAAATTACTGTGTTTATATGAATTTGTTAATATAATCTGGAAGCCCATTAAAAAACAGTATGCGACTTTATCCAGGAAGCAGGGGGACTTTCTTATTGTATAGGTAAAATGTAGAAAATAGTTTTATGCAAAGTATCAATCTTGATCACTTTTCTTGCAGGTAAACCCTGTCAGCCTCCGGACCCTCCTTTATAGAATAAAGTCTTCTCAACATGCACAGGTTGGTGAATCAAAGTATGAATACAATGCCAAGATTGGAGATTTTGTTCTGCTGAACACTTATGAGATAATTAACACCCTCATAATTCAGAAACATTTAAAAACACGAGATTTAAGATTGTTGGTATGGATGGTTGTGCACCATTTGTCTGAAATTCTAAAAATGATTTTTTTTTTTAAACTTACAGTCCAATGATGCAGGCATGGAATCACCTGAAGCTAACTTTGCCAAGCTCACCCAAAGCTTGCTTACAGACCCAGTTGAGCGTGAACACTTCGTCCAAGTAAGTAGCTGTTAATGCCAAGCTTGTCTTGAACCTACAAGGCCTTCCCACACTACATCAGATTCAGTCTTTTACGATTATAACATGTCACACTGTGCAACGTGACCAAATTAAAATCTTGACATCAACCTGGCTGGGTTGTAAGGTTTACCTCAGTTCTGGCGTCATATGCTGTGATTGGCTTGCGAGGCAATGTCAGTCGACTTAGGCTACGTCAACTGGGCGTATCAAGCATTGGCGTCAAAAGAAAAACAACAAGCTGTTGCTATGTTGATTGACAGACACTACTCCTCCTACCTCTGTGACTGAGCGGTCCTTGTAATAAAAAGCTAAACTCTCGATTTGAAGAGGCTCATCACAACATGGAAACGCTAATGCCGAATATAAGCCCTGTAGCATAATCATTGGCATTACTCAATAAAAGCATTGCAATTTTGACATTCAAGGTGTGATGGTTATTTATAACTACAGAGCCAATTACTTGCACCAAGCTTTCATTCTACAAAGTGTGATTTAAAAAATTAACAATAAATGTTATGAATGGCATCATTGCTGGTCGTTTTCTTATTGATACTGCCATAACTTTTTCGGAGCTTAGGAAAAGTAGCGGTATTTAAAGGAAAATTCCACCCAAAAACTATATTTTGGTATTTGTTTTATTAGTCCATTGTAGGGCTGGGCGACTATATCAAAATAATTTGAAATGATGTTTTGTACGATATTTCAAGTAACTGTATCGCAAGAATCAAGTGTTTTTATTTTTAAATTTTTATGAGTGTTTATGTCCACTTGTTCTCATGTCTTTTTGGTCTCGGCTCCTTCTGTGATGTGTGCGCCTTCCCTTTTTACACCAGAGATCTGTATGTAATGATGAGATGCATGTCTTCACACTAACAATTGGGGTTGTTGTCCCGAGCTTAGGTCCAAAATAAGCCCATTTGAAATGCATTGGGCTTTATTTTGGACAGATTTTAGCGTGCGTGAAACTGCTCGCTTCACCTCTTCCTCTGGTTTACACACACCAAGCCACTCTCCCTGTCACTCACAACAACAAAGATGAGAGATCACGTCTTCCTCCTTGACAAGCGGTTTCAACTTGCTATTTGCAGTTGAGAGAGGAAACAAATAAATTAAAGAGAAATTGCAGAAAAGATGGAGCGTAAGTAGAAAAGGTAAAAGTTACAGGTCCATTGTGATATTCTGAGAGATCATCTTGTGCATCTAAGTGCTGCATTCAACACTGTTGACCATGATGTCCTTCTGGAGAGGTGGGTTGGCCTCGCCGGTGGTTTAGTACCTGTTTAACCAGTCTGAGTTTTGTCACCCTTGGTGAACGCATCACGTGGCGTTTGACAAAGTTTGATTTTGGGTCCGGTTCAGTTTATAAATGTTACAGCCTTATCAGAAAGCACAGCATTGATTTTCACGGCTACGCAGACGATACAACTTTTTACATTAGTGTCCCCGTTGGATTTTTAGCTCCACTGATAAATTATTAGACTGTATTAGTGATTTAAATACTTGGAAGGCTCACAACTTCCTCCAACTAAATCAAGTCAAGACCGAGGAACATCTTGTTGGAGCCAAAGCACAGAGAGAATCTGTCCACACCTATTAATTCACGGACAATACAGATAAAACACCAGGTAAAAAACCTAGGTGGTGTTTTAGATTCTGAACTCCATTTTGAAATACACATTAGGAATGTGACATCTTTTTACCACCTGAGGAACATTGCCAAGGTGTTGGCATTTCTCTTTTAGGCTGATACAGAGAGACTCATCCATGCTTTTATTACAAGCAGGCTTGACGACTGTAATGCTCTTCTGTCTGGTCTACCCAAGAAAGCCATGAGTCAACTGCAAAACATACAGAATACTGCAGCACGGGTACTGACCAAGACCAGACGGACAGCACACATTACACCAATTTTAAGGTCTCGGTACTGGCTGTCTGTGTGTTTTTTTTGAATGAATGAATTTTAAATCAATCCAAGAGTGTGCACCCCAATACATGTCAGGCATGCTTTTAAGTTATGTGTCCAGTACAGTAGCTCCCACAGGTCCTCTGGCGCACTGGCCAATTAACTATCCCAAAGCCTAGGACCAGGAGTCATGGAGAGGCAGCCTTTAGTTACTATGCCCCCAGCCTCTGGAATAGCCTGCCAGAGAACCTGAGGACCAAAACTGTGATTTAAAAAAATATATATATATCTTAAAACACACCTTTTTTAGCTTTGCTTTACCTTGGGGTACTTTTTAGTTGTTCAGATTGTTATTCATCCTCTTGTTGTGTAGTAAATATAGCATTTCAACTTTTTTTTTTTCCTGTGAAGAACATTGTTGCATTCCATGGCTGAAATGTGCTGTATAAATAAAGCTTGATTTAACCTGTTCATTTTCTGTAGCCTAATGCCTGCTACGTTAAGTTAGTCATTATTAGTGAATGTGCATTATGCAAGGTTCTGCTAATGTGTCCCTTTCCAACAATGCAGAGAAAATATAAATTAGAAATAAATACAATGAGTAACAATAACTTGGCTATATACACTGGGTACTGTCGGGAAGAGTGGGTTGTGCCCGACTACACAAGCGGCAATGAGTGTAAACACGAGTTCAAGTTTCAGATGCTTTTACATTAGGTTTTTGTGTCTCTGGCATTGTAGTCCACAACCGTTCAGGCCAGAGGGTGTTTGAAGACGGCGGCCACCTGTAGTCTCTTGCGGTGGTGTGGCCTCACTGGCAGAGTCCGTAACTCCCCTTCCAGGGAGTCTGTGGAAGGAGAGAGAAACTGTAAGTGGGAGAGTAGGCACAGTGTGGCTATGCCTTCCTAACTGCTGCAGGATAGATAATAAACAGTAAATGCAGCATGCTGTGATGATGTAAGTGTTCAATGCAGATACTCTGTGTAGCTACTGATGAACTATTTTACAGTCTTATGGCTTGGAGGTAAAAACTGTTCAGGGTCCTGTTGGTTACAGACTTGGTGCATCAGTACCGCTTGCCGTGCGGAAGCAGAGACAAGTCTATGACTTGGGTGGGAGGTGTCTTTGACCATTTTTATGGCCTTCCTCTGACACTGCCTGGTATAGAGGTCCTGCATGGCAGGGAGCTCTGCCGTATGCACTGCTCTCTGTAGCGCCCTGTAGGCTGTCTCATCATCGTCAGTGATCAGGCCTACCACCGTTATGTTATCGGCAAACTTAATGATGGTGTTGGAGTTGTGAGCGGCCACACAGTCGTGGGTGAACAGGGAGTACAGGTGGGGAATACAGGTGGGGACTAAGCACGCACCCCTGAGGGGCCCCCGTGTCGAGGGTCAGCATGGCGGATGTGTTGTTGCCTACCCTCACCACCTCGGGGTGGCCCGTCAGGAGGTCCAGAATCCAGTTGCAGAGGGAGGTGTTTAATCCCAGGGTCCTTAGCTTGGTGGTGAGCTTGGAGGGCACATGTCAGCAATCAAGTTTTCAAGATATAGAACTTTCGAAATTAACAAATACCAAAACGCAGCATCATATGATTGTGCAAAAAGCAGCTGTATTTTGAAAGTTTTACATCTTAACTCGATTGCTGACAGACAAAACATTTTGGGGCTACATCAACAATGAACTAATGGAACAAATACCAAAAGAGTGGAGTTTTCCTTTAATAGGCAGACCCTGTCACATTGAACAAGCCAAGACGTCCGACAATCGTTTACGACCTAAGAATTTACCCACAACGTGGACATTTTGTCTGGATGACAAAATCGTGTCATAAGGCGGCTAAAATCATGCAGTCTGTGCGGGCCTTTACTTGAACATTTTCTCTGGCCTGACTCAAGTTAGTTATGATGTTCGTGGAAAATATAGTTGAGTTGAGATTAAGTAAGATTGTTAGTCAACAAGATAGCATTTGAATAGTGAATAGGCCTACGCTACTATAAATCATAACTAGTCATTCACTAACATGAGTTTGTCTGTGCTGTGTTTACGCAGACAGCCCAGAAACAGCGCAGAAACAGGCTTGGCACCCAGGCTAGGATCATGCAGGGTCTCTCAAACAATACTTCATTTATCTAATTATTTTCCTTTTTGCATTATCTCACTGACTCTCCATCTTTTCAGGTGGTGTTTCCCGAAGAATTCAGACCTGATTTTGACCAAGTGCTTCAGGAACTGGTCTGTGACTTTCTCACTCGGCTGGAAGAGCTGCTTACACTACCAGACTTTAAGCAGGTGCAGAATCACTTTTGTAAGATTGTCTTGAGACAACAGCATTCAAATGAATAACTGTAGTTGGCCTGGAATCTATTTTGGCATTTTATTTGTGTCCCTCTTTTCCCTAGACTGCATTGTTGCTGAGTGCTGGCTCCTCTGGCCTGGATGAATGCCTGCAGTCTTTCTCTCACTCAGAAGATCTCCAGTTTCTGCTCCAGAATTACAAACAATGCAGAACATTGTACACAAACAGTAAGTTCATAGAAAATTATCAATGTTTTACGTATCATTTTAGCACAACATGGTCAGATAAGGTTTATTGATGTAAAAACTGCATCTGAGGAGAATAATATGATTTATGTGCAGGAAGTTCCTCTCATCATGTTCCTTACCATCCTTGTTCATTTGGAAGGGATTTAAAGTAGGAAGGATTAGTCAAATAAAGTGACGGATTAAAATGTAATTTATGGATTTGAGAAGTTTTGCTTCTAGGTGTTCGGAACAGTCACCTAGATACATTAAAAACACACTTTTTTTTTTTTTTTTTTTTTGTCTGTGCAGTTTCCTCCTCTGACATTCCTCAGGAATCAGATATTGAATCCGATGCCTTCCCTGACCAGTTAAACCGTACCAATCTGGACACTGGTGTGGGGATGAGGACTGGGATACAAAGCAGAGACTGCCAAAGGATGGAGTTGGCATCACATTTAGTGGAAATGGGGAGCACAAGAGATATTATAGGCTGCGATGAAACCTGTGATGAAGGGAATGAAGATGACATTGATGTAGAGGACGACCCAAAACAGAAAAGGTATGAGAATAAATGTATTTTTGTTATTTCAAATGGTACAGTTGGTAAATATCCATTTGCATTTGGACAGTCTATCAAACAAACTTACCACTTGACCCAGAAATAGTCAACAATTTGCATTTCTGTGTGTGCTTTTCACAGGGCTGGTTCTGGTCTTTCTCCTAACAGTGTCATGCAAGGTGGTGATACAGGTGAGACCTCACAAACTTTTAGTTGAGTACATTTACCCTTTGGAAAGCCTCAGTTGACCATTGTGGGGCAATGGTAGGGGAAACTTCCTCCATGATTTCAATATTTGTATTCATTTTTTCGCAGACACTGTTGCAGGGGTGTCGTTTCAGGTGTTGACTCCCCTTTCTTCAGCTTCAAATGAGTGTGCCCCATCTACTTCCAGTTCATCACACATGAACATTTTCCACCAGTGTCCCCAGTGTGGGAAGTGCTTTAATTATCAGTCTCAACTTGTCCAACATCAGCAAATTCACTGTGGGGATAATCCATACAAGTGCTCCAACTGCGGGAATAGATTCAAATTCTTTACAAGTCTGTCAAACCATAAGAGGATGCAATGTGTGGGCACTGCCTTTAGCTGTTCCAAGTGCTGGAGAGAGTTTGGTTCTCTGCGTGAGAAATTGAGACACCAGTGTCCACACAACGAAGTCATGTACATCTGTCCACAGAGCGGGAAGAGTTTTAAGACGCCACAGCAACAACCATTCCAGTGCCGTCATTGCGCAATGGCCTTTTCCGAAATGGATCAACTGCATGCTCACGAAAAAATTCACGGAATCCCCCAAACTCTTGACTGTCACACATGTGGAATTACCTTCAGCAACTTGCCCAGTCTAGTGCACCACGTGGAAGCCCACAAGAGGTCGGATCTGAGGCCATCGTCGCACCTTCCAAAGAAGAAGAAAGGATTGCAGCTTCCGAAAACTCACCACTGTCACCAATGTGGAAAGTCCTTCGTAACAAACCGTCGCCTCAAGGATCACGTTCGTACTCATTTGAATTATCGTCCCTTCCCCTGCTCCTACTGTGGGAAATGTTTCACTCAGAAAGGTAATCTCAATGTGCACATAAGGATCCACACAGGGGAGAGACCCTACATGTGCTCTGTGTGTGGGAAGACCTTTCAGTCAGCAGGGAATCTGCAGGTACACCAGCGCTTTCACACTGGGGAGAAACCCTACCAATGCAAAGAGTGTGACAAACGTTTTACTAAGTCGAGCCATTTAGTGGTCCACATGCGTGGGCATACTGGAGAGCGTCCCTTCACTTGTAATGAATGTGGGAGGAGTTTTATCCGGAAAACTTGCTTAAAGAAACATTTGCTAGTTCATTCAGGGCAGAAGCCTTATTCACGGCCTCGTTGCCCGAATAATTCCAAACGCAGTTCACAACCAAGCTATCATATGAAGGAGAATCCTACTAATGCGACTGCCATGACTGGACATGCGACTGCCATGACTGGACATGCGACTGCCATGACTGGACATGTGGCCGCCATGACTGGACATGCGGCCGCCATGGCTGGTCATGTGGCCGCCGTGGCTGGACATGTGGCCGTACCAGCAATCTATCATGACAGCCTTAACATAAAAATGTTGGCACATGTTGGCATGTCCCGAGGCTATGCCATGGAGAGACTAGGAGGTGGTCCTTCAAATTGTTGAACGCTGCCCTGCGCACAGAAAAATGTCCCAATACTTCCCCTCCGGACCTACCTCTCAGTTTTGAGTAACCCTCTTAGTGGGTAGTTGGGAGTGCAATTCGCTAGCGAAGCAACAGGTTATGGGGTAAAATCAATACTAGTCCAGAGAGATTAATGGGTGTTCTAATTATTGTTAACATGGAAACAACTGCATTTTTCATTGTAGGTTTCAAACAAACCCTCTGCAATGGCTTCATGCACGGAATTGAATTGGAACAACTAAGAATTTATCATTAACACAGAAACAAAGGAATTGTCCGGTGTAGGTTTTCCAAAAACGTGCAGCGTCATTCACGGATGGGGGAGGGGCCTTGGAAGGTGAAGGGGGTGTGGACTCTAGTCTCTCTATACATCATGTCTCAGAACCTCATCACGTCCCTGATTTGGTGTCCAATCTACTGGACCAGTTAAGAAGCTACTTTATAGTTTCATGTGATGTTCTGTTTTTCTCAATACAAATATTATTCCTTTACAGATGTATTATAGACATGTAGAGCTGTTTGCATGTAGACATGTTTATGTAATAGGAGCAGTAGTCATGGATAGAGGTTGAGCTGGTGAAATGCATGTGCAATTGTAATATAAGTATTTACTCTAACAGTAATAATGATAATGTGTTATTTGATAAGCGTATTTCTAGACTTTCAAGAAATCTAGAAAAGTGTATTTTCTTGTGTTATATTTGGAGGGTTGTGATATTCTTTGTTATACCTATTATTAAAGGTTTTAATACTTAAGCTTCTATTTATTTATTTTTTAGGGGCACTCAGCACTGTGCTCTCTGTGTTACATGTGACCAACCTGCACAATCACATGCTATCGCAACACCATCAGGTTGTATATTCTGTTTTCTGGGTTATTGGCTGCTCACAACTAGGGTTGCAAAGGGTCAGAAATGTTCCTGACATTTTTAGTGGGAAGTTAAGCCTGGAATTTTGCTTAAATTTGTCAATGTTGGCTCATAAAAGTTTACCTTTTTTTGTGGGATACACACAAGGCAATTCTAGGTCTTGTGGCATATTTTGGTTAAACTATCCCCAATTAAATAGAATTGCAACCCTCTGCATGCACAGTGCAATCTTCCATCACATGTACAGCTGATTCTCAAGGTCTTGCACACTAATGAGATGCTATTGAACCCACACTACAACACTGTCTGAGCCAAGGACTACATGATTTCTGGTAAGTTTTCATTACAATACTGAGTGGGGTGAATATATTTTACATGACATACAATATTTTTTTGTTAACAGTAGCCTACAGAAAAGTGTGTTTAAATCATTTCTAACTTGTTAACAATTTATGCTAGTTAGTTTTTGCTACCATGTGGGTGTTCGCTTATTTGAGCCTGCTAACTGAGTGTTAGTTAACCTGTTTCCATACATGTTTCATTTTAAAACATGCATCTTACAAAGGAGTTGTTTAATATAACTGCTTAACTATATCTGTACATGGAATTGTATTTGGGATTTTTTTCCTCTTTTTTTCTCCTAATCTTTACAGGAAAATGTCACTGTCTGATGTGTGGAGACATTTCACTGCAGCTAATGTAGAAGGAAAAGCTGTGTACATTTGCAAATACTGTGCCAAATCATATGTGAAGAATGCAACAAAGATGCAGAATCATCTGGCTAAGTGCATAAAGTTCCCTCAACACTCACTACAAGCAACCTCTGACAAAAGTCCCTCTACTTCTATTTGAGGTGAAAATGATGAATCCGACACCTTATCAATAGCAACAGCTCATGGGCCTCTTGGAATCAGAAGTTTTTTTGACTCAATGGAGGAACATCAGAAATGCTGATGAATGTCTTGCTCGAGCTGTGTATGCAACTGGTTCACCTCTGATGCTCACAGGCAATGTGTATTGGAAGAGATTTTTGAATATTCTTCGCCCAGCAAACACCCGTCCAACCAGACATACTTTATCAACTAATTTGCTGGATGCAGAGTTCAACAGAGTTCAAGTGAAGGTCAAGCAAATCATAGAGAAAGCAGACTGTATTGCAATCATCTCAGATGGGTGATCGAATGTTTGTGGGCAAGGAATAATTAACTACATAATCTCCACCCCTCAACCAGTATTCTACAAGAGCACAGACACTAGAGACAACACACACCGGTCTCTACATTGCAGATGAGCTGAAGGCAGTCATCAATGACCTTGGACCACAGAAAGTATTTGCACTGGTGACAGACAATGCTGCGAACATGAAGGCTGTTTGGTCTAAAGTGGAAGAATCCGACCCTCGCATCACACCCATTGGCTGTGCTGCCCATGCATTGAATCTGCTCCTCAAGGACTGCATGGCACTGAAAACAATGGATACACTCTACAAGAGAGCCAAGGAAATGGTTAGGTATGTGAAGGGTCATCAAGTTATAACAGCAATCTACCTCACCAAGCAAAATGAGAAGAATAAGAGCACCACATTGTAGCTGCCCAGCAACACCCGTTGGAGTGGTGTTGTCATAATGTTTGACAGTCTCTCCTGGAGGGGAAGGAGACTCCAAGAAATAGCCATATCACAGTCTGCCAATATGGATAGCCCCATCAAGAGGATCCTCCTGGATGATGTAGTTTGGGAGAGAATGGTAAGCAGCCTGAAACGCCTGAAACCTATAGCAGTAGCCATGGCACGGATTAAGGGAGACAATGCCATCCTGTCTGATGTTCAGACTCTGCTTGCAGATGCAAGAGAAGAAATCCGTACTGCCCAGCCCACTTCA
The DNA here is from genome assembly GCF_045791955.1 of Oncorhynchus clarkii lewisi. Lineage (NCBI taxonomy): Eukaryota > Metazoa > Chordata > Actinopteri > Salmoniformes > Salmonidae > Oncorhynchus > Oncorhynchus clarkii. The sequence continues at coordinate 8,980,315 of NC_092167.1, forward strand.
CTGTTGCTCCAAGCAGAGGAAACTGCAGGTCTGAAATACATCAAAAAGCGTGAAGACTTCTGCCTGAAGCCCATATACGCCGCAGCTTACATGTTGAACCCGAAGTATGCTGGCAAGAGCATCCTGTCTGGTGCAGAGATCAACAAGGCCTATGGTGTCATCACTACCATGTCTCGCCACCTTGGCCTGGATGAGGGCAAGGTTCTTGGCAGTCTGGCAAAGTACACTTCCAAGCAAGGGCTTTGGGATGGAGATGCAGTATGGCAGTCGTGCCAACATATCTCATCAGCCACCTGGTGGAAGGGACTTTGTGTTTCTGAGGCTCTTTCCCCTGTTGCCTCCATCATCCTCCAAATCCCACCAACATCAGCCGGCCTCAGCACAACTGGTCCTTGTTTGGGAACACACACACCAAATCACGCAACAGGCTGACCAATACAAGGGTTGAAAAATTGGTGGCCATCCGGGCAAATTTGTTTTGGCTTTTTGAGCCTGACAACGAGCCATCCTCAACTAGGTTGGAAAGTGACAGTGAAGATGAGGCCTCAGTCTGATTGAGGAGGAAGCCTGAGAGGAAGACAACCAAATATTTAGTTTTTAGACTATAATTTTACAGATGTATGTTGAAAGCATTTTTGGGAGATGCGATGGATCACTGGGGATCATTCAATATTCCCTTTCTTTTGTTGTTCAGTGTAATCATCCCATGTGAAGAGTCAACTCATTTAATTAAAGTTCAATTAGTAACTAAATTATTTTTTCTTTTGGAAGGATTTAATCATTTGCAATTATGTCTACTTATAAGGTAAAAGGTTTATGTTTCTGTCTCCATATATGGTAAATATATCCAATGCAAAAAACATCTACATTTATGTGGTATTAATATTACTTTGCATATATTTCCGTTAACTCCCACATATTCTGTTAATTCCCACGTAAAGTTTCCACCTCTGAATATTCTCCAAAATGTGCAACCCTACTCACAACACACTGTTTCTGAAAACACTCACCCTCTTCCATACAGTTTCATAGAATTGTGGGTGCAATCAGCATTTACTCCCTGAATAGTGTACAGTGAATTATAGGAACAGGGTTTAGTGTGTGTGACTGCCGTACTCTATTTTGGCACAAAGTGACTATCAATGGGGAGGCATCATGAACAACACAGGTAAACACATTGGTGGATACCTTATCAACTTTCAGAAATGATTAAATTCCCTATGGTCCCTCGGTCTGACATGTCACAGAGAATTATGACTCCACTCCCATGAAGCTCCAGTAGGTCAAGTGGCTCGCATAATAAAAAATGTAAGTATATAACGGATGTAAGCCCTACCCTTACATAGCTTTCCTTGATAGGGATACATCTTAGGCTGCCATTGATTACGACTATTCAATTCACAATCACAGCATGAGGAAGTGATTAGTAGGCATACTATTTTAGACAGATATGGTATATAATGGTATGATGATGTAGATGTCTCATGTTAGTCTACAATGCCCTTGTTACATATGTCTTAGACCTTATTATACTAATGATGAAGTTAATGGTTACATGTAAATATAGTTAGTAATAACTAAAATGCAGATTGTATTGGCAATAATCAAGTTCATTAACATATATTGAATAGCTTGATGGTTAAATATTACACATTTAGCATAATTGATGACTTTTATTTTGAAGACTTTTTTGGACACTGACGTTAAAATAGTACTTGGTGGCAAAGGTTTCACATCCTCTTTTATGGTGGTAACATTAGCTAGCTAGATTTACTTTCTACTGTCTCATGCGGCGCTCACTAGCTAAGGTAGCTAAGATATTGATTGGCACATGGGCCATAATGGGTATGTATACGGTATTGGTGGTAACTTGCAAGATTAGAAAACAATATTGTGTGTTTGCTAGCTAGCTTTCTAACCTAGGTGGGCCAGGTCGCTAGCTAGCTATGACCAGGGTCGTATAAGAACAAACCGTAGCTAAACGTTTTGCAACGGAACATGTAAACGAGCGTTTCTAATTGGACAAATTCGGGTCGTCGCTCCACGTTTCGGTCAGTTTTCTAGCACTTGGTGTCTAGCGAAAACGACTCGGACGTCAAGGAAGTAGCTGGATATCTAGCTAGCTATTGTGCCGTTTCTAGCAAAACCTCTTGTATATCTAACGTTAGCTAGCTGTGCCTTTCGATATTTTTATGAAGCAATAAGACCGAAAGGTTGTGGTATATGGCCAATATACTACGGCTAAGGGCTGTTTCACACGACGCAACGCGGAGTGCCTGGATATAGCCCTTAGCCATTGTATATTGGCAATATACCACAAAACCCCTGAGGTGTCTTATTGCAATTATAAGCTGGTTTCCAAGGTAATTAGAGCATTAAAAATACATATTTTGTAATACTGTGGTATACGGTCTGATATACCACGGCTGTCAGCCAATCAGCATTCAGGGTTCCATCCACCAAGTTTACAATATGTTATTGACTAGCTAGCCAGCTATTATTATATTATTGAGTGTCCACATGTGCATTTGGCGCAAGCTATTGTCTGCTGGGATTGTTATGAAATTTGTTATGACAATGTTATTATGACATAACGGTAGCTAAGATGTGCATAGCTAAACGTAATTGATTTAACTAGCCATCTAACAGTAACACACTGTGCTTTTCACATTATAGATTCCCCCATCCCTCTCTCCTCCCTGCGCCTTTTGGTCCCACCTCTACGACTGATGTCTGCATTTATGTGGCAGGTATCACAACAGAGGGCCATTAAGCACTATGGAAAATTAGAGGAGTTTGTGACCGTGGTAACACAAACTGTCCCAGAACTTATGACTGACAGACAGAGGACCCTCCTTATTTTGGGGCTGAGAGCAAGGGTAAGACAATTCTTTCTAATCTTTCATACAGGATCACTATAGTTTTATGCAAAGTATCAGACTCCATCACCACTTTTCTTCCAGGTAACTTTGGGGCGATTTTCTGCTGAACACCCTGTCAGCCTCCAAACCCTCCTTTATTCTATAAAGTCTTCTCAACTTGCACAGGTTCAGGTTGGTAAATCAAATGCTATAGTGCAATGTCAGGATTTGAACTTTTTTTCCCCCTGCTGGACACTTAAATGAGAATTAACACCCTGATAATTCAGCCACATTAAAATCAAGAGCTTAAGTTAGTTGGTATGGACAGTTGTGTTCCATTTGTCACCCCCCTTTAACACCAAGTCTAAAAATGACCGTCCGGTTTCAGTGTGTTTTCCACATTGTTTTACAGTCCTATGATGCAGGCATGGAATCACCTGAAGCTAACTTCGCCAAGCTCACCCAAAGCTTGATTACAGACCCAGTTGAGCGTGAACACTTCGTTCAAGTAAGTAGCTGTTCATGTCAAGCTTGTCTTGAACCTGTTTTAGTTTAACATTTTCTTTAGCCTGACTCAACCTAATAATAATTTATTTTGCTTATATAGCGCTTCTCATTACAAAATGGAATCTCAAAACGCTTCAAAAGCAAAACAAACCGGCATAACTAATAATCCTAATGGAAAGTGAATGGTGTCTAGTCAGCTTCAGATAGTTGAGGCAGTTTGGAACGGCAGTCTTTGCCATATGTCTTGACTGGATCGATGGTACAGTCAGGGAGAACCTAGTAATAATGTCCTTGAAAAATTGCATTTTGTTGTATGATAAGTCATAACTAGTAGACTCTGGCAAGAGAGAAGAAAAAGGCACCCAAAGTAGGATTATGCAATGTCTCCCAACCAATCATTAAGTAGGCTAACTGTTTTCCTTTTGCATTATCTCACTGGCTCTCCATCTTTCCAGGTGGTGTTCCTTGAGGAATTCAGACCTGATTTTGACAAAGCGCTTCAGGAACTGGTCTGTGACTTCCTCACTAGGTTGGAAGAGCTGCTTACACTACCAGACTTTAAGCAGGTGCAGAATCACTTTTGTAAGATTGTCTTGAGACAACAGCATTCAAATGAATAACTGTAGTTGGCCTGGAATCTATTTTGGCATTTTATTTGTGTCCTTCTTTTCCCTAGACTGCATTGTTGCTGAGTGCTGGCTCCTCTGGCCTGGATGAATGCCTGCAGTCTTTCTCTCACTCAGAAGATCTCCAGTTTCTGCTCCAGAATTACAAACAATGCAGAACATTGTACACAAACAGTAAGTTCATAGAAAATTATACATTTTTTATACAAATCATTTTAGCGCCACATGGTTAGATAAGGTTTATTGATGTAACAACTGCATCTGAGGATCAATCAATCAAATGTATTTATAAAGCCCTTCTTACATCAGCTGATGTCACAAAGTGCTGTACAGAAAGCCTAAAACCCCAAACAGCAAGCAATGCAGGTGTAGAAGCACGGTGGCTACAAAAAACTCCCTAAAAAGGCCGGAACCTAGGAAGAAGCCTAGAGAGGAACCAGGCTATGAGGGGTGGCCAGTCCTCTTCTGGCTATGCCGGTTGGAGATTATAGCAGAACATGGCCAAGTTGTTCAAATGTTCATAGATGACCAGCAGGGTCAAATAATAATAATCGCAGTGGTTGTAGAGGGTGCAACAGGTCAGCACCTCAGGAGTAAATGTCAGTTGGCTTTTCATAGCCGATCATTCAAAGTATCTCTGCCGCTCCTGCTGTGTCTAGAGAGTTGAAAGCAGCAGGTCTGGGACAGGTAGCACGTCCGGTGAACAGGTCAGGGTTCCATAGCCGCAGGCAGAACAGTTGAAACTGAAGCAGCAGCACGACCAGATGGACTGGGGACAGCAAGGAGTAATCAGGCCAGGTTGTCCTAGGACTCAGGTCCTCAGAGAGAGAGAGAAAGAAAGAAAGAAAGAAAGAAAGAAAGAAAGAAAGAAAGAAAGAGAGAGAGAATTAGAGAGAGCATACTTAAATTCACACAGGACACCGGATAAGACCTTAGAAATACTCCAGATATAACAGACTGACCCTAGCCCCCCGACACAAACTATTGCAGCATAAATACTGGAGGCTGAGACAGGAGGGGTCGGGAGACACTGACAATACCCCCGGACAGGGCCAAACAGGCAGGATATAACCCCACCCACTTTGCCAAAGCACAGCCCCCACACCACTAGAGGGATACCTTCAACCACCAACTTACCATCCTGAGACAAGGCCTGGTATAGCCCACAAAGATTTCCCCCACAGCACAAACCCAAGGGGGGGCGCCAACCCGGACAGGAAGATCATGTCAGTGACTCAACCCACTCAAATGACGCACGCCTCCCAGGGACGGCATGGAAGAGCACCAGTAAGCCAGTGACACAGCCCCTGTAATAGGGTTAGAGGCAGAGAATCCCAGTGGAGAGAGGGGAACCGGCCAGGCAGAGACAGCAAGGGCGGTTCGTTGCTCCAGTGCCTTTCCACTCACCTTCACACTCCTGGGCCAGACTATACTTAATCATAGGACCTACTGAAGAGATGAGTCTTCAATAAAGACTTAAAGGTCGAGACCGAGTCGGCATCTCTCACATGGATTCCATAAAAAAATTATCTGATTTATGTGCAGGAACTTCCACTCACCATGTTCCTTACCTTTCTTGTTCATTTTGAATGGATTAGCCAAATAATAAACAATTTGACAGATTAAAATGTAAATTAGGGATATGAGAAGTATTCAGAACAGCCTGGCAGATATTTAATTTTTTTTAAACTTATTTGTTTTTGTCTGTGCAGTTTCCTCCTCTGACATTCCTCAGGAATCAGATATTGAATCCGATGCCTTCCCTGACCAGTTAAACCGTACCAATCTGGACACTGGTGTGGCTATGAGGACAGCACATTTAGTGGCAATGGGGAGCACAAGAGATATTATAGGCTGCGATGAAACCTGTGATGAAGCGAATGAAGATGACATAGATGTAGAGGACGAGTCAGCACAGAAAAGGTACAGTGCCTTCAGAAAGTATTCACACCCCTTGACTTTTTCCAAATGTAGATGTTACAGCCTGAATTTAAAATGGATTAAATTAAGATGTTTTGTCACTGGCCTACACACAATACCCCACAATGTTAAATTATGTTTTTAGAAATTTTTACAAATGAAAAGCTGAAAAATCTTGAGTCATTAAGTATTTAACCCCTTTTGTTATGGTAAGCCTAAATAAGTTCAGGAGTAAATATTTGCTTAACAAGTCACATAATAAGTTGCATGGACTCACTCTGTGTGCAATAAGTGTTGAACATTATTTTTCAATGACTACCTCATCTCTGTACCCCACACTTACAATTATTTGTTAGGTTCCTCAGTTAATTTCAAACACAGATTCAACCACCAAGACCAGGGAGGTTTTCTAATGCTTCGCAAAGAAAGGCAACTATTGGTAGATGGGTCCAAATAAATTTTAAAAAGCAGACATTGAATAGCCCTTTGAGCATGGTGAAGTTACTAATTATACTTTGGATCGTGTATCAATACACCCAGTCAGTACAAAGATACTGGCGTCTACTCAGTTGCTGGAGAGGAAGAAAACTGCCAATGGTGAATATATAGTGAATACAAAACAGTTGCAGAGTTTAATGGCTGTGATAGGAGAAAACTGAGGCTGGACAACAACATTGTAGTTACTCTACAATACTAACCTGATTGACAGAGTGAAAAGAAGGAAGCCTGTACAGATTAACAAATATTCCAAAACATGCATTATGCTTGGCCTACCGAATGGCGCAGCTGCCTAAGGCAATGCATCGCAGTGCTAGAGGCGTCACTAGAGACCCGGGTTCGATCCCCGGCTGTATCACAATCGGCCGTGATCGGGGGAGTCCCATAGGGCGGCGCACAATTGGCCCAGCGTCATCCGGGTTAGGGAAGGGTTTGGCCAGGCGTGCTTTACAAGTAGGCCGTCATTGTAAATGAGAATTTGTTCTTTACTGACTTGCCAAGTTAAATAAAGGTTAACTAAACAATTAAAATACAAGGCACTAAAATAATACTTACTCAGTACCACTCTCCATATTTTCAAGCATACTGTTAGCTGCATCGTGTTATAGGTATGCTTGTAATCATTGGGGACTGGGGAGTTTTTCAAGATACAAAGTAAACAGAATGGAGCTAAGCACAGGCAACATTCTAGAGGAAAACCAGGTTCAGTCTGCTTTCCACCAGACACTTGGAGATGCAGGACAATAACCTAAAACACAAGACAAAATCCACACTGAAGTTGCTTACCAAGAAGACCGTGAATGTTCCGGAGTGGCCGAGTTACAGTTTTGACTTACAGCTGTAATTGCTGCTAAAGGTGCTTTTACAAAGTATTGACTCAGGGGTGTGAATACTTATGTAAATGAATTATTTCTGTATATCATTTAATACATTTGCAAACATTTCGAAAAACATGTTTTCACTTTGTCATTATGGGGTATTGTGTGTAGATGGGCGACAATATTTTTATTTAATCCATTTTAAATTCAGGCTGTAACAACAAAATGTGGAATAAGTCAAGTGGTGTGAATATTCTGAGACCCTGTATGTGAGAATTAATTTATACATTTTTGTTGTTTTAAACAGTGCATCAAACAACTTTACCACTTGACTTAGTAATGGTCATCAATTTGCATGTCTGTTTTGTGCCTTTCACAGGGCTGGTTCTGGTCTTTCTCCTACCAGTGTCATGCAAGGTGGTGATACAGGTGAGACCTCACAAACTTTTAGTCAAGTGCATTTACCCTTTGGAAAGCCGCAGTTGACCATTGTCGGGCAATGGAAGGGGAAACGTCAATGTTTTTATTCATTTTTCCACAGACCCAGTTGCAGGGGTGTCGTTTCAGGTGTTGACTCCCCTTTCTTCAGCTTCAAATGAGTGTGCCCCATCTACTTCCAGTTCATCACACATTAACATTTTCCACCAGTGTCCTCAGTGTGGGAAGTGCTTTAATTATCAGTCTCAACTTGTCCAACACCAGCAAATTCACTGTGGGGATAATCCATACAAGTGCTCCAACTGCGGGAATAGATTCAAATTCTTTACAAGTCTGTCAAACCATAAGAGGATGCAATGTGTGGGCACTGCCTTTAGCTGTCCCAAGTGCTGGAGAGAGTTTGGTTCTCTGCGTGAGAAATTGAGACACCAGTGTCCACACAACGAAGCCATGTCCATCTGTCCACAGAGCGGGAAGAGTTTTAAGACATCACCACAATATCCATTCCAGTGTCGTCACTGTGCAAGAAGCTTTCCCGAATCGAATCAACTGGACACCCACGAAAAAAGTCACAGTGTCGTCCAAACGCTTGACTGTCACAAATGTGGAATTACCTTCAGCAACTTGCCCAGTCTAGTGCACCACGTGGAAGCCCACAAGAGGTCGGATCTGAGGCCATCGTCGCACCTTCCAAAGAAGAAAGGATTGCAGCTTCCGAGAACTCACCATTGCCACCAATGTGGAAAGTCCTTCGTAACAAACCGTCGCCTCAAGGATCACATGCGCACTCATATGAATTATCGTCCCTTTTCCTGCTCCTACTGTGGGAAATGTTTCACTCAGAAAGGTAATCTCACTGTGCACATAAGGCTCCACACAGGGGAGAGACCCTACATGTGCTCTGTGTGTGGGAAGGCGTTTCCATCAGGAGGGGATCTGCAGGTACACCAGCGCTTTCACACTGGGGAGAGACCTTACCAATGCAAAGAGTGTGACAAGCGTTTTTTTAAGTCGAGCCATTTAGTGGTCCACATGCGTGGGCATAGGGGAGAGCGTCCCTTCACTTGTAATGAATGTGGGAGGGGTTTTATCCGGAGAACTTGCTTAAAAAAACATTTGCTAGTTCATTCAGGGGAGAGGCCATATTCATGTCTTCGTTGCCCGAATACTTACAAACGCAGTTCACACCTGAACTATCACATGAAGAAAAATCATTGAAAAATGTTGTGTATTTACATTGTTTTTTTTTTGTAGAGCTTTTGTAATAGTGGCATTGGTGGAGATGCAGGAAGTACACCCAGTACCAAACTAATTTATCATATCCTCAACACTTTAAAGCCTTGTTTCCCAGTTGAAGGGGAAGTTCAGTCATTTACAGCTTGACAATTCCTCATCCTTTAAGTAGTCTATGGGCCAGGAGACACTAATCTGTGCTTCAGTTTTCTTTAAACAGACACTACAAACTAACAAGCTAACGTGAGCCTCCACTAGCTGATAATCAATGGAAGTGATATGGGGCATCCATGAAATGTTAAAAAAAAAAATAGCTAAATTACCTTTTGCTAATGTAAAACCAAATATTGGATTTATCTCAGTTGATTTGGCTATTACATTGAGAACAATTGCATAATTGACCCTATCACTCCCTTTGATTTATAGTTATAGGTGTTTAAAATTAGCTTAAGTTTGTAGCGGCTGCTTAAAGAAAACTGAACCATAGATTTCAGGTTTTCCTGGCCCATAGACTACTTTCAAGGTGATGAACCATCTAACAATAAGTTGTTAAATAGTAAACTTGCCCTTTTTAAAAATCACTCTGCATAATAGTTGAGGATGCAAATATGTACATAAGCCACTGGTTGAGGCTGTTCCATCTGTTTGTTTACGTAATGTTATATGGAGTTTTGGTGAAACTGTTTAAATGTTCAGCACCTGGATTTATTTCCATGGTGATATAGTGATTTATTGTTCTGTTGAATGCAGTATAATTGCCAGAATCTACTCTTCTGTAATTTAGTTATGCATTAATATATCAATAAACATATCCATCTAAAAATGCCAACCGTTTAGCCTTTGTGTAAACGTTGTGTCATTCCAAAACATTAAAGTAGATGAATGATTGAGTCAAGCATTTTCATAATCATTACATGCTGGTGTGCTCCCATCTGGCACTGGCTTACAGGGTTATCGTACAGGTGACTGTTCAGAACTGGGACGCGACTGCCCTAGATGTCCTGGGTGGACCAGAGGGCCCCCGACTGGGCCTCGTGCAATCAAACAAGCCAAAGCTCAGAAGGACGGGTAACTGCCAACATACAGGAAACACTTGAGTAAATGAGGGATACAAAGTAAATTGAAAGCTGTTGCTTCCACACAGGTGTGGTTCCTGAATTAATTAAGCAATTCACAAGAAGAAGAAGCATAGGGGGTTTAAAGGGTGTGTCTCACCAGATCTCAACACAATTGAACACTGAGACAGGGTTTATCACCACCAGCAACAAAAACCCAAATTGTGGAATTTCTTGGGCAAGAATGGTGTCACATTCTTCCAATAGAGTTCCAGACACTTGTAGAATCTATGGCAAGGGGCATTGAAGCTGTGCTGGAAGGCCCAAAGCCCTATTAAGACACTATGTTCGTTTTAGGAAGTTACCTCTATCTTCCTTTGCTTCTATCAGTAACATGTTCTCACTTTGCAGTGGGTAAAACATGAGCTGAAACATATCTTTATCCAGAAACATGATTCCATCAGCACAGTTCACATAGGCTGTGTAGACACAGGCAGCCCAATTCTGATCTTTTTTCCCACTAATTGGTCTTTTGACCAATCACCAATCTTTTTCAGAGCTGATCTGATTGGTCAAAAGACTCATTAGTGAAAACATTAATTTGCCGGCCTGTGTAAATGCAGACATACAGGTTTCACAGGGTTTTCCAAGTTGTTTACTACAGCGTAAGTGTTTTTTTGACAGTTTACCCACCTTTGAGGAAAAAGTCATTGAAATTATAGGGTGTGTTACTTTTTTCACCGTGACCGGCGATCAAGGTTTACCCATCTATTTGTTTTACCACTACATTACATGCAGATGAGCTTCAAGTTGGGACTGAGTCCTCCAGCTGGGGGGGGTAGTGTCTCATCCAGACCTGACACTATGGACCTCAGGACCAGTTTCCTAGAAGGGTGATATCTTCTGTGTGGATAAAATAAATACAATTCTTCTTCACGATGCTAAAGTAATGCTGGTGATTGTATTGAACACCCAGAAAGGTAAAGGTATGAGATACATCGCTACTCTGCTACAGAATGTTTGTCATTTGTTATTCCTGATGTTCTTCGCTGTGTGTCAATCTTGCAAATGGTCTCATTGAAGTGATTTCTGCGAATGAAACAATATACACAAAGTGGTGGGGGCATTTTCTAACCTTCAGAAAGCTTACCAGGTCATGTGATAAAAATAAAAACTTGCAGACTTGAATACCTTTGCAGTTGCACTGTAAGAGTTGGTTGTGTATTATATCAAATCTACTGTTTTCACTAACAATTATAGTTCTGAATCAACAGAACCCAGTTTTTCAAACGTTATCTATTCTATCGGATAGGTTGAAATGCATAGAAATATAATGAATAGAACGGACTAATCATTGACTTGAATGGGGACTCCCGTTCTATTCATTATATTTCTATGAAATCCATATAGATTTTTTTTAAACTGGGCCCCCAGGGCTGACATTCTGGTAATGACCCACAAACAAAATAACTAAAATCCAATCAGATATCATCAGAGCCTACATAAACAATATTTTCTAGATATCTCAATCAAACATAATAAAGTGGGCTTGGGAGGACATTCCCAAGCAATCAGACATTTTCAATCCACAGTCAATGGGGAATGTGGCCGTTTGGCAGGCATTTTAATAATAAGGCATATATATTTGACATGTCCCCAACCGATTGTGTTTTTTGTTCGTTTCTTTACGTTTTTTGTAACTTGTTTTTTTACTTATTGTGTACATAATGTTGCCGCTACCGTCTCTTATGACTGAAAATAACTTCTGGACATCAGGACTGCAATTACTCACCATGGACTGGCAGGACCATGTGCACAACACCATAGTGCCTGTGCCCAAGAACACTTAAGGCAACCTGCCTAAATGACTACTGACCCGTAGCACTCGTCTGTAGCCATGAAGTGCTTTCAAAGGCTGGTCATTGCTCACATCAACACCATTATCCCAGAAACAATAGACCCACTCTAATTTGCATACCGCCCCAACAGATCCACAGGTGCCACTAGGTAGTGGAGTAGGAAGCTATGGAGCCACTAGTTAATGGTGTAGGGAGCTATGGAGCCACAAAATAGTGCAGCTGCCCAGTGACACAAGCCTACCAGACGAGCTAAACTACTTCTATCCATACTGCCTCAAGAGGCTTCTTAACAGATTCTACCCCCAAGACATTTAAACGTGTTAACCCTCGCAAGGCTGCAGGCCCAGACGGCATCCCCAGCCGCGCCCTCAGAGCATGCGCAGACCAGCTGGCCGGTGTGTTTACGGACATATTCAATCAATCCCTATACCAGTCTGCTGTTCCCACATGCTTCAAGAGGGCCACCATTGTTCCTGTTCCCAAGAAAGCTAAGGTAACTGAGCTAAACGACTACCGCCCCGTAGCACTCACTTCCGTCATCATGAAGTGCTTTGAGAGACTAGTCAAGGACCATATCACCTCCACCCTACCTGACACCCTAGACCCACTCCAATTTGCTTACCGCCCAAATAGGTCCACAGACGATGCAATCTCAACCACACTGCACACCGCCCTAACCCATCTGGACAAGAGGAATACCTATGTGAGAATGCTGTTCATTGACTACAGCTCGGCATTCAACACCATAGTACCCTCCAAGCTCGTCATCAAGCTCGAGACCCTGGGTCTCGACCCGCCCTGTGCAACTGGGTACTGGACTTCCTGACGGGCCGCCCCCAGGTGGTGAGGGTAGGCAACAACATCTCCTCCCCGCTGATCCTCAACACTGGGGCCCCACAAGGGTGCGTTCTGAGCCCTCTCCTGTACTCCCTGTTCACCCACGACTGCGTGGCCACGCACGCCTCCAACTCAATCATCAAGTTTGCGGACGACACAACAGTGGTAGGCTTGATTACCAACAACGACGAGACGGCATTTACACAAGTAGCCAATTCTGATATTTTTTCCACTAACTGGTCTTTTGACCAATCACATCAGATCTTTTTCAGAGCTGATCGGATTGGTCAAAATACCAGTTAGAGGAAAACGTATCAGAATTGGGCTGTCTGTGTCATCTCAGCCTTTGCAGCAGGAACTCCATATATGGGCATAGGCCAGTCACCATGACACAGTTACCTCACACACTAGGGGCACGTTCAGTAGGTCACAAGTTAGTTTTGGAACGTTCAGATATAAATATGTAATGTAAAACAAACATGCTGCTCTGACAAGGAATCATGTCGGCTCTATTTCTATACGCAAAGTTTTTAAATTCAAAAGGCACTCGCACATCTGAGCTAACATTTTTGCAGGTGCATGGTAACAGTTGAATAAAATTAGAAAAAAGAAGAAACCCGCACGCTGCAAAGTTTGGCAACTGAAAGTGGCCCTGCAGGCACATGACCATAAGCCATAATTACACCTCACACACCTGCATACAAGTTTACGTTTAACAATAGAAAACACGTAATTGCTCAAATACCTACTACCTCCATGTGGAAATGAAGATTACATTTGTAGCAGTTTAAGTGTTGAAATTATAATCTATAAACGGTAATAAATAAAAGTTTAATAAAAAACAATATTTACATTTACGTACACACCTGTTTCTGTGTATTGTTTTTAATTAAGCTAAATGCTTATTACATATAGAATAGGTAAGGTAGAATATAATAAATTAGGCCTACTGTAACAGCTTTTTTGCATAGAAGAAAGAAAAAAAATACAGTTGTATTTCAAAGTTCAAATATTGTCTTCTCAGTTTTTGTATTGGTTTTTATGCTGACATTTGCTACATTCAAAATAAACTGACTCAAACCACAAACTTCCAGGGAGAAGCAGGCCCAAACTTCCAGGGAGAAGCAGGCCCAAACATCCAGAGAGAAGCAGGCCCAAGCTAGAAATGATCATAAAATGGCTCATTTATATGACACATACTGTAGTGACGAGGTTATTTTATATTTTGAAATTTTTATTTTCCATACATGTTGGCAGTAATGTACACAAACTACAGTTTCACAAAAAGGCATGTTGAGCATGGTTTTCAGTTATACATTGACGTTATTCAGCATAACACATTGACAGACAGTGAAACAGCAATCCATGGTAACGCTTTTCAGAAAGAAACCAAAACAGGAAAACACACCGGACTCTCTCAAGTGTGTGTTTGTAGGTGTCTCTTCAAATGTGTGAGACGGGTGTAACTTTTTACGCAGTGATGGCATGGGTATGGCCTCTCTCCTGTATGGGTGAATTGATGTTTAGTTAAGACAGAGCTCTGCGCAAAACTCTTTCCACACTCAGGGCAGGTGTAGGGGCGCTCTCCTGTGTGACTGCGTATGTGAACCGTCAAATGACTTGACACTGTGAAGGCCTTTCCACAAACTGTGCACCTGTAAGGTTTCTCTTTGGTGTGAGAGCGCTCATGCTTCTGCAGGTCACCGACTGAGCAAAACCCTTTCTTGCACCGAGAGCAGATGTGAGGTCTTTCCCCCGTGTGAATCCTTGTGTGCACAGTAAGATTAGCTAACTGAGAGAAACACTTCCCACAGTAAGAGCAGCTGTATGGACGCTCGCCCGTGTGAGTCCGCATGTGTGACGTCAGCTGACTTTTGGAGATATACTGCTTATTACAACGAGGACATGTGTGGGGTTTCTCCCCCGTGTGCGTCCGTTGGTGGAGTACAAGGGTGGCTAAGGCACCAAAGCACTTTCCACACGCATCACACTGATGGGGTTTGTCCACTGCATGAGTTTTTTGGTGGATCTTCAGCTCTACTGACCCAAAGAATTTGTCTTCACAGTGTCGACAGTTGAAGAGAGGTTCACGAGAGTGAGTTTGCTGGTGACTCTTTAGTTCGGAGCGGGAACTGCAACAATGTCCGCAATCCGTACAGTTGAGCTGTGCCCTATGTGTCCTCTTATGTTGGAGCCGTTCACTTAAAGATCCAAATGTTTTCCCACACTTGGAACAAGCGTACCCCCCCTCCACTGAATGGGTCCTGTTGTGTCTGGTTAGGCTCGACAGGAACTTGAAACGTTTTTCACAGAGAGAGCAGTTGAACGACGGCGTCACACTATGTGTTTGCTGGTGCTTTCGCAAATCAGAAGTCGTCTGGCAACTCTTTCCACACAACAGACATTTGAGGGACTTGTGAGTAGATAGGTGTTTGAACCGCTCGCGGAGAGATCTGAAACTCTCTCCGCACTTGGGGCAATCGAAGGTTGCGTCTAGACAGTGTTTTTGGTGGTGTTTTGAAAGCCCAGTTGAATTACTGAAAGTCTTTCCGCACTGGGTGCATTTGTAGGGTCGATCTCCAGTGTGAATTCGCTGATGCTGAACCAGTTGAGATGGATAGATAAAACACCTTCCACACTGGGAGCACTTGTTGGCAATACGCCGTGCAGTGGACAATGCTTTGGAAAGGGTCTCCGAGGATGTCGATACGTCACTAGGTGGTGGTTGAGCGCAGCTAGACAGCCGAGAAGACTCCCCTGAAGCAGGTTCTGTGGAGAATAACGCAATAAAATAAATGCCATTGTCTTTGCACAACTATGGATTCCTTGGGGCCCCGTTTACAAGTAAGTTTCAAAAGTCGTACCGTTGTTTTCCTCTTCTGTGTCATCATGGTCTGGAGAAAATGGTCTTGATTCTTCAGCACCAGTCCTATTAGGGGAGGATCCACAGCGCATGTTCAGTTAAATACTAATGCACCACAGTATTAGATAACAGTAGTTTAATATAATGGATTCAAATGTAAAGATGCATGGTGTTGATGGTGTATGTCAAACAAATCAAACTATAACATTTTCCAACAAGATAGAACTGCCAAAGGGGGTGGAGTTGCAATCTACTGCAGAGTTAGCCTGCAGAGTTCTGTCATACTATCCAGGTCTGTGCCCAAACAATTCGAGCTTCTTCTTTTAAAAATCCACCTTTTCAGAAACAAGTCTCTCACTGTTTCCGCTTGTTATAGACCCCCCTCAGCCCCCTGCTGTGCCCCAGACACCATATGTGAATTGATTGCCCCCCATCTATCTTCAGAATTCGTACTGTTAGGTGACCTAAACTAGGACTTGCTTAAAACCTCGGCCGTCCTACAATCTAAGCTAGATGCCCTCAATATAAAAAAAATTAACAAGGAACCTAACAGGTACAACCCAAAATCCGTAACCATGGGCACCCTCTTAGAGATCATCCTGACCAACTTGCCCTCTAAATACACCTCTGCTGTCTTCAACGAGGATCTCAGCGATCACTGCTTCATTGCCTGCGTGCGTAATGGGTCCGCGGTCAAACGACCACCCCTCATCACTGTCAAACGCTCCCTAAAACACTTCAGCGAGCAGGCCTTTCTAACCGACCTGGCCCGGGTATCCTGGAAGGATATTGACCTCATCCCGTCAGTAGAGGATGCCTGGTTGCTCGTCAAAAGTGATTCCCGCTCCATCTTAAATAAGCATGCCCCATTCAGAAAATGTATAACTAAGAACAGATATAGCCCTTGGTTCACCCCAGACTTGACTTCTCTTGACCAGCACAAAAACATTGTGGCGTTCTGCATTAGCATTGAATAGCCCCCGCGATATGCAACTCTTCAGAGAAGTCAGGAACCAATATAGTCAGTCAGTTAGGAAAGCTAAGGCTAGCTTTTTCAAACAGAAATTTGTTCCTGTAGCACCAATTCCCAAAAGTTTTGGGACACTGTAAAGTCCATGGAGAAAAAGAGCACCTCCTCCCAGCTGCCCACTGCACTGAGGATAGGAAACACTGTCTCCACTGATAAATCTACGATAATCGATCATTTCAATAAGCATCTTTCCACAGCTGGCCATGCTTTCCACTTGGCTACCCCTGACACTGCCAACACCTCAGCACCCCTTGCAGCAACCCGCCCAACCCCCTCTGGACCCTCTCTTTCTAAAATCAACCGCCCAAATGGTTGGAACCCCTATTACTGGCCTATTCAACCTCTTTCGTATCGTCTGAGAT
The DNA here is from genome assembly GCF_045791955.1 of Oncorhynchus clarkii lewisi. Taxonomy (NCBI): domain Eukaryota; kingdom Metazoa; phylum Chordata; class Actinopteri; order Salmoniformes; family Salmonidae; genus Oncorhynchus; species Oncorhynchus clarkii. Next base: position 8,997,222 of record NC_092167.1, read on the forward strand.
CCCCAAAGATTGGAAAGCTGCCGCGGTCATCCCCTCTTCAAAGGTAGAGACAGACCTAAACTGTTATAGACCTATATCCATCCTGCCCTGCCTTTATAAAATCTTCGAAAGCCAAGTTAATAAACAGATCACCGACCATTTCGAATCCCACCGTACCTTCTCCACTATGCAATCTAGTTTCCGAGCTGGTCATGGGTGCACCTCAGCCACGCTCAAGGTTCTAAACGATATCATAACCGCCATCGATAAAAGACAGTACTGTGCAGCCGTATTCATCGACCTGGCTAAGGCTTTCGACTCTGTCAATCACCGCATTCTTGGATGTAGTCTATCACAGTGCCATCCGTTTTATCACCAAAGCCACATTTCTTACCCACCACTGCAACCTCTATGCTCTCGTTGGCTGGCCTTCACTACATATCAGTCGCCAAACCCACTGGCTCCAGGTTATCTATAAGTCTTTGCTAGGTAAAACCCTGCCTTATCTCATCTCACTGGTCACCATAGCAACATCCACCCGTAGCACGAGCTCCAGCAGGTATATTGCACTGGTCATCCCCAACGCCAACACTTCCTTTGGCAGCCTTTCCTTCCAGTTCTCTGCTGCTAATGATTAGAACGAATTGCAAATATCTCTGAAGCTGGAGTCTTATATCTCCCTCTCTAACTTTAAGCATCAGCTGTCAGAGCAGCTTACCGATCACAGTACCTGTACACAGCCAATCCGTAAATAGCATACCCGACTACCTCATCCCCATATTATTACTTACCCTCTTGCTCCCCAGTATCTCTACTTGCACATCATCATCTGCACATCTATCACTCCAGTATTAATGCTAAATTGTATTTATTTTTGCCTCTATGGCCTATTTATTGCCTACCTCCCTACTCTTCTACATTTGCACACATTGTACATAGATCTTTCTCTGTGTCTCTGTGTTGTTGTTTTTGTCACACTGCTATGCTTTATCTTGGCCAGGTTGCAGTTGTAAATTAGAACTTGTTCTCAACTGTACTACCTGGTTAAATAAAGAAATACATATAAATAAATAAATCATAAATAAAATAAAAACCTAATTCACAAGCACAATTCCAACACACTTTTCTCTTACGTTTCCTGTGAGGATTCAAGCAGAGGTGTATCAGAGTTCACACTGGACTCAGCCATCCTCCCTTCTGGGCTCTTTCTAGATCTCTTGGAGGAATTGACTCTGTGGTCCCCTTTGCTTTTGAGTGTAAGTTGGGCGGGAAATATTGAGGGTTTTTGAGCCACACTGGAGGTGACCATTGGAGAGTTGGCTGCGAGGTCTGGTGCTCCAGCAGCACACAGGTCCCCAACAGCCCCTTCACATCTCCTCTGGTCCTTTGCTTCGGTAATAACCCTTCCCACAGCACTTGTGTTTTTATTCTCCTCTTCCACACCTCTCTCTGTGCATTCATCATCATCGCTACCCATGGTAGACACTCTGTCTTCTTTACTGTTCTGGTTTCCATCTAAACGTGCTCTTGATTCTGTCTGTTGAGAATCTCTGCTGTCTGACAAAGTTTCCATCTCTCTGCTTACATGGGTAGAGCCTTCCAAGTTAGGCAAGACATCTAAGGTATATGCCACTCCCACTGTGGTAGGGAGGGACAGTGAAGCGAGGATGCAGTCTTCTGCCGAGGAGGGAAATGCTGACAGACACAAGGGTAGAGGACAGTAAAGTAAAAAGTCAGTATGTCAGAAAAGTTAACATGTAGTGAGTGGCCTGTCACAATGTGTTTCTTGTGATAAAGGAGCTTAGATTATCACGTTTGTCTAACTTTCCACAGCATGTGTGGTGCTGAAGCAGGTATTGCAGGTCCTCTGTGTGAGAAAGAGACTGCAGACACTCATCCGAGGCAGAGGGTACAACGCTGAGCCAGGATGCAGTCTATGAAGACAGTACACCGAAAATGAGAGTGTAACAAAAGCATAGAAATCCTTTTACATCTCAAACATCACTCTCAATGTGTTAAATGCAACATTTTAAAGATGATCATATAACAACAAACATAGAGCCAAAATGGAGCTCATAAAGACTGCATTGAATATCAGGGCTATTTACATCTCCCTTGGTTTTCTCTCTACCTGCTTAAGGTCTGGCACTGGTAGCAGATCTTCTAGTCTGGAGAGGAACTGACAAACAAGTGCTTGCAAAGCTCTGTCAAAATCACAGCCATACACCACAGGGAAATCTGCCTGAGAGGGAGATAGAGAGAGCAAGTGAAAGGAGTCACACAATTTGTATGACAGACAAGTACGTCCGCAAAACCAAGGATAGATAATATTGATGTTGCTGCCCTTGGCACAGTTGCTATAGCAGAAGGGCAGACTGACCATTCGTCAGAGATTAACTATAAACTTTTTTTGATAATTCAACTGGTTAATAATGTCTGCTATTCAGTGACAAAATGTTGTTATTCACAATTAAGATTTAAGCCATACCTTGAAGAATTGGATCCTCTCGACTGGGTCTTCAAGAAGGTTTTTGGTGAGTTTGAGGAAGTTTTCTTCCAACTCATGCATCTGTGCATCATTATTCTGTAACATAAACCCAACACAATGATACAAAAAGCAGGGCAACCAGAAAATGTTATATATTTGACCCTATATACAGAAAAGTGCAAGAACAAACCATACCAACTCACCTGTGAAAGACCACAGGATGAGAATCTGTCAAGATGGATCTTAATTTTGTTGAGGTCTTCTGGATGCTCACCTTGAAACAGCTGAAGAGTTACCTGAAAAATATTAACTGCATCCTTGGCCGTGTCTACACTTGAAGTAGGAAGTTTACATACACTAAGGTTGGAGTCATTAAAACTAGTTTTTCAACCACTCCGCAAATTTCTTGTTAACAAACTATAATTTTGGCAAGTCAGTTAAGACATCTACTCTGTGCATGACAAAAGTACTTTTTCCAAAAATTGTTTACAGATTATTTCACTTATAACTCACTGTATCACAATTCCAGTGGGTCAGAAGTGCCTCGTTACTTGACATCATGGGAAAATCAAAAGAAACCAAGACCTCAGAAAAATAATTGTAGACCTCCACAATTCTGGTTCATCCTTGGGAGCAATTTCCAAATGCCTGAAGGTACCACATTTATCTATACAAACAATAGTGCGCAAGTATAAACTCCATGGGACCACGCAGCCGTCATACCGCTCAGGAAGGAGATGCGTTCTGTCTCCTAGAGATTAACGTACTTTGGTGTGAAAAGTGAAAATCAATCCCAGAACAGCAGCAAAGGACCTTGTGAAGGTGCTGGAGGAAACAGGCGCTATATCTACAGTAAAACAAGTCCTATATCGACATAACCTGAAAGGCCGCTCAGCAAGGAAAAAGCTATTGCTCCAAAACCGCCATAAAAAAAAACAGACTATGGTTAACAACTCCACATATGGAGAAAGATTGTACTTTTTGGAGAAATGTCCTCTGGTCTGATGAAACAAAAATATAACTGTTTGGAGGAAAAATTGGGAGGCTTGCAAGCCGAAGAACACCATCTCAACAGTGAACCATGGGGAACCATGGCAGCATCGGGTAGTGGGGGTGCTTTGCTGCAGGAGGGATGGTGCACTTCACAAAATAGGTGGACTCATAAGGATGGAAAATTATGTAGATATATTGAAGCAACATCAAGACATCAGCCAGGAAGTGAAAGCTTGGTTGCATTATTTTGAAAAATAATGCCCTTGTTTTGGCTAGAGTTATTTGCAATCCCTTTAACTTTGCTTGCTGGCTAGCTACAGAGGTTAGCTGGCTAGTAAGCTACAGTAGTTAACTACTGCCATCAAGTTGTTGTTGTGTTATCATATTTAGCTTATTCCACCATTTGCAGAATGCATACTGGCATTTGAATATAGCGCAGGAAAAGGGAATTGGGACACATTTAAATGTAGGTGTAGACGCATGATGTGTTCGGATTTCCATGATCAGAATACAAAAACAGCATTAACTGTCAAGTCTACACGGCCTAGCCCTTGATCATGACTCTGTTCCATTATTTTTTATTGATTTAACCTTTATTAATTTAACTTTTAGTACATTACACATAAGAGTCATTGGATGAAGGTGTCTTCTGTACAGAGTTTTGTTAAGAGCCCCTATGCTCAATCTGAACATTATCACGCATCGCTTGCGGTACGGTTTTGGAAACCTTCTTTCATATTAGTGAGAAATAATAAAAAAGGTTTAATTGATACACACCTTTATAGGGATAATTATGGTTCCCACACGGCCATATCTCGTTACAGCGCATGTCTACGGAAGACAGAGGGACCAATTGCGCTAATTATCTATCTAGCATACCTGTGTGTAACCGAAGAAGGCCGGCAGAATCGTGTTGAACCTGAAATATACTGTTTGCTGCAACTGTGATAAAGCCGGTTAAAACAGTGTACAGTAAGTTAACATTTTTGCATTTATTAAATTATTTTTGATGTGATATGAAAGTAGAGGGTTTTTTGTTTCTAGAACCATATCACGTAACAATTTAAATCGATTCACCTTTAGATGGTAGTATTTGGCTGTCATAGCCAATCTACCTCTGAAAATAGCATAAGGTCCTTGGACCTTCAGGAGTAACGGTAGGCTCCTTAAGAATACATCTGGGCTAGACACAGCCCTTCATACACCTGACACATTGTTAAACACATTACTACAACCAGGGTACGTTTCAGAATGTACTTACCCTTGCCCTTAATGCCAGAAGAAGCAATGTCCTCTGTCTGTCAGTTATAAGTTCTGGGACAGTTTGTGTAACCACTGTCACAAACTCCTCTAACTTTCCATAGTGCTTGATGGCCCTCTGATGCGCTACCTGCCACATAAATGCAGACAATAGCCGTAGAGGTGGGACCAAAAGGCGCAGGGAGGAGAAAGGAAGGGGGTAATCTATTGTGTAGAGAAGGATGTACAGTAATATCAAAGACAGTACAGTATAAAGATAACTGCTTCTCCAATAGAAATCCCTGATCTTGCTTGTAGGAGATGTCATGGCAACGTTGGCTAGCTAAGCTCATGCGCAGAAACAAGTCATCGTCTAACGGTGATCTCGCGCCGAACTGCGAATGTCTATCAACCAAAGGTTGCTAATTCGAATCTCATCAAGGACAACTTTAGCATTTTATCAACTTTTCAACTACTTACTACTTTTTAGCTACTTTGCAATTACTTAGTATGTTAGCTAACCTTTAACCTAACTCCTAAACTTAACCCTAACGTTAGCCACCAAGATAGAATTCTTATCATATCATACATTTGCAAATTCGTAACTATTGTACGTTTGAAAATATGAAACATATAATACGTAATATAATACGTTATATTGTACTTCGTAACATATCATACAAAATGGCTAATGGACGTCCACAAATGATTACATACCATACGAAACTTAACATATCATAATAAACGGCAGGTGTTGATTTACATACAGAATAATACGACATGCTCTGAGACCAGGTTGCAAAGCTAGCTAGCTGGGGCCATATAGACATATAGATAGATCCCTCATATAAAAATAAACTGTGTGCTAAAATAGCTACAATGTCCACGGCAAGTTTGAAGCCATATATAACTAGGCTACCTACAGGAGGCTGTTAGCTACATACCCATAGCATCCATCTTTTGCTGTGTTATAAGTCTGCTAAATGACTGTATCAATGCTGAAAACTGTTTACAGCATTCTGCTGTAAAACTGCAGTATTATTATTAGATGTTGTTCTAAAATGCATGAACAAAACAGAAAGAAAAAACGTGTCCTCGAGTATTTAGCTACTTCCGGGTGGGAACGTCCACAAAATTGTCAAAATAAAAGTCCTTTTCGCTGCACGTGTTCTGATCATGAAGTAACTTACTTTACATCATTCATGAAGCTGTTTCTTTTTTCTTTTTGATGAGGTGGAAGTAACTAACAAAAACATAAACATGTTTATTGAATTGAATACCATTTAAATAAATAATGGTTTGATTAATTGACAACTAATATGATCAGTTCATTAATACCAAATTAATTCAACTGTAAATGAGATACAGGCAGAAGAAAGGCCTTAGATTTTATTTGACAGTATTCAGTCCTTTCTCCTCAGTCTGATCCTTAGCAGCCACAGCTGTTAAAGATCACCTTCTGACAGACCTAATTAACACATCACATCTATGGGGCAGTAGCCAGTAAGGAAAAGGGGGCCTGCCAAACGTGACACAAGAAAGATTGTGGCTGAGGAGAGAAGTAAGGGAAAGAGCAAAGAAGAGGTATGTGTGTGGGCACATCAAACAGGCCACAGAGGAAAAGCCCTATCCCAAAGCCCAAACACACTCCATAATCATTGATCTGTCTAGACAGAAATAGGATAGCTAACTGGGCTAACACCACTGTGTATATGATATTATAGACACTCAGGATCCAGAATGTGCACACAAAGAATCTCCATTGAAAATGCTCCTTAGTCCAGAACCGAGTTAATATGTGTCTGGGAGACAAACTCTTAAAGTGACAGTTCACCGTTTTACCTTGTTTTTCCACCTAACTAGGGTGGTGTCATTCATGCTTGATCACTCGTTATTTAGCTTGTATTTTAATTTATTTCTAAACAAACAGACTTTGAAGAATATTTATACAAATGTATCATAAACATGAAGATGACAAACAAGTAACAAGAAAAGGTAACAGAACTTTCCACAAGCTACATTTCTTTGAAAAGGTAACATTGTTTATTGAATTAACCTCTCTTGGGTATGGGGCAGTATTTTCACCTCCGGATGAAAAGCTTGCCCAAAGTAAACTGCCTGTTACTCAGGCACAGAAGCCAGGATATGCATATAATGGGTAGATTTGGATAGAAAACACTCTACAGTTTGTAAAACTGTTAAAATACTGTCTGTGAGTATAACATAACTGATATGGCAGGCGAAACCCCAAGGACAAACCATCCAGGGAATAAAAAAAATTGAGGTCATAGGATTTTCCAGTTGTTTTCTATGGGATACCCTTATTATTAAGAACCTAGCTGAAGTTCTTATGGCTTCCACTAGATGTCAACAGTCTTTAGAAATTGTTCAATGTTTTTCTTTTGAAAAGTTAAGAAATAGTCACTCCAGGTGGACTCTACTGTTTTGGTGCGCGTGAACTGGAGCACGCTTCACGTTGTTTTTATCAGGTATTAGAAACAGTTTATTCTGTCTCAAATTTGATTGATTATTTACATTTTAGGGTACCTGAGGTTGGATTAGGAACATTGTTTGAAATGTGTGGACCAAGTTTACAGGTAACTTATTAGATACTTTGTAGGCATGTTGGGCGAGTTGAAACCGGTGTATTTCTGAATCAAACGCGGAAAATACATTGACATTTTTGGGACATAAAGAAGGACATTATCGAACAAAAGGACTATTTGTGATGTTTCTGGGACATTTTGGAGTGCCAACAGAAGAAGATCTTCAAAGGTAAGGCATTAATTATATCGCTATTTCTGAATTTTGTGGCGCACCTGCCTGGTTGAAATATGATTTTCATGTGTTTGGTGCAGGTCTACAATTTTGTTTCTGGTGTCCTTTGACAGCTCTTTGGTCTTGGCCATAGTGGAGTTTGGAGTGTGACTGTTTGAGGTTGTGGACAGGTGTCTTTTATACTGATAACAAGTTCAAACAGGTGCCATTAATACAGGTAACGAGTGGAGGACAGAGGAGGCTCTTAAAGAAGAAGTTACAGGTCTGTGAGAGCCAGAAATCTTGCTTGTTTGTAGGTGACCAAATACTTATTTTCCACCATAATTTGCAAATAAATTCATTAAAAGTCCTACAATGTGATTTTCTGGATTTTTTTTCTAATTTTGTCTGTCATAGTTGAAGTGTACCTATGATGAAAATTACAGGCCTCTCTCATCTTTTTAAGTGGGAGAACTTGCACAATTGGTGACTGACTAAATACTTTTTTGCCCACTGTAACTATCTACATGATGGAACCCCAAGTCATTGTAAAGACCTCATATCTTCTGTGCTTGCATGAGGAGATGGGTCCATCTGCCTTGTGTTCAGTCCAATCTTCTCAGTCAGATCCTTAGCTACCATATCCTTCATCAAAATCCTCCTTTTTTGGCCAAGTCCATATACATCCCAGTTGTCAGGCAGTAGCCCTTTAAGGAAAAGGCAGGCTGCGAAACGTGACACAACCAGGATGGTGGCCAGAGAGACCAACATGATGCCGGTGCGGAATGGGAAGACATGCAGCAGACGCCCGTCCTCGTGTAGGCTGTCCCAGGGAAGGGGCATGAGTCCAGGCACACCAAGCAGGGGCTCTCCCACTAGTAGCCGCAGCAGTAGCCCTACCACAAGACCTGCCAAGGCACCATACCCATTGACCTTCCCAGGTAGAAAGAGGATGCAGATCAACTGTGCACACACTACCGTGTACATCACATCTCCACTGAGAATCCAGAAGACATACACAGAGGAGGTCGTCATTGCCAAGCCCGCCCCCATGAAACCAAACAGTAGGATGGACACCTTTACAACCCGTAGAATTTGTTTCTCAGAGGCCTAAAATGAAGAAGAAAAATCAATCGCAGTGCCCTATTCAGTAAATTTGTGGGAAACATTTACAAATAGATAGTTACATAGAATAAACTAAGATGTTTGTAAGTAGATTCTCCAACTTTCTCTCACCCTTTTGCTGAAAATGTTTTTGTAGATGTTTCGGGCAAAAAGGGACGCAGAAGACAGCAGGGCCGAGTCAATAGATGACATCACGGCAGCAGCAATGGCGCCGATTCCGGCAAGAGAGACGAAAGGTGGACACAGGTAGCGCAGGGAGATGGGCAGAATCATACCCGCCTTGCCCTGCTCGTAGGGAGTAGGTAGACCAAAACTGGTCTGGTTCCAATCTAAGTGAGGGAGAGAAAAAAAGCAAGCTTATGAGATTTACAGAACTCCCAGTGATTGACATTATTGGGACAGTCGGCTCTTCCCATGAAGAATACTCCTCCATTTTGATGAACATACTGCTGTACCTGTGGATGCTGCCACAGCACCAATGAGAAGAGGTGGTATGGCGAGGATGAAGCAGAAGACAGAGGCAGCATAGCAAGTGAACTGAGCCTGAGCCACAGTGGCTGTGGCCAGGACTCTCTGGTAGAAGGCCTGGTAACAGATTCCACCTAGAGTCTGAGAGAGCGAGACATTGAAATGGACCATAAAAATGTTGAAATCCAAAAAGTGACAGGATCTAAATGAGAAAACAACCAGCACAGAAAATAGAAAGGTAACACAATACAATGAAAATTATAGGGTTATCGTTTGGGAGACATTTAGATATAGATCTATACAACAGATGGTCTGTGATGTGGAATCAACTAGATATTAGACCATGTTTGACCACCTTTGACAAACTGTGAAATTGGAGTGAAATGTGACTTTATGTTGACATTACCACCAGTAGCAGGTCATCCAGCCAGCGCCCTGCATCTGCCAACTTCAGCCTGCCGGTCCATGGCTCCTGATACAGTTTTGTCACCGCTGTGACTGTAATGTCTGTTGAGGCGGGGCTCATCAGTATGAAGGGCACACAGAACCACTGGAAGGGAAAAAACATAACCACAAAACCATTGAAAGGGAAGAAAAAAAGAAGTTGAAGCAATTCCCATACAGAAACGCTGACACGTAAATAAAGTTAATCTTGGCGTGTATATATACAGTAGACCACACACGTGCCTCACTCACTATAACACATTGACCCTAGAACCAATAGTTACTCCGCTGTCCCCATAGCAGAAACCTTTGAACACTTTTTGGTTCCAGGTAGAACCCTTTTGGGTTAAATGTTGAACCCTTTCCATAAAGGGTTCCCCTATGGGGACAGACAAAGAACCCTTTTGAAAAAAAAAATTCTAAGAGTGCAGGACAAAGTTTTATCACCAGACTGAGGAACATGAAGATGAGCTGGATGACATCAGTGTAGGCCACCGAGTACAGCCCTCCCAGTAATGTGTAGAGAACTGCCACGGCAGCAGACAGGGCCACAGCCAAGGGTGATGGGATATCCATGATCACACTCACCGTTCCCCCTAGAGCAAAGCATTGTACAGATTGTTCACACATTCTAGCTAGCGTAGTAGCTTGCAAGCTTCTGTGTGTAGCCTATAGCCATCAACATCCCTGAGATCTAGTGTCATGATGTCGCTAGAAGGCCTCAACCATTCACCCAATGTATAACTTACAGACATGCCATGCAGGTTCATGCACTCATTCATGCATCAGGGAGTTGGCCAACATCAGCAACTAATAATGTGAGAGTTTAGACTTTAGACTCATTCTCATGCTTCCAGAAAATGTGGTGGTGGAAAACAATTACTTATTCTTCAATAAATGACATCAAAGAATCACTCAGAGAAATCTAAGCTAGAGACAGTTTTTCCACGTGACATAACCAGGTAAACGTGGCTCTAGTCCTGGCACGTGCTAAAAGGTGCTGTGATGGCTATTTTGCTGACAGAACAACTGACTTACCCAATGCAGCGAGCACACAGGCTATCCAGAAGATGTCAGCAAGGAGTGATGGGACAAAGAGAATAGCAGTTAACGTGTTTCCATACTTCTCCTGGAACGGATCCATTATGGTGACGTAATTCTTCTCTCGGACCGGTTTCACAAAGAACAACGCACCTGCAGTCACAAATCCATTTACTGTGAATTATTTACCTTACACCACATGGTTGCCATATGTTTGATGCCATTCCATTCGCTCCATTCCAGTCATTATTATGAGCCATCCTCCACTCAGCAGCCTCCACAGCCCAAGTGTTAGGATAACATAACCATACATACCTACAACCAGGCTAAGGACGAAGCCTATTGGTGCGATGGCCCAAGCCAGGCCCCTTTTAGGGTCGTAGACCACCTCAGCATTGCCTAAGATGAAACCTCCTCCCACCCATGTAGCTGTAGAGAATGGGTGGTCACACAGAACAATCACTAAACATTGAAAAACACTAAAGTACTTTGAAAGAGACTCAATGACTTTCAAATCTAGGTGATCTTATGTTACAAGTTAGTTAGGTTGACAACACACCTGTGGTAGTGAAGATGCTGACCCAGATGTTGAGGTTCCGCCCTCCAACCATGGCAACCTCACTAAGGTTTCCAGTGCACTTCCTCTCCTCGCGTTTGGACTTCCTGGACGCCCAGACGCCTGTCGCGAGGACGATGAGGTAGAACACCCCGATTGACAGCAGGCCGGGCCAGTTAAGCGCCATCTTCAGGGAGGAGAGGGAATTTCTATAAGATACATAAATATTGACGACAGACCATCGAGACTTAGGCCAATGTCACACAGAGATGGACGAAAACGTAAACTCAGCAAAAAAAGAAACGTCCTCTCACTGTCAACTACATTTATTTTGAGCAAACTTAACATGTGTAAGTAGTTGTTTGAACATAACAAGATTCAACAACTGAGACATAAACTGAACAAGTTCCACAGACATGTGACTAACAGAAATGGAATAATGTGTCCCTGAAAAAAGGGGGGGTCAAAATTAGAAGTAACAGTCAGTATCTGGTGTGGCCACCTGCTGCATTAAGTACTGCAGTGCATCTCCTCCTCATGGATTGCACCAGATTTTCCAGTTCTTGCTGTGAGATGTTACCCCACTCTTCCACCAAGGCACCTGCAAGTTCCCAGACATTTCTGGGGGGAATGGCCCTAGACTTCACCCTCCAATCCAACAGGTCCTAGACATGCTCAATGGGATTGAGATCCGGGCTCTTCGCTGGCCATGGCAGAACACTGAAATTCCTGTCTTGCAGGAAATCACACACAGAACGAGCAGTATGGCTGGTGGCATTGTCATGCTGGAGGATCATGTCAGGATGAGCCTGCAGGAAGGGTACCACATGAGGAAGGAGGATGTCTTCCCTGTAATGCACAGCGTTGAGATTGCCTGCATTGACAACAAGCTCAGTCCAGACCATGACGGACCCTCCTCCTCCAAATCGATCCTGCTCCAGAGTACAGGCCTTGGTGTAACGCTCATTCCTTCGACGATAAACATGAATCCGACCATCACCCCTGGTGAGACAAAACCGCTACTCGTCAGTGAAGAGCACTTTTTGCCAGTCCTGTCTGGTCCAGCGATGGTGGGTTTGTGCCAATACGTTGTTGCCGGTGATGTCTGATGTGGACCTGCCTTACAACAAGCCTAGAAGCCCTCAGTCCAGCCTCTCTCAGTCTATTGCATTGCGGACAGTCTGAGCACTGATGGAGGGATTATGCGTTCCTGGTGTAAGTCAGGGAGTTGTTGTTGCCATCCTGTACCTGTCCCGCAGGTGTGATGTTCGGATGTACCGATCCTGTGCAGGTGTTGTTACACGTGGTCTGCCACTGCGAGGACGATCAGCTCTCCCTGTAGCGCTGTCTTAGACTTCTCCCAGTACGGAAATTGCAATTTATTGCTCTGGCCACATCTGCAATCCTCATTCCTCCTTGCAGCATGCCTAAGGCACGTTCACGCAGATGAGCAGGGACCCTGGGCATCTTTCTTACTGTGTTTTTCAGAGTCAGTAGAAAGGCCTCTTTAGTGTCCTAAGTTGTCATAACTGTAACCTTAATTGCCTTCCATCTGTAAGATGTTAGTGTCTTAATGACCCTTCCACAGCCAATCCAGTTCATTAGTTGTTTATGATTCATTGAACAAGCATGGGAAACAGAGTTTATACCCTTTACAATGAAGATCTGTGAAGTTATTTGGATTTTTACAAATTATCTTTGAAAGACAAGGTCCTGAAAAAGGGCTGTTTCTTTTTTTGCTGAGTTTATATAGTTTTGTCCACTTTGTCCATCAAAAGTTCAACTAATTCATACTTTTTACGTACATCTAATGATAATTTGCATAATGTTTCGCAAAACTCTGGTTGCCTCTTGAAACAAACTGTTAAATCGCTCATAGGCTGTCTACTATAAATGGCCAATATCCACCAGCAAGCAATGCTTCACCTAGCCACGCTAGCTTCGCCCTGACTAGCTTGCCATGTGGGTGCTAGCAAGCCAATAACATGATAGGTACTGCTAGGTATCGACAGCCAATCCAGTAGGGGCTGGAAGCTATTCTAAGCTTTAATTGGTTGTGCAATATTGGCAATAATTTACATATATCAAGCTTTCCCCAATTTAAGTCCTTCCCTGTTCAGGGTCTGTTCAGCGAGCTGCTCTTGCCTTGCTAACTTACTTCCTTACGCTGAAAATGAATGGGCTCCGTAACTTTGTCGGAGGCATCTCTTGCTAGTGGACATGCCCGGTAAGTGACGGATCACTTCAGTTTATTATTTCCAAAGAAATGTAGCTTGTGGTATCAAACAACATTCACACAGGTAGGGAACTTATCAATAGCCAATCCAGCCCGTTGTTCAAGCTCGCTAGACCTTCCCTCCCCCGATTGGTTAATCACACAGTGGTTTCGTTCTGTGATTTTCATAAAGTTCAGCCTAACGTTTTGCCTCTTTCTGTTCACCAGAAGTAGTTTGCCTCACTCATTTAACCCAGGTGCTTTGCTGAAAAAAATGTACGGCCATTGTGGTATGAGTCAGATTGACCCGTATAGTTTAAACACACTCAAGACAGTCAAAGAATCAAGGAAAAACAACCAAAACTTTATTTTGTCTTGTCAGACCTTTCAGAAAGAAGAAATGCAAGAACATTTGATTTAAAGAACTCTATATTTAAGTACTATTTGTTAAACCTTTTCTTTCTCACAAACAAGCATTTTCTGTTGGAGCTCATTTTTGAGTGTCTGTGTCAGATATCTGCTGCCCTCACGCTAAGAAGCTTGGGGAAGCTCCCTTTCACCCAAACATAATTATAAAAGTGCAACCAGAACCAGTCAAAACAAAATACATCAGACATTTGTTTATTTTGGACCTGTGAAATTATCTATACACATGAAAGCCTCTGGGTCAAAATGACCCACAACATCATGTTTGTACACAAAATCTACAGACATTCTACAACACATCAGTGTGTCCACATTTTGAGTTGGGTTCATGACGCTAAACGAGGACAAGGTATTTAATTTCATGGAGATAAAGAGAGGTTAACTAGTATTTTAGGGGTCAAGTTGATCAGCAACATAATAGGAGGGTTAACAGAAGGTGTTTCCCTCCTTTGAAAAATAATGACTCCTGCAATTTGTCACACCAAGTGGACAACCTCTGACAATGTCTCCCTGTGTCTTTTCCTCCCATTGGAAATTATTTCTGGTTGTTTGATTTCTCAAAGTAATGTCCATTATAAACGTGCTGTTAGGGTGAACTCCAATCTAATTTGCATAACACCAGCATTTAAAACAACAGAAAGGAGTCCACTCCACAGGAGTCTTCTCCACATGGAATATATGGGAGAAATGAACGTGAAACCCAAATAAGGGTAAAGCAAGGAGGGATTTGTGTTCAGAGATGTTGCCATAGATCTTCATCTTCACCTTAGCCCAATAACTCACCAAGGCAACCAGTAAAGAGAGAGCAGATATGCATTCAGTCAGTCAGTCGGTTTCATTAACATGCTGACACACACACAATCATCCCATACCAAAAAAAATCTCTTTACAAAGGCATTACACTGGAACTACATACTAGAGGTGGATGGAAATATGTGAATGGTCTTGCACATAAGAAAATGGTAATGTATTTACTGTATAATTACAAAATAGTTATGCTGCATGTCAAATCAAATCAAAGTGTATTTGTCACGGGCGCCGAATATAACAGGTGTAGGTAGACCTTACAGTGAAATGCTTACTTACAGGCTTTAACCAATAGTGCAAAAAAAGGTATTAGGTGAACAATAGGTAGGTAAAGAAATAAAACAACAGTAAAAAGACAGGCTATATACAGTAACAAGGCTATAAAAGTAGTGAGGCTACATAGACACCGGTTAGTCAGGCAGATTGAGTCAGAACTAGGAAACTCGGAAATGTCAAACTTGGAAACTAGTTGTAGAAAGATTATACTTTCCAAGTGTGAAACTTGGGTATCAGAATCAACCAATAGGAAGCTCTACGCAAACAACTTACGTTAATTTTAACTCAGAGGTACCCGAGTTTCTGACTTGTCAAAAAATGTAGCATTACACTTTAATTACTACACACAAAAAAAATTGTTATATCATTCTGCATTCATTGTGGTTTCATATATGGAAACTATGAGACAATTATATTGTTATGTAAATAAACAGATCTTGTACAGTTCTGTAATATGTCTTCGCAATATTTTCATAAGACCAGACAGTACAGTGCACCCTTCAAATGTTATCATATTTCTAAATGTCAGTCAATTATGCAAAACAGTATAACATTTTAATATAAATTTAGTCCTATTTTAATGTTCCAATATTCAATAGATACTGTCACATATTTAATTGGTTTTATATACTTTGTAGTATTTTTCTTCAAGTTCAGTAGACACTTCTTTGATTGATGTTTCAGCATTGAGACATACCAAAGTGTACTACTCCCAAGTACGATCAATATGGCAAAACAAATATAAGATGCTAAGAACTGTTTAAACTTACCTCGATGTGCAATTTCCTTGATCCTCTCAGAGGAAAAACCTAAATGTACTTTGAGAACATCTTCTAACTCCTCCCTCTAGTCCTAAGAGTTTATTAGTGTAGTCAATATAACAAGTTAATAATTGATCATTACAGTACACTCATGTGGACTAAACTAAAAAAACAATTGCAGTAAAAATATGTTGACCACACTGTGAAAAATATATTAGTGGAATTTATGATTTACTGATTTATTTTAGCTTTGCATTACTACATTGAGCTGTATTCTGTCATCGTCAGTTACATCCCTTATAAGGAATCATTATGGTCTGGGATTCCAGTGCGCCAATTTCCTCATGTTAATCATTAAACTGTCTGGCCCATATCCATATCCTGCTGAGACATGATGGCCCCCAATACAAGTTAGTTCAGGTGTGACCCCACAGCATAAACCCAAACCCAGCGGGACCAGGTGGCCACTTTGTCAAGGGTCAGCTTGCAACTCAAGCCAAACATTCTTTCACTGCAGGGAAACTGGGTCAATTAAAATCTAAGGTAAGTAACGCTCTGTTACTCAACTCCATAAGTAAAGAAAAAGGGAAATGTTGAGACTTTGAGTAACAACTGACCACTGTTGTCCTGTTGCGTGACCACATTCTTTCACAGTGGAGAGCTGAATAAATGACAGGGCAACTAAAGCCTAGCGGCATTGAGAAACCCAGTGATAGTTTATTTTTTCAAAAGTCTCTCGTTGATGTCACCCCCTGGGTTTGTCAACATCCCCCTCTCTATCCATCACAACTGTAAGAGGGGGATGAAATAGGACATGGCTGCATAATAGGGGTGGATGGGGCTTCTTTTTGAGGTGGCTGTATCTTGTGCATGTTGCTACAGGGTTTTGTCTACATAAATGAGCTGACAGGTGCATTTCATAGATGTAGACTACATAACTTGAGTTACAGTTATAATGTAAGGCTATTTTATATTATTTTCTATATGATAGTAAAGTGGAACCCTGAACATATAAAACTATAGAAAGCAATGTGTTCAGCCAGCCTTGAATGTGTCATAGAAGCCTTTGGAGGGTCCCTGCCTGGTAGCATTTATGGTTTCCTCGTAACCAGGCAGTCTAGTAATTGGACACATAATGACATGGTATGACACCAATGCGGAGGACGACTTGAATGATCATGTTCAACTGCGCCACAGGGTGGAGCCTCTCCTGGACAAGCTGTCCCGCTTCTTCAATGACTCCTGGATCCACTCTTGTGTCTTGATACAACTTCACCCTATGACAGGTGGGGGGGAGATGGTGTCGAGGGACGGTACCCTGTGGGTCAGGTCTGGCGCATGTGGGAGGAAATTAGTTCAGAGGCCAGACAGAGTAGCCCTGCGTTCAGCCAGGCAATGCTCCCAGAGTTCCCCTTCAGCAAGGTAGGCCCTGTGAGCTTCAGACGTGACTGTTTCTCCAGCCCAACTACTGCCACAACTATAGCCTCTAGTCCCACTCTTTCCACCAGTACTCCATATCCCACTTCTGTCAACACCGTCCCAACCTCAGATCCCACTAGTGTATCAGTGCGACAGACAGACCCCTATCATTGGATGGCCAGTGTGTTGACAGCTCTGCTAGTGGTCTGCTGCCTCTTTCTGGCAGTCACCCTTACATTTACAGTTTTCTATTTCTGTAGAAGCCGTGTGAGGGTAAAAACTCTTGCGATTTGGCCCTCAGAGGGGGTTGTCCCAGCTCACAACATGGATCTGAGGACAATAAGGCCAAGGATACCCCCCCTGTTCCAACCAGAAGTGCCCCACCTCCCCCGAGGTTGTGGCTTAATGCCTCACCAGCCAGTGGAGAGCATCTCTCTCCCACATATCTCCAGGGAAGACTACCTTATCAAGGAGCAGTGTATTTCACCCACCTCCACAATACCAGTTCCCACCCCAATACCCACATAACAGACCATGGGAACACAAATCCCAAGAAGAAAAGCATACAAACAAATGAATCCATTCTTGGAAGTGAGGTTGTGACATATTCATACACACACTACTCATGCCACTACGAGGGTTGTTGAGACAAATGTGTTGCACAACCGTTTTGGAAGGCAAAGTATTAATGGATCTTAGGAGGGCAATTATGAATGTGCCTTTTATACTGGAACTGTATTGCTGTGATAATCTACACACATTTGTACTTCTATGTACCAAAATGTACAACAAAGCATACATTTTCATTTTTCATTTCATTGAGGAATCTTAGTAGAATTAAGATGCAATATCCATCATAACTGGATTTTACTACTGTATATTTCAGACAAAAACCTTCCAAACTGACAAAACTGCATTTTGTTATTTACGAGACTTGATGCCAAGTAGTATCATTAACCAAACCACGAGAAAAGTAGAACGGCACAGGAAAAAAATACTGCCTGTTGACAACTTTATTGCTTCACACAATATGTGAGCCTATCCATACAAACGTGGGTAGAAAACCTAAAAATCACAAAAATTACAAAGTCTGACTGCTACCCATTAATCTATGCCTGGTATGGACAGAGTAGGGGAGGACAGTCCATACACCTCAGATTGACATGATCTCTGGTCCAAGCTCATATTCCTGCTGTGGTAAGGTGTTCAGTGGAGTGAGTGCATCCTGTATAGAGACAGGTCACATCATCTGGTGGCTTTCCCATTCTCGTGGACGTCCATTCTGTTAACAGTAGAAGAAAAGTCAACTAATTATTTATCATAAGACTATCTACTCCATAACAGGTACTGGACAATCAGATTTCAGTCAAGAAAACAAACTACAGCATCTCTATCAAACATTATAAACGGAGTGGTTCGAGCCCTGAATGCTGATTGGCTGACAGAAGTGGTACATCAGACTGTATACCACAGGTATGACAAAACATGTATTTTTACGGCTCTAATTACTTTGGTAACCAGTTTATAGTAGCAATAAGGCACCTCTGGGATTTGTGGTATAGGGCCAATATACCACAGCTAAGGGGCTGTATCCAGGCACTTCGCGTTGCATTGTGCATAAGAACAGCCCTTAGCCATAGTATATTGGCCATATAACACCTCCTTTCGGCCTTATTGCTTAATTAGAACTAGGGGCTATAATACACTGATGTGGGGAATGGTTATATACAGTACATTATCACACACCCATTCTCATCTTTAAGGTGCTGGTATAACTCTGCCTTGTTGTTCACAGAGCTGATCCTTCCGGCAAACTCCTGGTGTTTCCTGGAGTTGGCCACAGTGATTCTGTTAGTCCACATGGTGAGCAGGGACACCGGACCTACATTGTAACCACAGGCCGAAAACACCCACAGAGACAGAAAGATCAGTGAAAAGGAACCATACTGGTAATGGCACACCTTAATGTATTGTCTCTGAATAAAAAAAGGTCATTAATGCAGTGATGAAACAAAACAAATAATAATAGAATACTACTCATTGCAATGATAACCATGAACTTGGCATTGGACAAACATGCCAGGTCACACCATGGATCTGAGGACAATAAGGTCAAGGCCAACCAGAAGGGGGGTGGGGCATGCACCTTTGGCTTTTTCAGGTAGTTGAATCTCTTCCAGACGGGGCTTCTTGTTGAGAGGCTCTGGCGAGTCAGGAGAATCCTTTATGACCTCCGACTCCCCCTGCTCCTCCTTTCCACGCTCTAGTGCCCCCTTCAGCCTGGTGGATGAATCAAATTTTATTTGTCACATGCGCCAAATACAGCAGGTGTAGAACTTGTGAAACACTTACTTACAAGCCCTTAAACCAACAATACTTTAAGAAGTAAAAAAGTGTTAAGTAAAAAATAGATAAGTAGAAAAAAGAAAAGTAACGAATAATTAAACAGCAGCAGTAAAATACAGAGTCAATGTGCGGGGGCACCGATTAGTCAAGGTAATTGAGGTAATATGTACATGCAGGTAGAGTTCAAGTGACTATGCGTTGATTATAAACGGGGAGTAGCAGCAGCGTAAAAGAGGGTTCTGGGTTGCCCTTTGATTAGCTGTTCAGGAGTCTTATGGCTTGGGGGTAGAATCCAACACAGTATGACAGTGACGAGGAGAATACCAGGGTAAAATACTAAACCGGTATATACAGTGCCAGTCAAGTTTGGACACCTAACAAGTGCTCAGCATATGTGGGAACTCCTTCAAGACAGGAAAATCACTCCTGGTGAAGCTGGTTGAGAGAATGCCAAGAGTGTGCAAAGCTGTCATCAAGGCAAAGGGTTGCTTGGGGTGATTTGTTTAACACTTTTTGGTTACTACATAATTCCATATGTGTTATTTCATAGTGTTAATGTCTTCACTACTTTTCTACAATGTAGGAAATAGGAAAAAATAAAGAAAAACCCTTGAATGAGTAGGTGTGTCCAAACCTTTGACTGGTACTGTATATATTATTAAAAATACATTTTTCAGACAGGATTTTTTCAGAATCACAGAGTTGATTGGATGCAGGTCTGTTGTTTAAAACAGTAGGTCAGGCTTAGGTCAAACAAAATGTGTGTTGTCACCCTGACCTCTCTGACTCCTGCCAACTCTTGTCCTCTGAATCCTTGTTGATGCTCTTCTCTGCCTTGTCCTCCTTGTCCTCCCTCTTCCTCCCCCGTTTCTTCCTCTCCTCCTCCTCGGGGGGTTTGCTGCGGCAGGCGATGATGCAGTCCAGAACCCTCTGGTGTCGCTCACTGCCAGCTACGTGGGTCTTCACCAGAGTCTCCAGCTCGTTCCACATGATGCGGTATTGCTCATCCCTAAAGCCCGGAGGAGACATTAACCAGTCAGGACAGGAGACCAGGCACACACACTGAACTTATATGGTTCCCACCTCCAAACACTCAGGGAGCGACACAGTTACACTTTCAGACTCTCCCCAATTCACTCTCTTCCGCACACATCCTTAACATACAAACACAGACACGTACACACACACACACCCTGTTTCCCACCCCTAAACACTCAGGGAGTGACAATAAGTCACAACATCAGTCTCTCTCTTACACAGAGACAGACTACCTTTTAGGGCCCTTTCCCCTGGAGCCCACAGTGGAGATGGGAAGAGGGTCGTTCTTCCTCTCCATATCCACCAGGTTGTAAACGGTCTTCTGGCAGGTCAGCAAGTCCTCCTCACTCAGACTCTCCTTCACTATGAGGTTAGCCAGCGGAACCACCTGGATCACACACACAATTAACACATACACAGTCACACACATACAATGAACACACAAGTCACACAGACCGTTAAAAAAATAAATCAAACGAGTGATATGAGGTGAGCAACTGTGCAGTGTGTGAAAGAAGGCTGTTGTCCTGCTCACCGCCTGCATGTTGAAGATGGTGGTCTGGGAGATGATCATTGGCCAATAGCGAGTATAACGCTCCAGCTGGGCTTTGGCCCTCTCCGCCGGGGGCTTCCCACTAGCCTCAGTGTCTGGGGACTCTGGGACAGGAGTCAGACGGTTCTCCCTCATAAACTCGCCAAAGTCCTGCGGCAGACACCCCAAAGATACTGGTATAAAACTTTTGGTCCCACTTTAGAATAAGTGTATTTTATACATACCAGTGTTAACATGGTAGTTACATAGACACAGCGTAAATATAGGACATTGCAGGTACACGTTGTTACATAACACAGTACACAGCTGTTACACCAATTCGTTGTTTGTGTTTTCACATTGACATTTTATATGCATTAGATTTGTAAACAAATCTACAGTAATGTGATAGTCAGTCACTATGGGGTAGAGGAGGAAGGGGCTTACAGTAATGTGGTAGTCAGTCACTATGGTGTAGAGGATGAAGGGGTTGGTCGGGGCTTACAGTAATGTGGTAGTCAGTCACTATGGGGTAGAGGAGGAAGGGGCTTACAGTAATGTAGTAGTCAGTCACTATGGGGTAGAGGAGGAAGGGGTGGGAGGAGCTTACAGTAATGTGGTAGTCAGTCACTATGGGGTAGAGGAGGAAGAGGTGGGAGGGGCTTACAGTGATGCGGTAGTCAGTCACCCGGCCCCCGCAGCCCTCGCTAATGGAGGGAGGGTCCTCCAAGGTGGAGCGGGTGCTATTGAGCACGTGCAGGAAGATCTCCCCGCCGTGGCTGCTCAGCATGTGGCTGATGACCTTTGACCCAGACTTCCTGGGCTGCTCCAGCAGCACTGAGCGACCTGCAATGCAATCAATCACCATCTGTATTTCAACTACATTTGTTTGTATTTTCTGTATGCAAGTAGTATTAACATTTAGGGTAGGGGGTAGAGGCAAGGGGCAGGGGCAAAAATATTCAGGCTCACCGTTCAGCAAGAAGTTGGTCAAACACGATGAGGGTCGGCTGTTGACGTCCGTAGGCGAGATCCGATAGGCTCCAGTGCAGTAGTGCAGTTCTGAGCCACCAGTTCACACACAGACACACACGCAAGAAAGATGGGAAATATCCAGATAAGCCAAAGGAGAATATTACAACAGAAAATGCTCTTGGGATTTTGATGTGTCGATACCAAGGACCTCTTCTTTTATCTTTATAATTTCAAACGCCACTCAAGCCCCACCTCTACCGAAACTTTTAATTGAGTTAGCGCGACAACAAATAACTACGTTTCCCAGGGTTCATGGTGCCTACCTACACTGTTGGTGCGAGGAGTGCACCACTTAAGAGTAACCGTCTCCTTAAGTCCACTGTCTCGACTCGTACTACCAGCCATGTGCAGGTCGCCTGAACAACAGAAAAAGAGGAGAGATGAAAGGGAGAACTGAATGTTTACTGTAGTGGTTTTATGGCCAAGCCACTAAAAGCCACAATAATTTAGTGGCCAAAACAATACAGATTATTTTATTATTATTTCTTAAAACCTCACCACTTTTGAAGAACTCAAGATGGGCGTCCCTGTGATGCAGGAGCTCTACGTCGTAATTGGCCGACGTGTTGGCGTGCTGCTCCTCCTTCACACCCAAAGGAGACGGAGAAGACCAAAAAAAAGACATCAGCGAGGTATCCTTTTCATTGACATTGTAGTCATTTGGCAGACGCTCTTATCCAGAGCGACTTGCAGTAGTGAGTGCCTATCCACTGCTGTCAAGACAAACAAACACTGCTGCTTTCATGTTAACAAAGGTTCAAGAAGTACCAGCAAATGCATAAACCACTGATTTTTGCATCTCGTCTCTCTCTTTTGTTCTCTCTTCCATTCTTCCTATAAAAGTGATTCCAGTGATGTGAAGATTGACAGCTGTGGTTGTTGCAGTCTAAAGTTTAAGGGTCTGACGTGTATTTCAGTGAAAAGGGCTATACATGTTTTCTAACTCAGATGAATAACATGGGACTACATGGAGGACAAAAACATTTGGGGCGAAAGTTAGGAGATAGGCGTCTACCTGCCTATCATGGCTAAGGACTAAATGACTTACTATTCAAATGAGAGAAAGAGAGAGAGGAAAGAGAGAGGGAAAGGAGGGACAGAGGGTGGTCTGATACCAATACGTACTACTCAACACAGCACAAAGGACCACAACAAGACACTACAAGGAGGGACTGCGACCAATCAACTCTGAGGTAGAGAAGGCACCAACAAGGAGTCAGACAGGACATGAGGCCGGGGGAGGGGGCAAACTACAGGGCACGTAATGCGTACATTCTCATCCACCAAACATGCTAACACTCAACACTGATTGGCTGCTGGAATGTCAAGTGGACAATCGGCGGCCAATCAAAAGTGAGAGCTGTTGAGCGTCCGATGGATGGACAAAACCAATCCACACAGCCTTGCGTTCTGCGGTCCCTCTTGGTGTGTGTTTAAGAGTACTGACCTGCTCGCAAACATTTAATGTGGGCTAGCAAAACAGAAAATACAGCATGAAAACAGCAGCGGTTCCAAGAGTCATTTCAACATGATGATGAACAAATAAAGAACAGTGTGTAAAATCATAGTGCACAATGGCTGACGGGGAAGAAGAACAAAGTTTGGGACATTTTGGGGCCGAGGATGTGGTGGGGGTGTGGCAAGGTTAGGGTATCAGAAGGTTGAGGCGAGTGAAGCGATAGGTGCATTGGGTGGAAGGGCCAATAGAAAATGTGTAATGTGTTGGTTTGTGGATGCAGAGAAAATAAGTGGGCGGGTCAGGATAGGTCATTTTGCAGACGGGACGTCGCCCTTTTCAAACGTTCGTCCAGCCTTCAAAAATAGCCCACCTTATACCTTAAATAACTAATCTAACATCAGTCATGACATGAAGGAGGCGGGAAAATAGTTAACTCAAGACTGCTGGGACACAGCCCTGAAGGAAGTAATGGGTGGGAGTCAGTGAAAAGGGTGAAAGGTTATAGATGGGGCTGGTGAAGGCCTGAACCTTGGGAGAGCTAGAGGGCAGAAGACGTACCTTCATTGGGATGTTGGTGATGGTGGTGGAGGCAAGGTCAAAGTGCTGCTGCACTAGAATGTTGAGTTTTGTGGCCAGGTGCCTCCCTGCCCGCACACTGTGAACCTCGCTGGTCAGCAGAGAGGAGACCTGTCGGTACAGAGGAGGACTATGTAGGACTTTAACACTAACAAAGTAGCATGCCATTTTTTATTGTATGGCATCTCTATAGAACTTTGTAACTACAGCATGTGGAAATGAGCACACGTTTACAGGATCCTAACAGTATATTTTATCTACATCAGATTAAGTATGCGTTGATATGACAAAGTGTGTTTGGAGTGATGTTATACATATCTAGATTAACCTTTAGACTAGGTGAAAACAGAGTCAATTTAATGCAACCCTGAGCAGGTTTAAACCTACCTCTTTCTTTGGCCGGTCTGAGACCAGTGTGTCCTCTCCTTGAGGGAAGATGTGGACGAGCACCAGCTCACACTGCTGGATAGACATCAGTCTGAAACACAGAGACACGTTGGAATGCATTGGAAAGATTCAGGACACTTCTTTAGGATCCTCTCAAAACCCTTCTAAGATGACCAATGAAATTAACCCAGTCTAACAAATCTCCTCCTCTAAAATCCATTTGAATTCTCCCATCAAAAATCTGACTTCTAAAGTTCATATTTATCCCCACTAAAGAGTGTAAAAACAGTGTTATTCTCATCTCAATATCTCATACCTGTCTGAGCCTGCTGCCATCTTGTTTTGCTCTAGAATGGTCTCTTGCACACAGTCCTCCAGCATTCGCACATGGGTGTCACTGTAACAGACAAACACACAATACCCCATTAGGATTTCCATGGATGCCTTCAAAGATGGGCATTAATTCAGTATCTACAGGTTCTCAATTAATAACCAGGTTTAACAGAATCAATAGATCATCTCTTTTGGTACGGTCCTTCGGTGGCTCACTTTTGGAGTCAGGTCCAGGAGTGGTTGTTAAGTCATAATCTGTGTTCAGAGGGACCTACAAACAGCACTGTTAGGAGATCTGAAAAACCACCATCAATCAATGGGAAATATGAGTATTTATTTTAGGGGAAATCTTGGCACAAACAGAGAGGTTCAAGACCTTCGTAAGTCTTCTGGGAAAGATGGGTTAGTCTGTGGACATCGGAGGGTTGGAATTAAGATTGTGGTGGTTAATTCGTCGGGGCATGGACTCTACAAGCTATCGAAAGCATTCCACAGGGATGGTGGCCCATGACTCCAATGCTTCCCACAGTTGTGTCAAGTTGGCTTGATGTCCTTTGAGTGGTGGACCATTCTTGATATACACGGGAAACTGTTGAGCGTGGAAAACCCAGCAGCATTGCAGTTCTTGACACTCAAACCGGTGCACCTGGCACCAATTACCATATCCCGTTCAAAGGAACTTGCCCATTTACCCTCTGAATGACACACACACAATCCATGTCTCAATTGTCTCAAGGATTAAAAAACCTTCTTCACCCTGCCTCCTCCCTTTCATCTATACCAGGGCTCCACAACCCTGTTCCTGTAGAGCTGCCCTCCTGTGTGTTTTTCTTCCAACCCCAGTTGTAACTGACCCGATTCATCTTATCAACGAGCTAATTATGAGAATCAGGTATGCTAGATTAGGGTTGGAGAAAAAATTTACAGGACAGTAGCTCTCCAGGAACAGTGTTGGAGAGCCCTGATCTATAGTGGATTTAACAAGTGACATCAATAAGGCATCATAGCTTTCACCTGGATTCACCTGATCAGTCTATGTCAGGGTTCCCCAACTGGGAATTTGGCCCCAAAAATTATATGAACAAAAAAATGTTTTTTTTATTGTTGGACATAAGACTGTAAAAAGACCAGCAAATCAGCTCCAAGTGATTTTAATTTCGGAAATCTGTTCCAAAGTATTATCACACATATTAGAAATGTGTAATTGTATACAAATGTCAGCAAGATTTGAAGTGATTAGGTTTTAGTCTTCCATTTGGGCTTCTTGTGGTCAATGAGCAGTCTATACATTATTTGTAATTATGTTCCGTCCCCCTGAACATTCACTCATGAAAAAAAAATAGATAAAAAAAAATACATTTAAAAAAAAAAAGAAATCGGCCTGCAGCTGAGTCCAGTTGATGATCCCTGGTCTATGTAAAGTACACTCAGTGTATATATAGAATTGTAATGTTTTCCACAGGTCCTACAACTACGGGAGAGGGGGGGGTAGTGGAATAATAAAAAAATATATATACACAGTCTAAAGTTTGGACACACCTACTCATTCAAGGGTTTTTCTTTATTTGTAATATTGTATACATTGTAGTGAAGACATCAAAAGTATGAAATAACACATATGGAATTGTGTAGTGAGCAAAAAAGTGTTAAATCAAAATGTATTTTATATTTGAGATTTTTCAAAGTAGCCACCCTTTGCCTTGATGACAACTTTGCACACTCTTAGCATTCTCTCAACCAGCTTCAAGAGGTAGTCACCTGGAATGCATTTCAATTAACAGGTGTGCCATCTTAAAAGTTAATTTGTGGATTTTTTTTTCCTTCTTAATGTGTTTGGTAGGGGTGGTATACAGAAGATAGTCCTATTTGGTAAAGCCCATATTATGGGAAGAACAGCTCAAATAAACAAAGAGAAATGACAGTCCATCATTACTTTAAGACATAAACCAGCAGCATACCACCCTGCATCCTACTGCTGGCTTGCTTCTAAAGCTAAGCAGGGTTGGTCCTGGATGGGAGACCAGATGTTGCTGGAAGTGGTGTTGGAGTGCCAGTAGGAGGCCCCCTTTCCTCTGGTCTAAAAAAATATCCCAATGCCCCAGGGCAGTGATTGGGGACAATGCCCTGTGTAGGGTGCCATCTTTTGGATGGGATGTTAAACAGGTGTCCTGACTCTCTGTGGTCACTAAAGATCCCATGGCACTTATTGTAAGAGTAAGGGTGTTAACCCCAGTGTCCTGGCTAAATTTCCAATCTGGCCTTCATACCATCACGGTCACCGAATCATCCCCAGTTTACAATTGGCTCATTCATCCCTCTCCCCTGTAACTATTCACCAGGTTGTTGCTGTAAATGAGAATGTGTTCTCAGTCAACTTACCTGGTTAAATAAAAAAAGGTCAGTCAATCTGGAAAATTTGAACGTTTTTTCTTTGAAAGTTTCTTCAAATACAGTCACAACAACTATCATGGAACTGGCTCTCATGAGGACTGCCACAGGAAAGGAAGACCCAGAGTTACCTCCGCTGCAGAGGATAAGTTCATTCGAGTTACCAGCCTCAGAAATTGCAGCCCAAATAAATGCTTCACAAAGTTCAAGTAACAGACACATCTCAACATCAACTGTTCAGAGGATACTGCGTGAATCAGGCCTTCATGGTCAAATTGCTGCAGAGAAACCACTACTAAAGGACACCAATAAGAAGCAGACTTGCTTGGGCCAAGAAACACGAGCAATGGACATAGACTGGTGGAAATGTGTCCTTAGGTCAGGAGTCCAAATTTGAGATTTTTGGTTCCAACCGCCATGTCTTTGTGAGACGCGGTGTGGGTGAACGTATAATCTCTGCATGTATATTTCCCACCTTAAAACATGGAGGAGAAGGTGTTATGGTGCTCTGCTGGTGACACTGTCTGTGATTTATTTAGAATTCAAGGAACACTTAACCAGCATGGCTACCACAGCATTCTGCAGCGATACGCCATCCCATCTGGTTTGCGCTTAGTGGGACTATCATTTGTTTTTCAACAGGACAATGACCTAACACACCTCCAGGCTATGTAAGGGATAATTGACCAAGAAGAAGAGTGATGGAGTGCTGCATCAGATGACCTGGCCTCCACAATCACCCAACCTCAACACAATTGAGATGGTTTGGGATGAGTTGGACCGCAGAGTGAAAGAAAAACAGCTAACAAGTGCTCAGCATATGTGGGAACTCCAAGACTGTTGGAAAAGCATTCCAGGTAATTGCTGGTTGAGAGAATGCCAAGAGTGTGCAAAGCTGTCATCAAGGCAAAGGGTGGCTACTTTGAAGAATCTCAAATATATTTTGATTTGTTGAACACTTTTTTTGGTTACTACATGATTCCGTGTGTTATTTTTTAGTTTGGATGTCTTCACTATTATTCTACAAAGTATAAAAAAGTAAAAATAAAGAAAAATCTGTGAATGAGTAAGTGTGTGGATTTGGGGATTTTAAATTATACAAGTAATGTTATTTGATAGTTCCAAATATTTCTGTTAATTTCATAGCTGATCTATCCCCTAAAAATGTTTTATTATAATAAATAAACAAACAATTATTTACTAATTATGTTAATGTTTACCTCTTGGCGTTTGTAAGGCAGATAATGCGCCCCCTGTTGGCCACCCTGTCAGCAGTGTCCATGAGGGTGGTGCGTGCCTCGTGCTGGTACTCAGTGATCTTACACAGTGACTCCACCGCTGCCACCAGGCCGTGCAGGACGCTGCAACACTCAGGGTCCTCCTGCGGGTTAGGTGGACCCACAGCTGCCAGAGCAGACATGAGCTATCACATGATTACAAAGGGAAGCAGGTCAAGTCAACAATACATACAACAAAACCTCTATCTGGACAGGATTGGTTAACCTCAAATTGAGACAATGAGATTGGTAGTAGTGTAGTGAGTATTGCAATAACAAAAAGCAGTAGACTTTCAACAATAGATTGCTTAGAACCATAGAATTAGTGCTGTACAAAATTGCTGCCCTGTTGATAAATAAGCATCCATCTCTCGAAGATGGAAATAAAGTACCTCATGAGTGCTTTGGTCCTCTTGCCTCCAGCTGTTCAGAATGTGGAACTCTGAATCACTCACAATGTAGTTGATCTGAAACATAACCACTGAAGCAATATAATGTGCTGTGCCCAACTCGGAATATGAATGAACACAGACGAGTTGGCCAACCCAGACAGACTATACTCTGTTCTAAAACAGACTAGACCACCAGGCAACGCCAGGCTATGGGATGGAGGGACTTACCAGTTTCTTGAGGGGGTAAACATCGTAGAGGATGCGGCAGTACTCCATGGAGCACTCCACAGCACAGGTCCACAGGGACTTGGACACTGGGGCCAGCGGGATCATGCCCTGGCCACGGCTCTTGGTCAGCACGTCACACTCCACCTGCTGCCGACTGGACTCTGCCATATAAGGGCAGTGGTCGACCACGAAGGCCGTCTTGTGGGAGACTGAGAACATTTTCATCTCTGGTTCAGCCCTGTGTGAGTTCTGCAGAGGTGATAGGAGATATTTAGTCTGATGCTAAGAAACCATCTCTTCTCAATTTAGATGAAAAGAGCAAGGCACCAGTAACGTTAGCTAGCTGCAGCCGACGTACTGACACCAATTTACATTGCTAATATATACAGTAACTAACTTGGCTGAACGAGAAACATGCCCTATGACAATGTCCTTTAGCTATAGATTTAGCTAGCTAAAGTAAATTGGCTAAGATAAGTTACCCTGGATAACGGTCGTTAGCTAGCTTGCTTACTTACTTAACTTGGCTAGCTAGATTTAATTACAAGCGTTAGCTAGCTAGCTAGTTTAGCTAGTTCCAGACCGATTAAAAAAAAACTTAATTGCTACGTTAGCTAGCTAGCTAAGTAGTGGGTGAGCCGTCTGCAGAAGTACCTGGGACTGACGAGACTGAGGCGCATCGATTTGCCAATGTTAAACCAAGCTAATGTTAGTTTAGTTTGCTAGCCAGATTAGCTATCAAAACATAGTTATCTTACAAATTAGTCTAAAATAAAGTCAGGTTTTCACACCATATAGCACCCGTATTTTATGGTTCCTTTCCACCAGCGAAAATACGGATTGTAGTTGTACAACTAAGTTAATAGCTATCTATGTGGGTAATAAAAAAAACGACATAATGCTGGAGCAAAAATAAATAAATCCGAGGCGGCTGTAGATGTTATTGATGGAACTATGTCCGTCGTGTATGGATGGTCCGTGTCTTACATCAACATATTTTCATGGTTCCTGTCTTCTTTGCTTAGATAAATTGAGCAGGGTTCCCCAAGTGGAGGCCCTCGGACCAAATTTGTTTTTATTTGGCCCCCCAAGTTTTCTGAATTTTCTTTGTTGGACAGGCTGTAAAACACCAGGAAAATAGCTCCAATTGATTTTATTCTGGAAATATGTCCCCAAGTATTCCCACTCATATGTTTTTAATTTAACTAGGCAAGTCAGTTAAGAATAAATACTCATTCTTTCTTATTCTTCTTTACAATGACATTCGGTTACTGGCCCAAGCTCTAAACACTAGGCTACCTGCCACCACGTATGTGATTGTATACCAGAAAATATAAATGTATTGGATTTATATAGCACTTTTATACCAACTGAGAAACCATTTTTGTGTCAGAACATTCACCACACATCAGCTATCAGGTGGAGAGGTGAGGAGTGATGTATGCCAATTAGGAATGAGGGGGATGATTAGGCGGCCATGATGGAATGTGGCCAGGTTGGGAATTTAGCCATGACAACGGGGTGAAAACCCCTACTCTTACAATAAACTTCATGGGATTTTGAATGACCACAGAGTCAGGACACCAGTTTTAATGCCCCATCTGAAAGACGGCCCCCAATGTTCCCAAATGTAATCAAGGTTTGAAATGATGCTGTTTTAGTCAAATGTTATATCTGTTTAGGCTTCTTGCGGTCAATTTGAAGTGTACGAATATGTTTTTATTATGTTCCACCCCCCAGACCATCCACTCAAGAAAAAATTGTCCCATGGCTGAATCTAGCTGATGATCCCTGCTGTTGAAAATGTGCACAATCCATGTGCAGCATATGACACGTTCAATTGAAATATTTTTCATTTAATCATATAAATAATGTATTTAGACAAATCATGTATTTGCTTTCATTTCAATTTGTCATCATGGCTATACTCTGTATTATGATAAGAAAGGTTGGAACAGTATTTGTCATCATGGCTATACTCTGTATTATGATAAGAAAGGTTGGAACAGTATTTGTCATCATGGCTATACTCTGTATTATGATAAGAAAGGTTGAAACAGTATTTGTCATCATGGCTATACTCTGTATTATGATAAGAAAGGTTGGAGCAGTATTTGTCATCATGGCTATACTCTGTATACGATAAGAAAGGTTGGAACAGTATTTGTCATCATGCCTATACTCTGTATTATGATAAGAAAGGTTGAAACAGTATTTGTCATCATGGCTATACTCTGTATTATGATAAGAAAGGTTGGAACAGTATTTGTCATCATGGCTATACTCTGTATTATGATAAGAAAGGTTGGAACAGTATTTGTCATCATGGCTATACTCTGTATTATGATAAGAAAGGTTGGAACAGTATTTGTCATCATGGCTATACTCTGTATTATGATAAGAAAGGTTGGAACAGTATTTGTCAGGGCACAATTATGATGGGGAACAGTATCCATTTGATAGGGAACAGTATAAGGAACAGTTGACCCAAACCTATCTGATGGGGTATCAGTACCTGATAGGAAGCAAAGATGGGGAACAAAAGTATCTCCGAACACTGTGATATGGAACTTATCTAATGGGAAACAGTATGGTGGGGAACAGTAGGTACATCAAATATGGAACAGGGAACAGTAGGTCTATCTAATATGGAACAGTATCTGACAGGGAATTTGGTTGGGACAGAACAGATAACAAGATGTGATCGATATTCATTGTCAACACTCAAGATATAAAATTCAAAAAGCACTCGCACATCTGAGCGATCTTTGTTGCAGGTGCATGGTAACAGTTGAATAAGATGAGAAAAAAGAAGAAACCCGCACACTGCTCTTGCTAGTATCACTGCTCTTTATTAAGCTTTACGTATCGGCCTCAAGGCCTTCGTCAGAGCTTTTTCAAAAAACAAAAAAAGCTTAATAAAGCTTAATAAAGAGCAGTGACACTACCAAGAGCCGTGTGCGGGTTTCTCAAGACACGAAATTGCACAATATATGAATGGATGTCAAACGATTGTTCAATTAAATGTGAGGTATTTTGGCCTTCCTACTGATATGTTAATTTTGTTCATTTCATCACTGCTTTTTCAGGACCCCTAAGCTCTTTGATGCCCCCCAGGGGCCACCTGGTTGAGAATCACAGACCTATAACCAGCAAATGCAATAATACCATTTTCCAATGAGAATCATTCATTGCATATGGAAACTGGAAAACAATTGCATATTACAATACGGGCCTAAAGAAGGCTGTTCAATTATTAGACCGTACTTATGTGGGCGTAACAAAACTGCCGGTCCTGCCAAGTTGCTCAAAAACTGATCTCGGAAATGGCAGACCTACATTGGTTTGATAACAACATTGTGGGAGGAAACCCGCCAGTCGGAGACTACTAAAACAACACCTCCTAAAGTACCCATAGTACTCATAGGACTACCCCACCCATTCTCTCAAGTTTGAACTTGATCTAAAAAGCATGCAATGTTTTTTCATTTGAAACCATGTTGAGAAATAAAGTGGAAACTTTTGAAATACATGCAGCTCATTGGTAGTGATCTTACATGATGCGTTAATTCCGCCGTAACATTTTGCTATCCAGGTTTAACCGTTGATGACTTGTTGTGATATGTGACATATTTGAGATGAATGAGAGTGGGGACAACATTCTTGAAATGGATTCTTTGTCCGAGACAAAATTGGATGGCGACACGGAGATAGAGATGGGAATGGAAGTTGGTGAGTTAACGTAGATTTCATTATCTTTTGCAACGCGAGAGGATTTATTGCAAGAGAAAAGGGCGGAATAATGTAGTCTTCCTCTGTAACCTTTCATTTCCACCTATCTGAACCAAAATGATATTTTATTTGCTCAAATGTTATTCTGTTGTGTCCCTTATATATTTTCTCCTTTGTTATTTCAAACTTTAAAAAGTATGAAATAACATTATTGACTTTTGGCACCACCATTGCCCTCTGTAATGAGAGGGTTCTGCTTAGCTGAGGAACGCTCAACTCAGTTATCTTTTGTATGGGCCTCTATCTATCTGCCTCAATATACCCTACACTATACGTTATCATAAACTTCATTATCATCAGTGTTTATAAAACTGTAAATTAGTTTGGACTGAAACTGTATCAGCAACTGTCAGTCCAAGGTCACTCATGCACAGGCATACCTTCGATGCTCTCAGTGTTTACCATGAAGGATGCTCCATACCACTCCATACCACTCCATACCACAATGCAGCGAATTTTGGGTGTCGTGACCGGGACTCGAGCCTAAATATCTGTGATTGTTAGGCTAACACGGTAGCCATTACACCAATAAGTCAGACTCAATTGACGAGGTCACTAGTTGTTGAACTAAGGTCGCTGGGAATACATAAATATTCCTTTATCACACTGGTGGACATAGCATAAGCTAACAACCACACTGATTCACAGATGCAAGATTTCAGTCATAGCCTATGGCTGGCTGCACAGCTTGCCCCTACTATTATTGGCCCAATGTACACTCCGACTTTCCCACACAATCAAATATCTTCGATCGTCGGGATCTTCGGGCAGTTTGTTAATAACTAGATCATTACTTTGTGGTTATTTAAGTTATATATAATCAGAAATTATTTCTTATGGGGACCTTCATGTGTGTTTAAAATAGTATTGTTTTTTTATTCATACATTTTGAATGTGTATGTTAAACACTACATATATATTAGAACAACAATACAATGACAATACCAATGGCTGCTCCCATCAGTGGGGGCTCTGAAAAGTGGGTGCACTCGTCCCCACCTGCCCCAAGAGGCCTGAAGGGCGAAGCCCCTGCCCCCGCCCCTAGGGATTTTCCAAGGGCGGGAAGGACTGAGCCCCTCCCGACGTCCAGGAGGGCATGGAAGCGAGCGCATCCACCAGCACAGACACCGCTCACAGCATGAAACCAAAACACAAAACATAAATAACTAAATGAAAAACATACAATAATCACATCCCCACCCTCACCCCTGATTGGAGGACCTCAAACCTTTATACTGTGCATGTGTGTATGTATTTATTCCCTCACTCATTAATTCCAACCTTTAGACAGCCACAGATCAACCCAGCTTTCTCCGTAAATCATAATTCTACCATTTCCTCTTGCTACATCCCTCCATTCTCACATGGTGTTTCACTAGGGACTTGAAACCCCGTCTGCAACATTTCTGCTGAAATTGACCCCAAAATAAACATTTTACCCAACAGCACAATGTTATTTCATATTGACTGACTGTGGTCCTTCAAATCCCCCCAAAATACAGTTTGTAGGTCCAACCGTGCCCTGATATTATGACATAACATTCATTCCTGGACCTGACTCCAAAAACAAGCCACCGATGGACAGTACCAAAAGAGATACTCTTTGATTCTGTTTCCACATGGCAGAGTCTGCACAGGGCTGACTGTTTAATGTCCGATATACAGAGCATTCTTTTTATAGCGAGAATTTCATGTAATAGCTTAAAATGAAAAAAAAAAAACGGATTGATGCGTCAATTGCAGTGGTGTAAAGTACTTAAGTAAAAATACTACTTAAATCTGTACTTTACTAAACAATTTATATTTTGGACAACTTTTACTTTTACATTCCTAAAGAAAATGATTTACTTTTTACTTTTTACATACATTTGTCATGACTCTAGCCCTTTCAGAGAATTGGCTAGCAGATGTGAACAACCCCCCCTCTCCTGTTAGGGGGAGGGGGAGGCAGTTTTGCGACTTTACAACCACGACCTCAATTATTTTCAGATACACTTCTCTCATTGACCATGCAGTATGGAGAGAGAGAATTTCACAGTAAGACAAAGAGTCTCTCCCGCCCAATTCTACTACATCCCAGAATTGGAGAATTAAACATTATTCATAATTTAGAGAATGTGGAAACGGTCGGTGGCGAAGTCAGCTACGACCCTGTCAGTTTTGTTTTATGTTTGTGACCTCATGAAAGACAATACAGCCACAATACCCTAACTCTGTTAATACAGATTCCTCAGTTGTGAGGCTTGCATCTAATTCTTGTATAAAATTAATGAGTAAAGATGAAACTATTTGTGAAATGATATAATGTAATGTTAACCTTTAAAATGAGAACATTGTCTCCCCTGTAAAGTTTAACTAAGTCAGTAGCCACGCCCCAGTGTTAATGGACATTGGTTGGAAATGATGAACCAACAACTTTTCTAAATTTCTATAAAAGCCCCCATGACCCAAAGTCACCTAAGTTCCAAATAATGGGAGGACTTGTCAAGAACACTGACCAACGAGGACAAATCGTTGAGATGAACCTCTCAGACCATGTGAACCTCTCACACGACGACCCGGAAGATTCTACAAAGGACGAGGGCGACATCAACTGGGCAAACCAGAGCCTCACATCACCAGCTCAACTATCGAAGGCAGCTTCACATAAATACAATGCAATGCTTTACCAAATGAGCGATCGTTAGTGGCATATGTATTTATGTGAGAATAATTGACTGTGTTATAACCACACTGTTTTGTGTTATTTAGTCAACTAGGGATGGTATTTTACTGTATAATGTTATCATGAATTGTATATTCTGTAATTGTGTAATTAGTTAGTAAAAATAAATGATTGAGCCTATTGGTGTATGGATGATTTATAGGAAAGGCTGGGTTCGTGCAGATAGCCAAGAATTTTACGTTGTTTGGAATGAGAACTGATGAGATAGTAATTAATTAATAGAAGTGTCACGTTCTGACCTTTATTTCCTTTGTTTTGTCTTTATTTAGTATGGTCAGGGCGTGAGTTGGGGTGGGCAGTCTATGTTTGTGTTTCTATGTTTTTCTATTTCTGTGTTTGGCCTGATATGGTTCTCAATCAGAGGCAGCTGTTTATCGTTGTCCCTGATTGAGAACCATATTTAGGTAGCCTGGGATTCACTGTTGGTTTGTGGGTGTTTGTTTCCTGTGTCAGTGTTTGTGCCACACGGGACTGTTTCGGTTTGGTTTATTGTTTATTGTTTTGTATTTCATAGTGTTCAGGCTTTTCTTATTAAAATCGTCATGAACACTTACCACGCCGCATCTTGTTCCGATCCTTACTCCTCTTCAGACAAAGAGGAAGAAACCTGCCGTTACAGAAACACCCACAAACAGAGGACCAAGCGGCGTGGTAAGGGGCAGCAGCAACAGCGGCCAAAGACACAGGACTCATGGACTTGAGAGGAAATTCTAGATGGGAGAGGACCCTCAGCACAGCCAGGGGAATATCGCCGCCCCAAAACAGAGCTGGAGGCAGCAAAGGCAGAGAGGTGCTGGTATGAGGAGGCAGCACGGCGGCGTGTTTGGTAGCCCGAGAGTCAGCCCCAAACATTTATTGGGGGGGTACACAGGGAGTGTGGCTAAGCCAGGTAGGAGACCTGTGCCAACTTCCTGTGCTTACCGGAGTGAGAGAGGGACCGGGCAGGCACCGTGTTATGCTGTGGAGCGCACGGTGTCCCCGGTGCGGGTGCATATCCCGGTGCGGTACAATCCTGCTCCTCCTATCGGCCAGGCTAGAGTGGGCATCGAGCCAGGTGCCATGAAGCCGGCTCTACGCATCTGGTCTCCAGTGCGTCTCCTTGGGCCGGCGTACATGGCACCAGCCTTACGCATGGTGTCCCCGGTTCGCCAGCACAGCCCAGTCCACCTTGCCGCACTGGTCGGGCTACGGGGAGCATTCAACCAGGTAAGGTTGGGCAGGCTCGGTGCTCAAGAGCTCCAGTGCACCTGCACGGTCCGGTCTATCCAGTGCCACCTCCACGCACCAGCCCTCCGGTGGCAGCCCCCCCCCCCCCCCCCCCCCGCACCAGGCTGTCTCTCCGTTTTCTGCCTACAGGGTCTCCCGCCTGTCCAGCCCTGCCAGAGCCTTCCTCCTCTCCAGCGCTGCCAGAGTCTCCCGTCTGTCCAGAGCTGCCAGAGTCTCCCGTCTGTCCAGAGCTGCCAGAGTCTCCCGTCTGTCCAGAGCTGCCAGAGTCTCCCGTCTGTCCAGAGCTGCCAGAGTCTCCCGTCTGTCCAGAGCTGCCAGAGTCTCCCGTCTGTCCAGAGCTGCCAGGGTCTGCCAGGGTCTCCCGTCTGTCCAGAGCTGCCAGGGTCTCCCGTCTGTCCAGAGCTGCCAGGGTCTCCCGTCTGTC
Organism: Oncorhynchus clarkii lewisi; assembly: GCF_045791955.1. NCBI lineage: Eukaryota > Metazoa > Chordata > Actinopteri > Salmoniformes > Salmonidae > Oncorhynchus > Oncorhynchus clarkii. The sequence goes on from NC_092167.1 coordinate 9,034,375, forward strand.
CTGAGCTGCCAGGGTCTCCCGTCTGTCCTGAGCTGCCAGGGTCTCCCGTCTGTCCTGAGCTGCCAGGGTCTCCCGTCTGTCCTGAGCTGCCAGGGTCTCCCGTCTGTCCTGAGCTGCCAGGGTCTCCCGTCTGTCCTGAGCTGCCAGGGTCTCCCGTCTGTCCTGAGCTGCCAGGGTCTCCCGTCTGTCCTGAGCTGCCAGGGTCTCCCGTCTGTCCTGAGCTGCCAGGGTCTCCCGTCTGTCCTGAGCTGCCAGGGTCTCCCGTTTGTCCTGAGCTGCCAGGGTCTCCCGTTTGTCCTGAGCTGCCAGGGTCTCCCGTCTGTCCTGAGCTGCCAGAGTCTCCCGTCTGTCCGGAGCTGCTAGAGCCGCCAGTCTGTCCTGAGCTGTCAGCCAGCCAGGAGCTGCCAGAGCCGTCAGCCAGCCAGGAGCTGCCAGAGCCGCCAGCCAGCCAGGAGCTGCCAGAGCCGTCAGCCAGCCAGGATCTGCCAGAGCCGTCAGTCAGCCAGGCGATGCCGGAATCGCCCTTCACTCCGGAGCTGCCGGAGGCGTCCTTCACTCCAGCGCTGCCGGAGTCTGCCGCCTGTCCGGCGCTGCCGGAGTCTCCCGCCTGTTCGGCGCTGCCGGAATCCCCCGTCCATTCGGGACCCATGTCTAGGGTCCCCAGTCCAAGGTCGGTGGCGAAGGTCGCCACTTTAAAGAGGCTACGGAGGCAGGCGAAGAGGCGCACTAGAACTATGGTGAAGTGGGGTCCACGTCCCGCGCCAAGAACCGCCACTGCGGACAGACGCCCACCCAGACCCTCCCCTATAGGTTCAGGTTTTGCGGCCGGAGTCCGCACTTTTGGGTTTGAGAACCATATTTAGGTAGCCTGGGTTTCACTGTTGGTTTGTGGGTGTTTGTTTCCTGTGTCAGTGTTTGTGCCACACGGGACTGTTTCGGTTTGGTTTATTGTTTTGTATTTCATAGTGTTCAGGCTTTTCTTATTAAAATCGTCATGAACACTTACCACGCCGCATCTTGGTCCGATCCTTACTCCTCTTCAGACAAAGAGGAGGAAATCTGCCGTTACAAGAAGACTGTACTCGATAAGATATGAAAATATCTTTAGAGCCGATTCGGGAAAAATACTCTATAAAAATGTTCCTGTGGTGCCCCGACTTCCTAGTTAATTAAAGTTTACATTATTAGTTTAATAATTACATATAGAATTAATTAGATAAAATAACAGTCTTCACATTTAATGACAAGCAAGAGACACGACACATTTTCCCTGACACCCAAAAGTACTCGTTACATTTTGAATGCTTAGCAGGAAAGGAAAAGGGTCCAATTCACGCGCTTATCAAGAGAACATCCCTGGTCATCCCTACTGCCTCTGATCTGGCGGACTCACTAAACACACATGCTTTGTTAGTAAATCATGTCTGAGTGTTGGAGTGTGCACCTGGCTTTCAAAAAAATATGGGGCCATCTGATTTGCTTAATTAAAGGAATTTGAAATTATTTGTACTTTTACTTTTGATACTTAAGTACAGTTGAAGTCGGAAGTCTACATACACCTTAGCCAAATACATTTAAACTCCGTTTTTCACAATTCCTGATATTTAATCCAAGTAAAAATTCCCTGTCATAGGTCAGTTAGGATCACCATTTTATTTTAAGAATGTGAAATGTCAGAATAATAGTAGAGAGAATTATTTATTTAAGATTTTATTTCTTTCATCACATTCCCAGTGGGTCAGAAGTTTACATACACTCAATTAGTATTTGGTAGCATTGCCTTTAAATTGTTTCACTTGGGTCAAACGTTTCGGGTAGCCTTCCACAAGCTTCCCACAATAATTTTGGCCCATTCCTCCTGACAGAGCTGGTGAAGCTGAGTCAGGTTTGTAGGCCTGCTTGCTCGCACACGCTTTTTCTGTTCTGCCCACACATTTTCTATAGGATTGAGGTCAGGGCTTTGTGATGGCCACTCCAATACCTTGACTTTGTTGTCCTTAAGCCATTTTGTCACAACTTTGGAAGTATGCTTGGGGTCATTGTCCATTTGGAAGACCCATTTGCGATCAAGCTTTAACTTCCTAACTTATGTCTTGAGATTCAATATATCCACATAATTTTCCATCCTCAAGATGCCATCTATTTTGTGAAGTGCCCCAGTCCCTCCTGCAGCAAAGCACCCCCACACCATGATGCTGCCACCCCCGTGCTTCACGGTTGGGATTGTGTTCTTCGGCTTGCAAGCCTCCCCCTTTTTCCCCCAAACTTAACGATGGTCATTATGGCCAAACAGTTCTATTTTTGTTTCATCAGACCAGAGGACATTTCTCCAAAAAGTGCGATCTTTGTCCCCATGTGCAGTTGTTAATCGTATTCTGGCTTTTTTTATGGCGGTTTTGGAGCAGTGGCTTCTTCCTTGCTGAGCGGCCTTTCAGGTTACGTCGATATAGGACTTGTTTTACTGTGGATATAGATACTTTTGTACCTGTTTCCTCCAGCATCTTCACGGGGTCCTTTGCTGTTGTTCTGGAATTGATTTGCACTTTTCGCACCAAAGTACGTTCATCTCTAGTAGACAGAACGCGTCTCCTTCCTGAGCGGTATAATGGCTGCGTGGTCCCATGGTGTTGATACTTGTTTGTACAGATGAACATGGAACCTTCAGGTGGAGGTTTGAAAAAAAATTCTGAGGTCTTCGTTGATTTCTTTTGATTTCCCCATGATGCCAAGCAAAGAGGCACTGAGTTTGAAGGTAGGCCTTGAAATACATCCACAGGTACACCTCCAATTGACTAAAATTATGTCAATGAGCCTATCAGAAGCTTCTAAAGCCATGACATAATTTTCTGGAATTTTCCAAGCTGTTTAAAAAGCACAGTCAACATAGTGTACGTAAACTTCTGACCCGCTGGAATTGTGATACAGTGAATTATAAGTGAAATAATCTGTCTCTAAACAATTAATGGAAATTGTTTAAAGTAGATGCCCTAACCAACTTGCCAAAACTATAGTTTGTTAACAAGAAATTTGTGGAGTGGTTGAAAAATTAGTTTTAATGACTCCAACCTAAGTGTATGTAAACTTCCGCCGAAAATGTTAGCATAGCTGAAAACTGTTGTGTTGATTAAAGAAGCAATAAAACTGGCCTTCTTTAGACCAATTGAGTATCTGGAGCAACAGCATTTGTGGGATCGATTACAGGCTCAAAATGGCCAGTAACAAAGACTTTCTTCTGAAACTCGTCAGTCTATTCTTGTTCTGAGAAATGAAGGCTATTCCATGCGAGAAATTGGCAATAAACTGAAGCTCTCGTGCAACGCTGTGTACTACTCCCTTCACAGAACAGTGCAAACTGTCTCTAACCAGAATAGAAAGAGGAGTGGGAGGCCCCGGTGCACAATTGAGAAAGAGGACAAGTACATTAGAGTGTCTAGTTTGAGAATGTGCCTCTGTACGCCTACATAGATATTCCATTACAAATCTGCTGTTTCCAGCTACAATAGTCATTTACAACATTAACAATGTCTACACTGTATTTCTGATCAATTTGATGTCATTTTAATGGACAATTTATTTAGCTTTTCTTTCAAAAATAAGGACATTTCTAAGTGACCCCAAACTTTTGAATGGTAGTGTAGTGTTTGCAAACTGTTATGTGACACGTATTAATGCCAAAATAACATGCAAAACAGGCAATGAATGATAGGTCGCCACTGAACTTATCTAATGGGGGACAGTATGGTGGGGACCCATAGGTCTATCTAATATGGAACGGTATAGGGAACAATATCTGACAGGGAATTTGGTTGGGAACAGAACAGATAACAAGGGGTCACATTTTAAGAGTAAAATTTGTGCTCTATATTTATTGTCAACACTCAAGATATGAAATTCCACAATATGGATGTCAAACAATCTTTCAATTAAATGTGAGATATGTTGACCATACTGTTATGTTCAATTTGTTTGCTTTGTCCCTACCTTTTCAGGACTCCAAAGCTCTTTGAGGACACCCACGGGCCCACTGGTTAATAATAACCAGCAAATGCAATAATAACATTTCCCAATGACAATCATCCAATCACTGCATATGGATATCGGAAATCGGAAAACGACAACTACACTACGGGCCTAACGAATGCTATTCAGACAGTTTATGTGGGCGTAACAAAACTGCCAAATCGCTCAAAAACTAGGCTGGTGGGAGGGAACCGGTCTGTCTAGAGAGACTACTCAAAAGCCCTCCTCCTAAAGTACCCATAGTCCGTATAGGACTACCCCACACATTCTTTCAAATTAGAATTTGTTCTGAAAAGCATGCACCGTTTTTTTCTTTTGAAACAATGTTGACAAATAAAGTTAGTCAACTTTTGGAACACATGCAGCTCATTGGCAGTAATCTACATGATTCCTTATTTCCGCGGTAAAATTTTCCAGACAACCCTCCACTTTTAACCATTAATGACTTGTGATATGTGACAGATTTATTAAAATTAGTGAGGACGGGTACAACGACATTTTTAAAATGGATTATGTGTCCGAAATAGAATTAGAGGGCGACACGGAGATCGAGATGGGTATGATAGAGGACGTCGGTAAGTTCACGTGGATTTCATTATCTTTCGCAACACAAGATATTTTATCGCAAGAGAAAAGGGCGGAAGAATGTAGGCTTCCTTTGTAGCCTTTCGTTTCCACCCACCATGAACCATATGCTACGCTACGCTATTCAAAATATCGTTTTTGTGCACCTTTTTTTTTCTTCTCAAATGTAATTATGTTGTGCACCTTATATATTTTCTCCTTTATTATTTCAAACGTTCAAGAATTATGCAATAACTACTGACTTTTGGCACCACCATTGCCTTCTGTGATGAGAGGGTTCTGCTCTACCTTACACTATACATTATCATAAACTTCATTATCATCTACCACAGTGTCTATAATACTGTAGTGAATTAGAGGGTATCCTAACTGCGAATCAAACCCAGTCACTGACTGGTCAATCCTTCCTTCAGAAAGTAAGCTCCAATGTTTCCAAATCTCTTTATGCACAGGCACACATTCCATGGCCTCAGTGTTTACCATGAAGGATGCCCCATCCCACTTCTGACACCAGTGCAGCGAATTTTGGGATATCTGTGGTTGTCAGGCTAAGGCCTAAGCCAATACACCAAGAGGTCCGACTTACTTGACGTCGCTAGTTGTTGTACTGAGGTCGCTGGAATACATAAGTATTCCTTGATCACACTGGAGGACATAGCAATAGATAGGCATAGGCCTAACAACTGCACCGATTACATTCACAGATGCCAGATTTCAGTCATAGCCTATGGCTGACTGCACAGCTTGCCCCTACCCCCTACCCCATTCACAAGAAACTAAAATATTTTTGGCCCAATGTAGACTCCCACTCTCCTACAATGTATCAATTCTCTGGGATCAGGCAGGTTTTCATTACTAGGTAATTACTTGATAATAGTTGTAGTTTCAGGTTATACATGCACTGAGGGAAGGGCCTGAAAAAAAATCCACATCCATTTATGTTTTATTTTTATACTCTCTCCATTTAGCAAAGTACTTTGAAAGTGCTTCCAACAAGTGCTGGTGCTTCATCAGTCTGTCTTTCTGCCATGAGCTAGTAAACATAGCCTTTGACCTGGTCTAGCACCAGTACAAGCAGGCTCAGCGTAGCATGTCTGTTCCTAAGGAAGCACTCTACAGGGGGAAAAGGGTTGCCTGTATAAATCACATAGCTATGTGGATGGTTTTGCTGAAAGTAAAGATTGTATTGTGTCTCATATGTTCACAGTCAAACTTGGAGAAATGCATGACACATGGCATGCAGTATGCAAGTATTTAAGTATTTCTGGTAACGTCAAAGAATCTGCATTCCAAACAAGTATTGCATACAAGCAAGTCAAGTGAAGTACATCAGGCATGCTTCAATTCAATAACATTGGAAGATTTTTAAATAATGTTTTCAGCACAGTTTTATTAGCACAGTTGCTATCAACTTGTCGAATGGAGGTACTTGCCTAAGAGACTTAAACAAACTGTTCCATCATGGAGTATCTGAGTTTGAACATTTACAGTCTTTTCCAGGGCGTTACTAAGGGTAATGTTTTCCAAACACCATCTGATTCCAGTTACATTAGGTTTCCATAGTACTTTCTACCATGGGACATTTAGAAGTTTTCCCGATGGAATGTCGTCTGTTGTGTAAAGTATGAATGTAGTACCAGGCACAATAAAATGTCACATGTAACTGAATGAACACAATTTAATGTGGGTTGTTGAATGAGCTTTACTTTGGTATTATATTCCCCTCTGAAATAAAGATGTGAGTACTTTGCACTGGTGCATATGCTCAGTAAATCTGATAATGCATAATAATCTGCTGGGCCTTGTCAGAGTCTTACAAAAGATGGTGGTTAAGAAGAGTCACATCTCCATCAAGATCTTGTCATGCATGTCTCTCATGTCTTTAATACATGTTTTTTTTTGTTGGGGGGGGGGGGCAGTCTACTCTCAGGAGTTTTTGCCAACCTTTGAGACTATACCTGAGGGGGCATCAGTGCCCAAAGTGGAGAAGGTGAGTCTCAACCCTTTAAATTGTATAACATTTCTGCATTATGAAAATGATTAGTGCTCATAGCTTTGATAGTAGTTGTAGTATTAGTTTGAGCTGCCAATTAATAACTTCACAATTAATACCATATTTGTATAACATGGCTGGTTCTTGCATGTATTTGTGGATGTGGATTTATTCGTTTTTGTATTTTCATATGCAGAAAATGCATGGATCAATGTGCCAAATAACTGTAATTACAAGATAGTTTGATGCCAATTCAAATGTGGACTGTTATCGTTCATGGAACAAAAAAGGGTGTGTCACTTTTTGCCGTTGTAGACTCTTCCCTTCCTCTCCCATCTACGTCTGGTGTCAGTTGAGAAAGACGTTGTCTAGTAGGGTCTCGTACAAGCTCAGTGAGGCTGTCTGTCAGTCCCTCTCTTGTTAAAGGACATGTATGATATCATGGAAGAAGAAGAGTTTGAGGCTGTGGAGCTACCAGATATCACTGTGGAGCTACCAGATATCGCCTGTTGTTTTTGCCCACAGGCTGAGTTCAACGGCAAATCTGACTCTCTGTTCTTCAATGATGGGGTTAGACGGATCGACTTTGTCTTAGTCTATGAAGATGAGGACATGAAGGAGATCGACAAGAATAGAACGTTCCAGAAACGTAAAGTAAGTGCATTTCTGGTGGCAGATTGTGAGTCTAAGTGTCCTTATTCACATTCAACATGGTCAGCAGGTTTCTGTCTGACAGAAGTTAAAAACAGTATTCCTACTGTGCTGTGAAAAAGCATGTTTGAAATGATATGCAGTTTCACAATGTAAGCATAGTTTTGAGGAATATGTGAATCTAAATGTGTTTTCTTATAGCTTAAGAGGAGTACTGTATTATCTATGAAACAAGTTACTAAAGCCGCATTCCATCAAAGATGTTAACTTGTAGGAATCAGTGTTATGTTCCGTCATAGAAGCTTGTGTTATATTATGCCAGGACCTAAGGCATTCACACAACGCTTTCTCATTGCACACTCAGAATATGGACTTTTAATATTTGTACAGGGAGTTTTTCTTTGCTGCAGTCATGGTGTGTCAGATCTAAGGTATCCCTATGATTAATATGAGGCCATTTACAAATGTACAATCATTTTTATCATCATATGCCAAATAAACATACCAAAATAAAACATGAGGAAACTCTAGACAGGATGTTGCACATGCAGGTATGTCGTGGACTGCAGTACACACTTTTGTGAAAGTAAAATCTCTGTTTCACAATATCCATCACAACAAGGTGACAGAAATGTAATATACACTATACGCTACCCTTGCAAATGTCAAAATATAATTTTCCAAATGTCAGATTTTGTTGCATCATAATGGCTGAAATAATAAGTAAATTCACCTTTGATAGAGGTAACATTTGTGATTCACCTACAATCCCCCATATGTTGAATGGATGATTTTTGGGAGCAGGGAGTATTGAAAGCAGCAGGACTGTACACGCCTCCTATGCAGCTGTGGTCACTTATGTTGCCAAGCTCTTGATGTCATGTCCCAGTGGGGCTATTATGACATGCCCAGACTAGACACTCCATTATATGGACACTCCATTAAACTGAAGATCTGCTGTGGTGGTTTTAATGCACTTTCACAGACAGAGAGGGAAAAGGAGGCAAAATTCCACTTCCCTAGAAATTGACCCTTTAGTCATTCCCAACCCAGTTATATATACTGTATTTACAATTCTTTACAAGTATTGTGGATGCACTAAACAGGCGCATACAGACGTATGTAGTAGCAATGTATTTTGATTGACCAATGAGCTTTTATTTATTTTACGTGGTTTTATCAGAAGTCTTGTAACGTACACATATAGATGTATTCAGTTTCATACATGGTTGAAATCAGTCAGTGCATTGCTATCCATTGAGGGGAAATAAGTCAATGTAATGTCAATATAATGAAACTATTAATTCATTATTTGTTATACACAACCACAGTTAATATGGGATAATAATAATAATGTATTAGATATTACATTTAACATTTGTAAAGCACTTTTCATTACAAGAGTAATAAGAGAAACAGATTGGATCTCATCCAATAGGGAAACAGAAGGGGCAGTGTTACAAACAAGGGATCCATTGATTTAACATCCTGTATTCTCTTCCCTAGCAACGGAGAGAGTACTTTGAGGCCAGCTTGATGAAGATGGGGATGGAACTAGAGGCTGCCAGATCTGTGAGTGGCCACATAATGCATTCTACAAGGACTGGCTTTATGTATTTACTCTGCTGTTAGCTTGCAGAGTGGGGTTGAGTGTGTAGATCTTCAGGGACGATTGGATGGAAACAATATTTAGTATCTTACATTCGTTTGGTCTGAAATGGTAGAGAAACACCTAGTGTTTGTTTTTGTTACGTAGTTTTATTATCATGTTGCTTATTTAAGTGACCTTGTGGATCTTGTTTTTGGCTGCATTTTAGATGGCAGACACAGTTGTTTTACAAAGTTTCCCTTTTAAACAGCCAACTATTTCCTCAGAAAGGGTTGAGATTGAATTATAGTGGGAAACTATGGCACCAATCCCATTATTTGAGTAGTTTCCCAATTATTGGCAAACTTTTGTGGTATTTCATGGAATAGGATCAATGAGTTAACATTGATAAACACAGAGACAACTTCTGATTTTGTAGATAATAAAGTATTGCATTAGATTTATGTGATGTTTTAGTACTTGTTTTATGTGGAGGATGTAATTTGTGATCATGGCAATGTCTTCGTAATCTTCTTAATTACTGAAGATGTAATACATTTAGTTGAAATGAAAAGGGCTGCCTTATCTTGTTGTTTTATCTTCGTCATTCCGACAAGGTGGTAGATGAGAAGCTGTTGTTCGTCAAGGTGCACATGCCCTGGGACGTGCTATGTACCTACGCCGAGGTCCTCCACATCAAGCTGCCCATTCAGCCCAATGATCTGTCCACCACGTCCTCACCCTTCAACTTCCTCAGCTGTATCACCAAACACTTCTACCCCAGCGAGGACCTCATAGCCAAGGAGACGGAGTACTTCACTGCCCCGTTCGAGAAGGACAGGCTGGAGTACTTCTACGTGAAGGACCGGGACCTCTTCTTCACGCCGTCCATGAGGAGTAGAATGGCAAGTGCACTGCTTTCTTTACCTCATCATGGAGTATAAACCTCAAAGTCAACCAATAAGAGGTTAAAGAGGCAGCAGCGCACTAGATTTTGATAGAGATGAAAAATAAATCACTAAAAATCAGTCACCTCATTGACTTTCTTTCGGTAGTTTAAGCATCTCAGGTTTCTGATGCTGCTAAATGGTGTTGGAAGATATTTTGTCTGTAGACCACTGAGATTGGTTATTCAGCCCTTGCGCTGTGAAAATATCAATGTACCTATGCTTAAAACACAGTGTTAACACTCTTTTCTTAACACTTCAATGATAACAGAATGGTTGGTCTTCCTCATCAGGCCTACTACATCCTCAGCCGAGCCCCCTATGAGGTGCGAGGGAACATCAAGAAGTTTGGTGTCACCAAGCTGCTCGATGGGGGGGTGTACAAGGCTGCTTATCCCCTGCATGATGTGAGTGGGGATAAAAAGTGGAGTGGCACTAGTAACTGACAACATAGTACATTAAACACCAATTGATCTGTGAAAAGACTTGAGCAGTGTTTTTATGGACTTTTTAGTTTTGTTTTCTGTGAACTTACTTTAGTGCAGATTCAACGTCAGGTCGAAGGAAGATGAGTGCCCCAATGAGAGATACCTCCTGTATAACGAGTGGGCTCACCCTAAAAGTTTCTATAAGATGCAGCCACTTGATCTCATAAGGTAATTCATGCTTTAATCTACTTTCGCAAAAATGCACATTGCTGCTTTAGCATAATAAGGTGTTGAGAATTATTATTCCAAACAGAATGTGCTCAATCATTGTAATTACGGAAAATAAGGGATGGAAATAATAACATTTTCTTTCGTTTTCTTATAGAAAGTATTATGGGGAGAAGATTGGCATTTACTTTGCTTGGCTGGGCTTCTATACAGCCATGCTGGCCCTCGCTGCCATTGTTGGACTTGGCTGTTTCATTTATGGGTACACGACTCAAGAAACAAGCACCTGGAGGTAAGTTTAAAGCTCAAAGAAAGTACTTCAAAAACCCACAACACCATAGAAATATATTACAAGTTGCTAAATCTAGTGTATATCAAATGAAGATCAGTAAGTGCAGGACAGGACACACAAGGTTAAGTAGAGTAAATATAAGTTGATTTATGTTCCTTCCATGCTGTTCCCTGACACTCTAACTGTGTGAAAACCCAATGATTAACAACTTTGTTGCATTTTCCTGTTGAGTTTTTGGTGAAGTTTGACCCATCTGTTCTGTTCATTTATTGGACAGCAAAGAGGTGTGCGACCCTTTGATTGGAGGAAATATTGTGATGTGTCCGCAGTGTGATAAGGAGTGCACATACTGGAGGCTGAACAGCACCTGTGAATCTTCTAAAGTAAGTATTGCATACATTAGGGTCACTAATTCCGGTCCATGGCTGTACAGGTTTTTTCTCATTCACTCACATGGTCAATTCAGAGTGATTATGATTATGAAAGTGACGTATATGGATAGTGAGTCCCTTAAACGGTTTTCTCAGACTCCTTGGCCCATGAGACATGCTACAAGTCATATTAAACCTTTTTGAACAGGGTTTGTTTTCATATACATTTATAAAGAGTCTTGGATGGACTGAAAAAATGATGTGAAAAGCTAAGTATTTCATGTGATCTTGTTTTCCTTAGAAACTGTGCATATTTGATAACTATGGGACGCTGGTGTTTGCTGTCTTTATGGCCATTTGGGGTGAGTCATTTAATTAATTCAACTTACCAAATGTTCAAATGTAGAGTTTTCAGAAACGGTATTATTTTAGTGTGTAGTTTTGTTGAAATAAGTTTATTAGCAATTAGATGTTGCATGATAATGATATTAGAGTTTAGCAGAGTTTTCCTGCTACAGTCTAGGACCAGGCAAGTAAAATAAAGCTTTACACTCTTGTTCCCATCCTGGTTCTAGTGACCGTGTTTCTGGAGTTCTGGAAGCGCTACCAGGCAGAGCTGGAGTATGAGTGGGACACCGTGGAGTTCCTGGAGCAGGAGGAGCAACCTCGTCCCGAGTATGAGGCCAAGTGTAACCATGAGAGAATCAACCCTGTCACACGGGTAAGGAAGATGTGTTCGTCACACAGTCCCTATGGTGATTCCATAGCGTCAGACTCAGGAGGCTAGAGGAACACTCCACAACCGATGATAGTAATGTTATATACTTGTTTTGAAAGGACAGTAATACCTGTATCATTACTTCATTGTAAAACATGTTATTCTTCATTTAGGTAAAAGAGAAAGTACCTTATACAGCCTGTGGACGGTGTATAAGAGTGTCTTTAGGAATCGGGACCGTCTTATTCTGGGTAAAAACTTTTGGATTTCTCTACTGTTATCTTGTTCTGAATAGGCCAATTCATATGCACTCCAACAGCAAAACATGTTTTATATAACCCTAACCTTTGTTTCAAGTCTGAGCCCTCCAATTCTTGTGTTTGTGCTTGTGTTCAGATTGTGTTGATCCTAGCGTCAGTGGTGGCCATCATCGTATACCGACTGGCAGTGTTCTTCTCATTTTCGACAAGACTCCAGTCTGACCTAAAGGAGCTCGAACCGTTTAAGGAGTATGTGACCGCCCAAATGGCCACCTCCGTCACTGCTTCTATCATCAGCTTCGTAGTAATCATGGTGCTCAACATCCTGTATGAGAGGGTTGCCATCTGGATCACTGACTTCGGTAAGACGCCCCAATGTCAAACAGGAAATATGTGGTTTGCTATACGGAACTATGGTGTTTCTCAAACTGCTTTCAGACAAGGGCTAATATTCACTCAAACATGCCTTAGCAAGGTTGATGCAGTGCCCCAAACATTCTGCAATTATGTATGTATGAGTAAATATTGCACGCCAATAGGTCTGAAGTAATCCAAATATATGCCAACATATTTATACTCTAGGAAATTCACACCACAATAGCCCTTAGCTAATGTCCTTATTCAGATTAATTTGCAGAATCTGGACACAGCAAAAGCTTGATTTAAGCCTGAAGTTTTTTTGATGAGACTGAGAAGATGCCTTACTTCATTTTAAAGAGCTACCAAGGACCAAGACGGATTATGAGAACAGTCTGACTCTGAAGATGTTCCTGTTCCAGTTTGTCAACTACTACTCCTCCTGCTTCTACATTGCCTTTGCCAAAGGGAAAGTGGTTGGTTACCCTGGACAACCTGTTTACCTGCTGGGCAAGTACAGGAATGAGGAGGTACGTATGCCTATCAGTTGATTGAAAGATCAGTTGATTGAAGGCTCAGTTGATTGGAGCTTGGTGCTTGGCACAGAATATGTGATAACACAGTATGACAGTGTTTTGCTTTTCCACTTTGCTTGTGTTCTAACTACGTTTCCAAATTATTAGCTGTTGCATTCTGTGGCATTTTTGTTTGACTCAAAGAGACCTTCATATTTCAAATGAAAGAGCTAGATGAGGAAATCTTCCACAAAATACAAGTTGTTTGAATGGAGGTGCTTTATCATGTAATACTACAAGATGGCCGACATTGGTTCATGCATTGTTTGTGTCTCATCCTTACCAGTGTGATCCAGGAGGATGTCTGATTGAGTTGACAACCCAGCTCACTGTCATCATGGGCGGTAAAGCCATCTGGAATAACATTCAGGAGGTGTTGCTACCGTAAGTTTTTGGTTCAATGGAAGAACAAAATAGCCAACCACATCAGCTCTCTAGGAGCCCAGTAACCGTAAAGTTTCCCAGTTACATTGGATCAGGGTTGGTTCAATGGAAGAACAAAATGGCCAACCACATCAGCTCTCTAGGAGCCCAGCAACCGTAAAGTTTCCCAGTTACATTGGATCAGGGTTGGTTCAATGGAAGAACAAAATGGCCAACCACATCAGCTCTCTAGGAGCCCAGCAACTGTAAAGTTTCCCAGTTACATTGGATCAGGGTTGGTTCAATGGAAGAACAAAATCGCCAACCACATCAGCTCTCTAGGAGCCCAGCAACTGTAAAGTTTCCTGCTTTCAGACAGTTACAGTGGATCAGGGTTGGTTCAATGGTTTATTCCATCTCAACTCAAAATGGAATTCCCCCTTATCTTCAAGTGTATCTGTATCCAGACATCATTATTATCTGATTCAGAGAGCAAACATAAAGGTGTATTTTTGTTGGCACTAACGGAGACTAACTCCACCATGGCTAATTGGCCAAAGCCTGTGGGGAAATTAATGTTTTTTGTTGGGTTTCTGGATAAATGCCAAAAACACAGGCTTAGGAGATCTTATACGTTTTGTTCTATGAGATCATTTTCATCAGCTAACGTCACTTTTTTTGAATTTTAAAGCATTTATGTAATCAAAACAAAAACATAAAGCACATAAAGGCTTCACAATTCATTAAGGTCATGTTAACTGACTGATATTATCTCATAGGACAAAACGTATAATATATCCTAATCCTATTTCAACCTCAGACCTTATTTTCGGCATTTATCCCAAAACCCCATTCTTTCCCTATTAATTTCCCCATAGGAAATGCTAACTCATTTCAGTTTTTTAGGATTTCCCCCATAGAAAATGCTAACTCATTTCCGTTTTTTAGGACTACAAGCTGGCGAGGTCTATTACCTTGTTATAAGCATCATGATTCTGCGATTGACATGTTTCTCATCATCAGGTGGATGAAGAATTTGATATTCCGCTACTGCACACGTGTGGGGTCTGAAAAGGTGATTCCTCGCTGGGAGCAGGACTATCAGCTGCAGCCCATTGGGAAGCTGGGCCTCTTCTATGAATACCTGGAGATGGGTAAGATATGAAGTATGAGGCAAACTCTCTCCCTCTCTCCCACCCTAGCCCCTATCCCCTGGCACCTCTGTAGATCTGAGAGGATTGGATAGGTGTGGACACAATATGGTGGCAGCTATATGCTCAGAAGTTTTTTAAGCTGATCCTGCTATTTCTTTGGGCTCTGTCCAGAAACCACCTCTAGCCCCTATCCCCAAGGCACTTCAAATCAAATCACATTTTATTTGTCACATACACATGGTTAGCAGATGTTAATGCGAGTGTAGCGAAATGCTTGTGCTTCTAGTTCCGACAATGCAGTAATAACAAGTAATCTAACTAACAATTCCAAAACTACTGTCTTGTACACAGTGTAAGGGGATAAAGAATATGTACATAAGGATATATGAATGAGTGATGGTACAGAGCAGCATAGGCAAGATACAGTAGATGGTATCGAGTACAGTATATACATATGAGATGAGTATGTAAACAAAGTGGCATAGTTAAAGTGGCTAGTGATACATGTATTACATAAGGATACAGTCGATGATATAGAGTACAGTATATACGTATGCATATGAGATGAATAATGTAGGGTAAGTAACATTATATAAGGTAGCATTGTTTAAAGTGACTAGTGATATATTTACATCATTTCCCATCAATTCCCATTATTAAAGTGGCTGGAGTTGAGTCAGTGTCAGTGTGTTGGCAGCAGCCACTCAGTGTTAGTGGTAGCTGTTTAACAGTCTGATGGCCTTGAGATAGAAGCTGTTTTTCACTTACTTAATCTAGAAGGGTTGGATTGACATAAACTATATGGTGCAAATCCCCCCTAGCTACTATCATAGTATCAGGTCCCCCCTAGCTAGCCTATCAGCTAATATCATGGTATCAGGTTCCCCCCTAGCTAGGCTATCAGCTTCTAACTATAATAGTATCATGATCCCCCCCCCCTAGCTAGCCAATGAGCTACTAACTATCATAGTATCAGGTTCCCCCTAGCTAGCCTATCAGCTACTATCATAGTATCAGGTTCCCCCCTAGCTAACCTATCAGTTACTATCATAGTATCAGGTTCCCCCCTAGCTAGCCTATCAGTTACTATCATAGTATCAGGTTCCCCCCTAGCTAGCCTATCAATTACTATCATAGTATCAGGTTCCCCCCTAGCTAGCCTATCAGTTACTATCATAGTATCAGGTTCCCCCCTAGCTAGCCTATCAGCTAATA
This sequence comes from Oncorhynchus clarkii lewisi, assembly GCF_045791955.1. NCBI lineage: Eukaryota > Metazoa > Chordata > Actinopteri > Salmoniformes > Salmonidae > Oncorhynchus > Oncorhynchus clarkii. Next base: position 9,050,120 of record NC_092167.1, read on the forward strand.
TCATAGTATCAGGTTCCCCCCTAGCTGGCCTATCAGTACTAACTGTCATAGTGTCAGGTTCCCCCCTAGCTAGCCTATCAACTATTATTATTGTATCAGGTTCCCCCCTAGCTAGGCTATCAGCTTCTAACTATAATAGTATCATGATCCCCCCCTAGCTAGCCTATGAGCTACTAACTATCATAGTATCAGGTTCCCCCTAGCTAGCCTATCAGCTACTATCATAGTATCAGGTTCCCCCCTAGCTAACCTATCAGTTACTATCATAGTATCAGGTTCCCCCCTAGCTAGCCTATCAGTTACTATCATAGTATCAGGTTCCCCCCTAGCTGGCCTATCAGTTACTATCATAGTATCAGGTTCCCCCCTAGCTAGCCTATCAGTTACTATCATAGTATCAGGTTCCCCCCTAGCTGGCCTATCAGTACTAACTGTCATAGTGTCAGGTTCCCCCCTAGCTAGCCTATCAACTACTATCATAGTTTCAGGTTCACAGATCTATTGATGGAAAGGCTTTTTTTTCTGCAGTGATCAAATTTGGCTTTGTGTCTGCGTGGCTTTTTCCTACAGTGATCCAGTTTGGTTTTGTGACTCTGTTCGTGGCCTCCTTCCCCCTGGCTCCTGTCCTGGCTCTGGTCAATAACCTCTTCGAGATCCGGGTGGACGCCTGGAAGATCATCACCCAGTTCCGCCGCATGGTTCCAGAGAAGGCCCAAGACATCGGGGCGTGGCAACCCATTCTCCAAGGTGTCGCCATCTTGGCTGTGGCATCAAATGTGAGTGATGGCTCCTCCATTGGATTATGAAGTATTATGAAACATACATATATTTTTTAAGATGACGTATTTATCTTGGTTTATTCTCCATTGCATAATCCCATCACTGGATGTCAGTCATATGATTTGATTGTTACCATGCTGATGTAGTGGCATTCTTAGGTAGATTATAATTCATCTATTATGATGAGCACCAGTTTAAAGTGCACTGTCTCCTCCACTTCCCTGTCTCTCTGCCAGGCCATGATCATTGCCTTCACATCAGACATGATCCCACGATTGGTTTACTACTGGTCTTTCTCTGTGTATCCCTATGGAGAGCATTCCAGTCACACCATGCAGGGCTACATCAACAACACCCTCTCTGTGTTCGACATCCAGGACTTTTCCAACAAGAGCCGGCCCTTGCAAACACCTTACTGGTTCAATAACAGCACCACCTGCAGGTAATGTGAATGTATATGAGAGGGGTTTCAAAGAAATCGTGTTAGACATTGAAATAGTTCATGCAGTCTCTCTGTCATACTTTAGATATCGAGATTTCAGATATCCACCAGGACATCACAGACAATATGAATACAGTATCTACTACTGGCATGTGATAGCTGCCAAGATGGCTTTCATAATAGTTGTAGAGGTGAGTAGAAATTTCTCTGAAACGTTGCTTTGACCTGATTTTTCTTTCTACAGTGTAGTCTAATGCCAGATGGACATTTTCTAGCCTTTCAAGAAATCCTAATAATGTTTTCCCTCCTTCCGACCCTTATACCCTTGTCCCCTCAGCACATTGTATACCTGACCAAGTTCGTTCTGTCCTACGTGATCCCGGACGTGCCTTACACAGTGAGGGAACAGATCAAACGAGAGAAGTACTTAAGCCAGGTCATCCTTCACGAGACCAACCTCAAACTGGTGACCAAACGCTTAAAGCCTGTCGCTGATAAAATACTTAAACACAATGAGGACAAGGAGGAGGAGATTATGGACCTTTACTTTTAATCTCCGAAACTTTGTCAGAGAAGAGAGAGTCCTGCCTTTGTCAGGACCTACAATATTTACAAGTATTGTGAGCAGCTAAATATGTATTCAATACATGTTTTAATAACTTTAATTACTATGAATTAATATTATTAGTAGCTTAATAGCTTGGTGGGGACTACGACCAACCAAACCAGCCATGAAGCTCAGCTCTGTTGCTCAGATCTCTGGATCAATTGCATATTTAGCACTTTTATGTCACTGATTGTTACATGTACACTGTTACATTTAATGTGTCTTGTATTGATAAAATTAGGATTCAATGCCATATGTTTGACTGTACGGTAAATATGGAAGACTATGAATGACAACAATACTTTTCTTCTTTAAACAAAACATATAGATTTTTATACAATTTGTGGCCTAGGACTATCCAAACATTTCTAATACTCAAGGTGTGCTTGATTTAGTCAGGAATAATTCCAAAAGCTCAAATTGCGTTGACCAGGCAAGCCATCAAGTATGGAAGCTCGTTCCCGCCACCAAGACAAAATATCTGACTACGAGTTATGAGATAGTAAGGTATAATTATGAGATAGAAAGTTATAATTATGAGATAGAATGTCTGGATCATGGACATTGAATAGTCCTGCAGGTCGACCCCTTTTAAAGGGGCAATCTGGGATTCACACAATAACAAAGCTTCTCCCACCACAGCTGAGGAATGCTCAAAAAGCTATGATTCCTTATTGATCTTACTTGTAAAACCCACTTCAATCAGTGTAGATGAAGGGGAAGAGACAGGTTAAAGAAGGGTTTTTATTGAGTCATGGAGTCATGGATTGTGTATGTGTGCCATTCAGAGGGTTGAAAGGGCAAAACAAAATATTAAAGTGCCTTTGAATGGAGTATGGTAGTAGGTGCCAGGCGCATTGGTTTGAGTGTCGAGAGCTTCAACGCTGCTGGGTTTTTCACGCTCAATAGTTTCCCGTGTGTATCAGGAATGGTCCACCACCCAAAGGACATCCAGCCAACTTGACACAACTTTGGAAAGCATTGAAGTCAACATGGGCCAGCATCCCTGTGGAACGCTTTCGACACCTTGTAGAGTCCATGACCCAACAAATTGAGGCTGTTCTGAGGGCAAAAGTACATATGAATTAAACAATATCACCACAATCTCTCTATCTTATCAATGTGTGATTGACTATAAGATATGCATAAGGTTATCCTTAGTTGAGGAAGGCCTGATGCAAAGTGCACATTGGATTTATGTGATACAGATCGCCTGAACGTATCTCATAATAATGACTTACTATCATATAATTATGTCTTTCTATCTCATAACTCGTAGTCAGATTTTATTTTTGGGTGGCGGGAACGAGCTTCCATACATACTCATGGTCACCTCAAGTATTTACAGTACCATTTTTGGCCTATGTATTCGATTTTAAGCATTTTGATAGAAGTCTATCGCTTGAATCAATATATGTTGCTGTATTATATTGTGCTTTTTTTAAAATCAAAGGTATATATGAACTAACAATCTGCCCCTGTTTACAATATTTGTCTTTCAAGTATTTTGTCAAGTGTATTGTAATTTGTATGTTATCCCAAATAAAATCAAAATTCTTTGTTTTTTATATAGAACCGTGATTATGTTTGTCGTCATTTCAAAGTTCAGGTCAGATACAGTTCATCTTCCAAATAAACTGCGCATGTTCTCATACTTGAAATGCTGTGTTGTGTCTGCCATTGCCCCGACGGTCTTGTGACTGGTTTGTGACTTATGTTTGTTTGCTTTTGGACTCAAACGTTATCTAGTAACAAAGATTGTCTATCATATTGACAAGATAGTCAAGTGACCGCTTTAACAATGGAAATACGTGTCCTCAAATATGGAAGGCGGATGGGAGGAGGCGAGATCAGGTGGGACCATTCTATCCAATGAGAGGGCAGATATGCTGTGAACAACAGGCAATAGAAATAGATAGAGGACTCATCTTTGCGTCTGTGCCATTATAGCGTCTGTGACTGCATTTTAAAGTAGTTTGTTTTCTTCTTCTTTGGCTGATTTCTCCTAACTCATAGGAATCCCCAACCAGTTGACTACTTTAAAATGGTGACCTCGATGGCAATGTCCATGCTAAAACGGGTTATATCCATGATGAGTCCTCTATCTATCACTATGACAACAGGGCTCCCGAGTGGCGCAGCGGTCTAAGGCACTGCATCTCAGTGCTAGAGGCGTCACTACAGACCCAGGTTTGATTTCAGGCTGTGTTACAACAGGCAGTGATTGGAAGTCCCATAGAGCAGCACACAATTGGCCCAGTGTTGTCTGGGTTAGGGTTTGGCCGGGGTAGGCCGTTATTGTAAATAAGAATTTGTTGTTAACTGACTTGCCTAGTTAAATAAAGGTTAAATAAAAAATGTAAAATAACCTCTGGTATAAAGTTTTTTTTTGCCAAAGTTGACGAAAATGCCACGTTTGTCCACTTATATTGTTGCATTCATAACAACCTAACCATTACAACACTTGTATTCCATCAAATAAGCCTCACGTAGCAAATTAGCAATTCCATTTTTTGTTGAGCAAATTCGATACTCTCATTGACCTCCATGCAAAAATTCCTCACGTCGTTAGATTGTTTTCATGGACAGATTTTGGGCGGAGTAAAACTTCTCGCTTCACGTCTTCCTCTCTGGTAGTAATCAACACAGTCTTTTGTTCAGGCAAATGATTGAACACCCTGGTGTGAAGGAGTGAGTAGACATGAGATGGTAGCAGATGTCAGTCTGCAGTGAACGCCATGCATGAGAAGGATCCCGACAGTGAAGAAGTTGAACTTTGTTGCGTTCATAGCGCAAGTGATACATTGCACTAGTCAAACTCATAAAACATGTAAGAAGTTAGACATCATTGTGAAGACGGCAAATAGATTTCTGAATCTCCAGGACTTTACAGCAGAAATGTTACAGTAAATACTGAATGAAGAGGTTCCCCCCTCCCAGGTTCCTGAGCCTGTGTAAGGATCTGAATAGACATTTAAATCTGACTGAAAGAGTACAGTTTTGGGGTTTTGTTCAAGGTTCTTTATTAAGAGGATATTGAATTCACTAGCTTGAAATCACTGGCCACTTTAATAAATGGAACACTAATCAAATCAAAATTGATTTGTCACATGCATGAAATACAATAGGCCATACCTTACAGTGAAATGCTTACTTACAGTACACGCCCTTAACCAACAATGCAGTTTTAAGAAAAATACCTGTTAAGTAAAAAAATAAATAATAATAAAAGTAACAAATAATTAAAGAGCAGCAGTAAAATAACAATAGTGAGGCTATGTACAGGAGGTACCGGTACAGAGTCAATATGACTGTATACTATATTCTGAACTATTCTACTGTATCTAAGTCTATGTCGCTCTGACATTACTCGCCCATATATTTATATATTCTTAATTCCATTCCTTTACTAGATGTGTGTGTATTGGGTATATGTTGTGAAATTGTTAGATATTACTTGTTAGATATTACTGCACTGTCGAAGCTCGAAACACAAGCATTTCGCTACACCCGCAATAACATTTTCTAAACAATTGTGTGTGACTAATTACATTTGATTTGACTCGGATATAGTGGTATAGACTGTTCGTGGCGGGTCTCACAGTCCAGTACAGTAAGTGGCGGTGTGTGCACCTGTTTTTTGTTTGCGATCCGCCAATAAAAACTCAAAGAAGAAGAACAAGGGACACCCCCACGTTAACGTCATCAGTCTGCGACACTGCCTGTCTCGAGAGTCGTGGACCCAACTCACATGTCAATGCGTGCAATTTGTATGTAACTTTTGGATTTTTATAAAGTGTTTTTGAACACTTTAGAGTTGTACGTTACATTGAATGTTGTTACTAGAACGTTGTCAATAATGAGTTCTCAAATCACTTGTGTTGGATGGGTAAAGCGTGGCATTTCGAAGGAAACACCAGATAAGGTAAGTAGCTAGCAAAATTGCCAACAAGACAGAAATTCTTCTGTGGTGTTTTCATTAGTCGGATTCCGTTGCAAAAGGGAAACAATTACCCTAGGAACCTAACTGAAGCAAACGAAACGGGGAGGGACCTACCAGAATTTGTTCGGAAGTAAATGGTTTCAGTTGCTAAACGTTTTGCAACGGAATCCGATTAATGAATACACCCTAGCTAGTTAATACGTTCTTTTGTACATACAGCAGTTATAGTTTATAAACACCATAATTCATGCAAATAAAATGAATGGTACCAGCTAGGTGATGTCTGTTTTAACCTGTTGCCACATTTTGTTACAGGTGGAGTTGAGCAAAGAAGAATTGCAACACATAATAGCAGAGGCAAAAGAACAATTGGGGTTGGTGGAGTTTTTGGATGACTTACTTGACGTAACTTTGTTTGTTTGGAGGGCTTCAGAAAAGAACACTGACCTGAGTGGGACAATGAGACTGAAACTGCTATTCAAACTCAGTCAATATAGGATTAATTGAAATGTGTAGATAAATGTTTGAAATACTCATTATTTCTGGACCAGCGAAGTGACTCAGAAATAATTTCCTCAATAGTGGGGGTTTCATCAAATGAAATTGACCCAAACCTTATAAATTGTGATTTCTTTGAGCTCTTGTTCAGTCAATGTTTCTGTCAATGTAAATTCAGCAAAAAAAGAAACGTCCTCTCGCTGTCCAACTGCGTTTATTTTCAGTAAACTTAATGTGTAAATATTTGTATGAACATAAGATTCAACAACTGTGACATAAACTGAACAAGTTCCACAGACATGTGACTAACGAAATGGAATATTGTGTCCCTGAACAAAGGGGGGGTCAAAATCAAAAGTAACCGTCAGTATCTGGTGTGGCCACCAGCTGCATTAAGTACTGCAGTGCATCTCCTCCTCATGGACTGCACCAGATTTGCCAGTTCTTGCTGTGAGATGTTACCCCACTCTTCCACCAAGGCACCTGCAATTTCCCAGAAATTTCTGGTGGGAATGGCCCCTAGCCCTCACCCTCCTATTCAACAGGTCCCAGATGTGCTCAATGGGATTGAGATCCGGGCTCTTCGCTGGCCATGGCAGAACACTGACATTCCTGTCTTGCAGGAAATCACGCATAGAACGAGCAGTACGGCTGGTGGCATTGTCATGCTGGAGGGTCATGTCATTTTGAGCCTGCAGGAAGGGTACCACATGAGGGAGGAGGATGTCTTCCCTGTAACGCACAGCGCTGAGATTGCCTGCAATGACAACAAGCTCAGTCCGATGATGCTGTGACACACCGCCCCAGACCATGACGGACCGGATCTCCATTTCGATCCAGCTCCAGAGTACAGGTCTCGGTGTAACGCTCATTCCTTTGACGATAAACGCAAGTCCAACCATCACACCTGGTGAGACAAAACCGTGACTCGTCAGTGTAGAGCACTTTTTGCCAGTCCTGTCTGGTCCATCGACGGTGGGTTTGTGCCCATAGGTGACGTTGTTGCCGGTGAGGACCTGCCTTACAACAGGCCTACAAGCCCTCAGTCCAACCTCTCTCAGCCTATTGCGGACAGTCTGCGCACTGATGGAGGGATTGTGTTTCTGGTGTAACTCGGGCAGTTGTTGTTCGGATGTACCAATCCTGTGCAGGTGTTGTAACACGTGGTCTGCCACTGCGAGGACTATCAGCTGTCCGTCCTGTCTCAGTAGCGCTGTCTTAGGAGTCTCGCAGTACGAACATTGCAATTTATTGCCCTGGCCACATCTGCAGTCCTCATGCCTCCTTGCAGCATGCCTAACAGGCTGACTACACCGCTCACATTGCAAAATAAATTTAGAGATCTATATTATTCAATTATTGCACACACACTGCTCGCGCGTGCCAACGAGCATCTGCGTTGCCAAGGGATAAAATAGAAGTCAGTTCTATTTGTGATGCAGATCGCGCTGCAAGTACTGCCTCTCCCATCTCCTCATTGGTTTATAGAAGCAGATACCCACATGCCATCTCCCCATTGGTTATACCCACGTGGGTGACTGAAATACGAATGAGGTCAGTGGTGGTAATGCACCTCATTTATGAAAGTTGCCAATCGCAATATGAAGCCAAGAGAAGAAAAATCCTTGAAGGAGGAGAGATGACTAGAAATGATTTGGTTGACCGTATTATGTGTGGATTAATTGTCGGAGTAGAGGACCTTGTGCATTTCAGATAAAATAACAACTCAATGTTTATATCCCAGAACAAATTAACGAGTAACAGCAAGCTAGCTTAATAGGACAAATTAGCTAGCAAGTGCAAGCTAGCTAACTAAATTGCCATATGTTTAATGCTTTTTGACCTGTCCCCAAATTAATGTAATTGGTTCAGAGTTTGTTTTGATATTTGAACCTGCGTATTGTGATCGCATTTAATGTGGGGGGACAAAATAAATTAATGCACGATGGCGCACATGTGCAGCCAGTTTGGGTTGCGTGTTAGGCACGTTCACGCAGATGAGCAGGGACCCTGGGCATCTTTCTTTTGGTGTTTTTCAGTCAGTAGAAGGGCCTCTTGTGTCCTAAGTTTTCATAACTATGACCTTAATTGCCTACCCGTCTGTAAGCTGTTAGTGACTTAACGACCGTTCCACAGGCGCATGTTCATTAATTGTTTATGGTTCATTGAACAAGCATGGGAAACGGTGTTTAAACCCTTTACAATGAAGATCTGTGAAGTTATTTGGATTTTTACGAATTATCTTTGAAAGACAGGGTCCTGAAAAAGGGACGTTTCTTTTTTTGATGAGTTTATTTGCGTTTACTCAGTGAACGTGTAGGTGAAGAGGAGGAGGAGGAGGAGGAGGATGAAGGCATGGCCAGCGGGCAGGAACAGAGTGACGAGGCAGAAGCTGTTCAGGGACAGGAGCCAGAGCAAGATGAAAATGAAGCAGGAAGGGAGGAAGCAGATGAACTAGCAACGTATGGTTTGGATAGATATGATGAGGAAGACTCGGGTAAATATAGTTTCTGCATTTGCTCTCAGATTATGTCGGATCTTAAATTCATGGGGTTATCTCTGTCTGTTAATATTCCAAGATTATTATAAATAACTCTCTCTTACTGTTCATCTCTTTTTTCTGGCACAGTGACTGCCAACCTTGGTGACAGCCTTGCCGGCCTCACAGTGTTCAGCACCAATGAGGAGGATCCTTACATTACCATCAAAGACACAGTGAGTCCAGAGCTGTTTGCCAGTTCAGAGTGATGAAACATCTCACCAGTCCGGTTTGGTACCAACTAGTGGTGCATGCCAAGCATATCACATTAAATATATAAAAATATCACATAAAATATATTTTATTGTCACACACCGTATAGGTGCAGTGAAATGTGTTGTTTTACAGGGTCAGCCATAGTAATACGGCGCCCCTGAAGCAAATTGGGGTCAAGTGCCTTGCTTAAGGGCCATTGATTTTTCACCATGTCTGCTCGGGTATTCGATCCAGCGACCTTTCGGTTACTGGCCCAACCCTCTAACTGCTAGGCTACCTGCCACTTAAAAAATCCATATTGTGATAAATGACCTAATTGATGCGATACCGATAAATAGAAACAATAAGTTTATAATGTGCACCACAGTATTTTTATATATTTATTTTTTTTTATCCTTTAAACTACTACTACTAGTTTTATTGTTGTAGCCATCAATTGTCCCATTGAACAAACTTATTTCATTTCAAACTTCACATTTCTCTAGTATAGGCTACTTATCGTAATGAACGATATCAGCAAAATGCCTGCGATAAGTGGTTGGTGTCGATAATTTTCTGTTTATCGTCCCAGCTCTTCATTTCTGGTAATTCTGTGTCATTCAGACTTAGTTGTTGGCATCTTTTCTTTGTGTCTCCAGGACCAGTATGAGCGAGAGGACTTTCAAATCAAGCCCAATGATAACCTCATCATTTCAGGCAGAGCAGAGAAGGACTGCTGCAACCTGGAGATTCACGGTGAGTTGCAGAGACTGTTGTTCTAACTGGCAATTTGACTCTCAGCTTAGACTTACAGAAACTCTTGCTTCACAACATCAAATAGTAACAGTGTAGACATAGTGAGTGTGCAAAACATGCTCTTTCCATGACAGACTGGCAAACAAGTGATCATAGCTTTCATCTGACGTCAAATCCACTTCAATCAGTGTAGATGGAGGAGACGGGTTGAGGAAGGATTTTTAAACCTTGGGACATGGATTGTGTATGTGTGCCATTCAGAGGGTGAATGGGCAAGACAACATATTTAAATGCCTTTGTACGGGGTATGGTAGTAGGTGCCAGGCACAATGGTTTGTGTCAAAACTACAACGATGCTGGGTTTTTCATGAACAGTTTCCCGCGTGTATGAGGAATGGTCCATCACCCAAAGGACATCCAGCCAATTTCCCACAACATGGGCCAGCATCCCTGTGGAACGCTTTTGAAACCTTGCAGAGTCCATGCCCTGACGAATTGAGTCTGTTCTGAGGGAAGGGAAGGGAAGGGGAGGGTTGCAACTCAATATTATGAAGATTTTCCTGACGTTTGGTATACTCTGTGTACATGCCAGTGTAAAAACAAAGGTTGTTTTAATGAATGTATTTATTTGCCTCTGCACAGTATACAACTCCGAGGAGGAATCCCTCTATATTCACCATGACATACTCCTACCAGCCTATCCACTGTGTGTGGAATGGCTTAACTTTGACCCTAGTCCAGAAGGCACTGGTGAGTGAATTCACTTTTTATAGTGTTGAATGGATTCTCAGATTTGACTGAGTTAAGCTCAAACAGCAGTTTATCACAACCCGACTCTGCGGAATGGACATTCAATTCAGTGTTTTCTCAGTGTATAACATGTTTGTTTTTTTACTTTACATTAATCCCATCTGTTTGTACAGGCAATTATGCGGCTGTAGGCAACATGACACCGCAGATTGACGTGTGGGACCTGGATGTGGTGGACTGCCTAGAGCCTGCCTTCACTCTGGGGAGCAAGAAGGCCTCCAAGAAGAAAAGGAAAAACAAAAAGGTCATTTTCCCACCAAGACTTGGATGTGGTAGTTTCTACTGTTATGTTTATGGTGTTGGTGTCTCCTCACTATGGCCTGAATCCTAACATGCAATTTGAATTTTAAGGCTGCAGCAGAGCCAGTGGAAGGTCATACAGATGCTGTACTGGACTTATCCTGGAACAAACTGGTCCGGTGAGTCATATTGGAGTTGTACCCGTTACCCCTGACCCCAGACCTTTCCACTTATGTCACTGTAATCACAAAGTCACTAGCGTTGTCACAAACCTACCCTCCACCTTTACTCTGTGTGTTGCTTCTTTTTTCCACAGCAACGTCTTGGCCAGTGGGTCAGCTGACGAAACCGTGATCCTGTGGGATCTGGCACAGGGAAAGCCGGCCACAACACTGCGCAAACACACTGACAAGGTACGTGTATCCAGTCATCACGGCCTGTTTAACTTCCCATAATGGACCTACTGTAAATAAACAAAAATACGATGTGAAGTTGATTTTGGATGTAGCCTCGCCTGCTTACTTGTAATGTTGATCTCAAACATTAAAGTCAAGTCCCTTTTTAGGTTCAGACGTTGATGTTCCACCCCTTTGAAGCTCAGACCCTGATATCAGGATCATACGATAAGTATGTCCAATCTGAATCTGTTACATCCTCTGAAATTGTCAAATTAATTATCATCTCCTGTATATTGGAGGTCAGGATTGTGAATGTACAAAACTAACAAGTCTTAACCTGTGTCTTCTTCCTCTGGCCAGGTCGGCAATCCTGTATGACTGCCGCAGCCCGGACAGCAGCCATCGCACTTGGAGGTTTAGCGGGCAGGTGGAAAGGGTCGCCTGGAACCACTTCTCGCCCTGCAACTTCCTGGTAAGCTGTCCTCTCGCCACCTCTCACATAGCATATTGGATAACTTTCACATGGAAAATGCTTGGTGCACTTTCCTGTTTCCATTCTCACTGATATTTGGCTGTGTTTTAGGCGAGCACAGAGGACGGCTTTGTTTACTGTCTGGACGCACGCTCGGACAAGCCAGTGTTTACGCTAAGGGCACATGACGGAGAGGTGTCAGGTGGGTGTGGTCACAGGCCAATTTCTGCCTCTAGCCCCTACCCCTTCATATTCAGACTTTAAAATACTGGATGAGTACTGGTACACAAACATGGCATTCAAGGTCAGGGAAACAGAATTGAAGTCAGTTGTCTCTGGCCCTGTAGGCTTGGACCTTAGCAGCCAGATCCGGGGATGCTTGGTCACCTCGTCAGCAGACAAACACGTCAAGATTTGGGACATCTTGGGGAACAAGCCCAATTTAGTTCACACCCGGGACATGAAAATGGTAACGATGGTTTCTGTCGCTGTAATCATTGCCATGTCATTGCATTAAGATCCGTCACGTTTCGGTCTAACAGCGAATGTTTGGATGTGTGCTGTATATGTGGCTGTTGCGGTGAAATGCTCCCTTTCTGTTGATAGGGGGTGCTGTTCTGTGCAGCGTGCTGTCCTGACATGCCCTTTGTATATGCCTTTGGAGGACAGAGGGATGGCCTGCGGGTTTGGGACATAAGTGATGTGGCAGCAGGTACAGTTTCAATGTCATTACCTTCTGCTCTAGGCCTGACAAGGAGCCGAGTCTATCATGTATTTTCTGTTTGTTCCAGAAAAATATATATATTTTGAATATGGCAACTAGCTTTTACTTTTTTAATCAATCAACCAAATGTATTTATACAGCCCTTTTTACATTAGCAGATGTCACAAAGTGCTGTACAGAAACCCAGCCTAAAACCTCAAACAGCAAGCAATGCAGATGTAGAAGCACAGTGGCTACGAAAAACTATCTGTTCTATACAGAGGGATAGTATCGCTCTCCCTCTGTATTGAACATCTATTTATTATGGGCTTTGACTGTTACGTTTATATAGCTATCATCTCTCCTGCTTGGTAGTCGAGTCATGGGTTTGTATATCTGTGTGTCTGCTTGGTCACTGAGGTGTTAGATCAGTAGCTGATGGTTATCAACATGATGTGTTTGTGTGTATGTGACCGAGTATGTTCACCGACTTTCTTTGCGTGCCATCCATGTATGTGCTGTCTCCAGTCGCTGAGGTGTTTGGCAATCGGGAGCGGTTGGTGGCAACCACAGCGCCTGAGGCATCCAGCAGTACTTCATCCACAGCAGATATGGAGCTTTCCTAGTGAGCCACTCTGGACCAACTTCCAATCAACATAGAGCGGCACCTTGGACTTACACAGAGAGATCCACATAGCCAAAGACTTTGTCAACCTGGGACCAAGAAGGCACTTCAAGAACATTGCCAGAGCTGTGGATGGACTTTCTCTCTTCAAACTTTTATTCTAAAACAGATCTCCTAATAGTTAAGCGCCACATAAATATTTGTTTTGGGAGCTAAAATGTCTTTGCAACAAGGAAGGTCAATATTTATCTGAATGTTTGTCAAAATAATTCAATAGATATTTGTTTTTGACTAACAATCAATCAAATAACTATTGAAATGTGATTTTGAAAGCACAGGTATCTGGTTTAGTGTCATCAATGATTATTTGTGCAGGACTTTGCTAATCTTGGCCTGAAATTTGCTAATCTTGCCCCCCCCCCCCAGAATAAATGATGTATTATGTCAGTGACATTCCTGCATTGGTTAAATTGGAAATGTGTGAAATCTGAAATACCTACTCAAACATTTACTGAAAGGCCCATCCAGGTAAAATGGTAAAGAAATACGGTTTTGACCAACTTGTGAAAAATATACAGTACCAGTCAAAAGTTTGGACACACACCTACTCATTCCAGTGTTCTCTTTGTTTTTACTATTTTCTACATTGAAGAATAATAGGTAGCCACACTTTGCCTTGACAGCTTTTTACACTCTTGGTATTCTCAACCAGTTTCATGAGGTAGTCACCTGGAATGCATTTCAATTAACAAGTGTGCCTTAAGTTAATTTGTGGAATTTATTTCCTTAATGTGTTTGAGCCAATCAGTTGTGTTGTGACAAGGTAGGGGTGGTATACAGAAGATAGTCCATATGGCAAGAACAGCTCAAATAAGCAATGAGAAATGATAGTCCATCATTCCTTTAAGACATGAAGGTCAGTAATGTGGAGATTTTCAAGAACTTTAAAAGATTCTTCAAGCGCTATGATGAAACTGGCTCTCATGAGGACCGCCACAGGAAAGTAAGACCCTGAGTTACCTCTGCTGCAGAGGATAAGTTCATTAGAGTTAACTGCGCCTCTGAAATTGCAGCCCAAATAAATGCTTCACAGAGTTCAAGTAACAAACATCTCAACATCAACTGTTCAGAGGAGATTGCGTGAATCAGGCCTTCATGGTTGAATTGCTGCAAAGAAACCACTACTAAAGGACACTAATAAGAACAAGAGACTTGCTTGGGCCAAGAAACACGAGCAATGGACATTAGACCGGTAGGAAATCTGTCCTTTGGTCCAAATTTGAGATTTTTGGTTCGAACCGCCTTGTCTTTGTGAGACGCAAAGTAGGTGAACGGATGATCGCTGCATGTGTAGTTCCTTCCGTGAAGCATGGAGGAGGTGGTGTGGGGGTGCTTTGCTGGTGACATTGTGATTTATTCAGAATTTAAGGCACACTTAGCCAGCATGGCTACCAAAACATTCTGCAATGATACACCATCCCATCTGGTTTGCGCTTAGTGGGACTATCATTTGTTATTCAACACAACAATGGCTCAACACACCTCCAGGCTGTGTAAGGGCTATTTGACCAAGAAGGAGAGTGATGAAGTGCTGCATCAGATGACCTGGCCTCCACAATCACCTGACCTCGATCCAGTTGAAATGGTTTGGGATGAGTTGGACTGCAGAGTGAAGGAAAAGCAGCCAACAAGTGCTCAGCATATGTGGGAACTCCTTCAAGATTGTTGAAAAGCATACCAGGTGAAGCTGGTTGAGAGAATGCCAAGAGTGTGCAAAGCTGTCAAAGCAAAGGGTGGCTACTTTGGAGAATCTAAAATATAAAACATATTTAGATTTTTTAACACTTTTTTTGGTTACTACATGATTCCATATGTTTTATTTAATCATTTTGATGTCTTCACTATTATTCTACAATGTAGAAAATATTAAAAATAAAGAAAAGGAAAGGACAGCAATCTTTATCATATGCATGTGTTTGAGGAAGCTTTTATCTGGGAATTGAGCATTACCAGTTCTATAACCAGGGGCAACAGAGACGGATCCTCCTCTCTGGGTAGTCTGGCCAGTAGATGGAGTGGTCTACTCCAAAAATAAACACACTCCCAGAAGTATCCCTCCAGCGATACTGGACTCGAGTCACTGGCACTGCCCTCAGCAGATGTCTCTGTTGAATGATGCGGCACTGGGGCCAGCTGGAGTGGGACGACCGCACCATCCTTTGTGAGGCTGCGTTGACCTCTTCCACAGAGAAGGTGCTAATGGGACACACCTTTTGGCCCAAGCCATTGTGGAGGATCTCCCCTATGGCATGGGAAATCCTCTCCTCTGGGATACCGCCTGGGACACCTAGCAGGTACCTGTCGAGATGACAGTGGTAGTCCACCCGCAGCTCTTTGAAGTAGCACAGCTGACCATTTCCCACGCACATCTCACAGCAAACCCGGCCCAGGGACATGCAGGACATGCAGGGCACCATCTTCTCACCCTTGCACTCTCTGCAGGGCTTTTTGGTGCCCCTGCCTCGCCCGTGGCACACAGGGCAGCGCACTCTAGTAGAGGCACAGCAGGCCTTGCACATAACCCACTTATGCTCCTGGCAGTAAGAGCACCCGGTCACTCGGTCTGTGTGAATCAGCCTGTAATTTAACACCTGGTTGTGGAACATCTTGGCCGGGGTCACAGGCACCTTCCAGGGTTGTGGCTCCTGTACTTCCCCTGCTGGTTTTGGAGACACTGGTGCTTTGGAAGTTTTGCATTGCGGTTCAAATCTTAAGCACACAGACCTGTGCTCTGTAAATGTTTCCAGTCTGTAACAGTATGCAACCTCATGGGTTATGCCAGTGATGACCATTCCTCTGGCTGCAGTGGGTGAAAGGAGTGGTTTGTTCCTCACCCAGTCAACAAGAACATCACGGATCGTCTGTTCTGGCAGAGGAGACAGGATGAATGGGTTAAAAACCTCTGGCTGAAGTTTCACTGATACCTTTGCCTTCCCCTCCTCCGTTGGTGGTGGAACTGTGGAGTACTGAGAGGGTTCCAGTATGAGGTCACATCGGTAACCCTTTCGATGTTCAGTTGCCATTATATGGAGGTTAAGAGCAATGCCGTAACTTGAGTTTCATGTTAATGAATTAGCAAAATGTTCAAATCCCATTATTTCTCAGTTTACTCTATTCCAATTCTAAAATTATATTTATGATGTCATAATGTATTTATACAAATGTGAAAAATAATTTTTCCCCAAGTACATTTGACAGTTAAATTGTCCCAGTTCTTTTGTTTTTGTATTTTTACTTTGGCTTTACTAAAGAAAAAGGATTTGTTCATAAAGGTTTGTACAGCGGAACAAACGTGTATGGTTCACGTATGAACACGGAATTATTTCCTTATAGTACATACACGAAAATATTTCCATGTAACACAAATACAACATTTTTGATGAGCATGGCTACTACAGGTCATTTAAATAGGTTGAGTTCTTTATTTACACGGTTTTCAACTGTTAATAAACTGAAACACTGCACAGGTGAGTACTGTCTATTGTAAAACTTGCAAGATTAAGGAACGCGTTTTGTGAACACAATCTCGTGCTGAAAGGATTTTGTCAGCTAACTATCTAGTTAATGTTAGCGCACATATATTAGCAAGCATTTCTGAGGCAGAGAACCCAGCTGGCTAGCAATCTTGTGACTGTAGCTTGGCAGCTATTAATCACATCATACTGTACCTTTTGATTTATGTAAACCAATATATCCACAACAGGCGTTGTGCCTGTCCTTCACAAGTCAACTATCCGTGGACCTTCCATTGATGATGATTGGTAAGTAACGTTAGATGGCTTGCTACGTAGCCTTTTTTTTAATAGTAAATCATCATTTTGTAACTGTGTGTATTGCGATGACTTTGTTCATTTCTTGTCACCTTCATTGCAGTAAGGTGGAAATTGGTGTGACATCTGATGGGAAGACCATAGTGTGCTACCATCCCTCTGAGGATGTTCCTTATGAATTTACCCAGGTAAGAAATTAGAACTTGGATTTGCCGATACTGACGTTAACAGAGATGATGAGGAAAAGGAAACATTTAAATACTGTAAATACTGCATTTGCAAACACAATACGCCCTGCAGATTGATCTGTGAAATCATGATGTCTGTGGGAGGCTGAGTTTTACCTGCCAGCAATATGCCCCTTTTCTCAACATGCTGGCTATTAAACGTCAAAATAAGCCCTGCGAGGTTGAAAAACAGCATAAATCGTCTTTGATTGTTATGGCTTTCGTATGTATTTGTGACACTGTAGCCCATTCTACGGCCAGACCCCCTGACCAATCCGGCAGAGACACATGACCAAGTGCTGAAGGCCCACCTCGACAGGGAGGTGCTGCAGAACAAACAGGCCCCCACCATCGAGGAGCTGAGCAAAATGTTTCACACCACCAAGCACCGCTGGTACCCTGTGGGACAGTAAGTACACCTTCTATGATTGAATCACTTTAGTGATAGTACTGACTATTTAAATTATGAAGAGATACTCAGAAGGAGAAAATTATGTTGATGATTGCTCAAAGCAGGGCAATAGATAGATGCCACACCTGTTCCATATTAAATATTGGTACTGAACTCACATGGCACATCCTTAGTATTAAAGGCCCAGTGCAGTCAAAAATGTAATTTCTTGAGTGTTTTATATATATATATATTTACATACTGATGTTGGAAGAATGCTGTGAAAATGATAATGCTCTTTTAGTGTAAGAGAGCTGTTTTGAAAAGGTTGTCTGAAATTTCAGCCTGTTTTGGCCTGCTTGGTGACATCACCAGGTAGTAAATTAGTTACTAGACCAATATGAAAGAGTTCTAAACGTCTCTGCCAATAACGAGGCTTCGGATTTCCCCTCCCCACTCCGACAGTTCTAGCAAAATTCTTGCTTGAGAAATTGCTCTTGCTAAGAAACTATTTTTGTTTGTTTTTGACCATTTTGATTGAAAATAATCCCAGTGGGGTACATAATTGTTACCCAGAAATGATTTGATATTGAGATAACGTTTGCATTGGGCCTTTTAAGTATCCAAAATGTACCTTAAGTTGCTCATTTGTAAATTCATGTAATGCTAATGGATTGAGTGAGAAACTGGCATGAAGCTGGGTAAAATCCTCACTCAGTCCTTTTTAAAATCACCTATAGAGTGCATTCGCAAAGTATTCAGACCCCTTCCCTTTTTCCACATTTTGTTACATTACAGCCTTATTCTAAAATTGAGAAATAAATAAATGTTATCCATATTCACACAATACCCCATAATGACAAAGTGAAAACAGGTTTTTACATTTGTATTAAAATTAAAAAACATAAACCTTATGTAAATAAGACCCTTTCCTATGGCACTCAAAATTGAGCTCCGGTGCATTCTGTTTCCCTTGATCATCCTTGAGATGTTTCTACTGATTGATTGGAGTCCACCTGGGGTAAATTCAATTGATTGGACATGATTTGGAAAGGAACACACCTGTCTACATAAGGTCCCACAGTTGACAGTGCATGTCAGAGCAAAATCAAAGCCATGAGGTCGAAGGATTTGTCCGTAGAGCTTCGAGACAGGATTGTGTCAAGGCACAGATCTGGCTAAGGATACCTAAACATTTCTGCAGCATTGAACGTCCCCAAGAACACAGTGGCCTCCATCATTCTTAAATTGAATAAGTTTGGAACCACCAAGACTCTTCCTAGAGCTGGCCGCTCGGCCAAACTGAGCAATCGGGGGAGGCGGCCTTTGTCAGGGAGGTGACCAAGAACCCAATGGTCACTCTGCCAGAGCTCTAGAGTTCCTATGTGGAGAAAGTTGTCCTTCTGGAAGGTTCTCCTATCTTTGCAGCACTCCACCAATCAGGGCTTTATGGTAGTGGCCAGACGGAAGCCACTCCTCAGTAAAAGGCACATGACAGTCCGCTTGGAATTTGCCAAAAGGCACTTAAAGGACTCTCAGGCCATGATAAACAAGATTCTCTGGTCTGATGAAACCAAGATTGAACTATTTGGCCTAAATGGCCTACGGTGAAGCATGGTGGTGGCAGGTTCATACTGTGTTGATGTTTTTCAGTGGCAGGGACTGGGAGACTAGTCAGGTTTGAGGGAAAGATGAACGGAGCAAAGTACAGAGAGATCCTTGATGAAAACCTGCTCCAGAGCACTCGGGACCTCAGACTGGGGACGAAGGTTCACCTTCCAACAGGACAACGACTCTAAGCCCCTCGCCAAGACCATGCAGGAGTGGCATCGGGACAAGTCTCTGAATGTTCTTGAGTGGCCCAGACAGACCCCGGGACTTGAACCCGACCAAACATCTCTGGAGAGACCTGAACATCGCTGTGTAGCGAAGCTCCCAATCCAACCTGATAGAGCTTGAGAGGATCTGCAGAGAAGAATGGGAGAAACTCCCCAAATACGTGTGCCAAGCTTGTAGCGTCATACCTAAGTAGACTCGAGGCTATAATCGCTGCCAAAGGTGCTTCAACAAAGTATTGAGTAAAGGGTCTGAATACTAAATGTGATTGTTCTGGTTTTTATTTTTAATTACATTTGCAAAGATTTCTAAAAACCTGTTTTCGCGTTGTCATTATGGGGTATTGTGTGTAGATTGAGAGATTACAATTTAATTCATTTCAGAATAAGGCTGTAACAAAATGTGGAACAAGTCAAAGGGTCTGAATACTTTCCGAATCCACTGTATATTGAAAATTGTAACTTTTGTTCCTTTTTTTTCTTAGGTACCATACACGACGCAGAAAACGAGATCCCCCAAAAGACAGATAGTTGTTAAGGAGTTTACCTTCAGAATCATCTATACCTTACAGAATTATTAGCTTGGTTCAACCCCCAAATCCCAAACTGTTTTTGTGTGCAATTATTTGCGCTATAAAATAAAATGAACAAATCTGTAGTTACGCACTTATGTTTTGAAGCAGATTACCAAAACTGTCAGTGAAATATATATTTTCCCTATTTGCTGAATACCTTTTATTTCATTAAATTTTGGGGTATCTGCATGTTATTGTGGAGGAAGAAGGAGAACACTGCAGTAGCGGGCGAAAGAAAAAGCTGCAACTGGGACTCAAACTTTGGCTCCTACTGTGCAGAACAATATTACATTGATTGTGACTGACCATTATTACGATAATTTCAATTCAGTCCATGTATTTTAAGTTTTGGGGATTCAAATAAATTACAATAAAGAGTACGTTCATATTTCTAGTCTTTTCTCTAAGATTTTGAAAGCACCCATTCCTGGAACATGAAGTTCGTTTAATTGAAATATGTTCACGCTTGTCGTTGACCAAAATACATTTCCCAGCATTCACAATCCCGTCAGAGGCCAACATCATTCACCGGAAGGCGTGTTTTTTTCGGCGACGAAGGAGTGAACATACAAAAATACTGTATACAGTAAAACAAGATGGCAGGACTACCCCGCAGGATTATAAAGGTAATTCCAAAAACCACATGCAATAAATAGTTCACAAGCCGTAGTTCGGTCCCCTTTGAGTTGCGAAGAAAAATACGACTAGGCACGTGCATTGCCATGTATTTGCTAGCTAATGTTACTTCCGTTAGCTAGGTACCGTATGTCTCAGGCTCAAGTCAGATGAATGTTTGGTCAAATGTATTAACCTTCCTGCTGAGTATGGCCCAAGTCTACTTAATTGCCTATGTGTTGAAAGTAATAATTTTCTTAATGTAAATCTATTGAAGTAACCTTGCTATGGTCTCAAGTTAGCGATCTGAGCAATGACCCTCGACTGGCACTTCTAGCTAACGTTAGCAACGTACATACAGCTAGCAAATTTAGCTAGTTAGATATTGATGAAACTTGCTATTCTACTAGAATCCAGAGTATGTATTATAAACTCACATTTACTTGCTTGTTTTACTGTGTATGAAAGTGCTTTGGGTAGCAAAGCTAACTTGGCTGTAGTATAGAAGCCGGTGGCAGTGCAGGTATTTCTCTCAAACTGTGTCTAGGCCCAATGAGCAGGATCAGGATATCTTGTTGGTCTTGCAGGAGTTCTGTGTCAGAAATGAAGAGACATGGGACAATAGTTTGTCATACATATACTAGGTGGCTGCAAAAACAAATGTTTGACAGAAACATTCAATTTATCAGCCTACTCAACTGGCCTAACTTACTGACTTGCCTAGTTGTTGAATAAAAAAACTGAGAAGACAAACATTTACAGTGGTGTTATGGTGTACACGGGCCTATCATATTTGAAAGTTATAGATAATACATTTATTTCCATCAGAATGACAGTCATACCATGAAGATGTTACATGTTGGTTCTCACTAGGCCTCAGACATAATGCACAAAAAAAGACTTTGCAGCTAGTCCACCTCCAGGCATGCCAGGCATGTAATTATTATTATATATTTTGTTTGTTTAACCTTTTAACTGCAATAGAATGTATCCTATGAGCTCTTAGCTGAGGATCTAAAACACTGCGTGAGTGTTTTGTGCTCTTGAAAGAGACAAGACAGAGTGATTGTTCATTGGCCCTAAAAAGTTCAGAAACAGAATGTCAAACCTGATCTTGAATGTATGGATGGCTGTCCTTGCACCAAAACATAGTTGTCCAAAACCTTGGTCACTATTGACCCTGACCTGACATCTGGTTGTTGGTGCTTATCTGTCTCGCTACATCTGTAGCGCATTCTGCTTGAGACAATTTAAACTGGGTTCACTTCGAACATGACACGTTTCTGTTTGCATGTGTTTGTCTATCTACTTGCATGTCTCGATCTGTATCTCTGTCCGTGTTCAGGAGACTCAGCGTTTGCTGGCCGAACCCGTTCCTGGAATAAAGGCAGAGCCTGATGAGGCGAATGCACGCTACTTCCATGTGGTGATTTCAGGGCCCCAGGACTCCCCTTTCGAAGGAGGCACCTTTAAACTTGAACTGTTTCTGCCAGAAGAATATCCCATGGCAGCTCCCAAAGTGCGATTCATGACCAAAATCTACCACCCCAATGTGGACAAGCTGGGTAGGATATGCCTAGACATCTTGAAAGGTGAGTTATCCAGATTCAGTTATCATTGGTCACAGTCATGTCCTGACTTAAAGTATGACTCCTTCCTCCACCATTTTCTTTGTCTCTCACAGATAAGTGGTCCCCAGCTTTGCAGATCCGCACAGTGCTGCTATCAATCCAAGCATTATTAAGCGCTCCTAACCCTGATGACCCACTTGCAAACGATGTTGCAGAGCAGTGGAAATCAAATGAAGCCCAAGCCATTGAGACAGGTGAGACAGCGCACGCACGTGTCATGTTCATGTTTAAAGTGAACCCAGTTTAAATTCTCACCCCTTGGCACGTAAATTATTTTGCATCCTCTGATCAAGAGTACCTATATCGCTGAATGTGAACAAAGCCTGGTTTTAAACAGAGGCAGTGTGTGTGAGAAGGAACCAATTACTTACTGCTCTTGTAGTGCTCTTCACTTTAGCCTCCTAAAGTGTCACTGCAGGTCAAATCAATTCAGAGATAGCAAGACATTCCTTCAAGAAGAATGCTAATACCTCTAGTTAATGAACCCCCTCTCTGTGCACATTGCAGCTCGGACATGGACCAGGCTTTATGCGGGAAACAGCATTGAGGTATAGAAGAAAACAGACGGGCACTGGATGTTAACACAACCAAGATGATCTCCTTTATTTGCATTTAAAGGACAGTCTTAGACAAAAAAAAACAAGATAAAAGCAAGCAAAAAAACTGTAAAGAATATATTTAAAAGAAAACAAAACTACTGCAGTCCTCTGGTGATTTTATGGCACATAGCAATGTGTTTTGTTTTTGTCCCGGCTCACTGCTCGAATGCATGGACAGAGGCTGATGCTCAACCACAGTTTTCTGTTTGTCCGGGGGGGGGGGGTGAACGATAAGTCTCGGTCATACAGTCATACAATGGGTCAGTTTAGTCAAAGGTCAATAAACTGAGGGAGTTAGTGACACAGCCACCAAATACACACCCATTTGAAAATGTCCTCTTGAGGTTATGCCGCCTAGCCCCTTGTTGAATTTAGAGTGACCTTTGTTTCCCTCAGACAGTTGAAGTTGTGGGTTCGGAAGTCCTGTGTTTGCAAGCCCTTGGCAGAAGCTCAGATTAGGGAGGTGAGTGTGTCGGTTATGACTTCCTTCTGGGGAGAAAGGCGTTCTTTTCATTTTCTTTTAATGTTATTTTAATATAATTTTTTTCTCCTATGATACTTCATTAAAAGCATGTACTTAACCAAGCTCAGAACATGACTGTTCTAACAAATTAGATCCGTATTGATACTGAGAAGTACCACTTTCGGGGTGTTGATTGGGGGGGGGAATGTACACCCAATTCTGACATGAAACAACGAGGCATGAAATACTATCATTGTCACTTCATTGCTGAGATCCACACAGACTTGTTGCTTCTGTACTTATTTTCTGTAAATGTTATGTTGTAGTAAAAATATTTTTGTTATGCCATTTTGTTTGATCTCTTTCTTGCTAGCACTGTACCTACATATTCTGGTAGGTGGTGTTTCATTGCTTTTCCCATACTCTGTCCCCACCCTTGTCTTTTCCACAATTCTCTACTGTGTATCCAGCATTTAGTTCAACCAACATTCTGAAAGCGGGGAGAAAGTCAGAGAATGTTCTAATTTATTTATCTTTAGAATGAAAAATCAATGATGATTCGTCATCTAAGCGTCTGGCCTTTAGATTGAGAATGGCTTCCATGTCTCTGGTTAATCCACTCTTCATGTGAAAAAGGCAAAGAGAATCGTGTATTACCGGTGTCTGAAATGATATGGGAAAATAAACCTTTGCATTAGTGGCTCCTGTAAATAAAATAAGTTGAGTAAGACTCCTGTGAATGTGTCTGTGTGCTGTTGTGTATCTGGCTACGGGGACGTGACTCACTTGTTTTGTTTATTGACACACTTGCTCTGTCTGCGTAGATGGGTACCTGTATGTCAGGGCCATGCTTGTCTTTAGGGGCCAGTATCTCACAATGGTTTTATTGTCCTGTCTTTATATGGCAACAGTGAGCCACTCAGTGGGGGTCATTCTATGTAAATCGTGGCTTTTTGACCAGCAATTTTAAAAAAAAAAAAAAAATGTTTTTTAACCAAAACTTAGATAATAGTTAACATCCCTTAACATTGTAAATCACCATAAATGACAGCTTAATGCATTTTCATTTGTTACTACATTCCCCAAAATATCCCTTCTTCCCTTTTTGTCACTGGTGTTACATATATTTGAATGACAATTCATGCTTTCCATGTAATTTGACTATTTAATTTGCATATATAATTGAAGACAAGGTTAATGATAATATTAAGAAAATGTTTTGATTAGTAATTTACTTTAAACAATATACTTTTTTTTACAACACCAGTGACAAATTTGCAGGCAAGATGGCATAGCTGTCGGTCACAGTAGCTCAAACCACACTTAAATTGTAAAAAAATCACGTAACCGTGTCTATTGACACACCTGTGCATCAAGTAATAATAAAAAAATCCCCATCAAAATCTGTCAATTTAAGACATATCTGTTTTATTGCATGGGCTGCGTCTCAATTTACGGCGTCCACCTATGTCGGCCTTCCACATCTGCAGTGGAAGGTGGCCGAGCTACAGCTGTGTTTTGTAAATTATTGTAATCAATTTTCCTTTCCTTTTACTATAAACTGTGTAACACTCCGGTACTTATTTTGTAGTAGTTCTGAAGTAGCACTCATTAGCCAAAAGCGGTCCCCGATGTGTCATTGCTCTCTCGCTCTGCTGTGTGCATCTTCCTAGATGTCACTCAAATGGTGTGGGGCTGAAGCTCATTGTCTGAAACTCGAATTGCATGGGGGAAAATGTTGTTGTACAGCTTCCAGAAAAAGTCGCTTTCAAACTAGAGATTTTGTGGCTAATCAAGGTGAGAATTCTGCTCCTATATTATGCATGTATGAACTACACATTGGCCAAAGCGGGAGGCAAAAAAAAATAATTTTACTAGTTGCCAAAGTTCCGGAGCATGTCTTTAAGGTTAGCATGAAATTACCAAATTAATCTTCAAATTGCTAACATAAAGAGTGCAGACCCACCATGTTCTTTTCAAAACAGCCCTGCCTCCAATGAACCTTTGACCCCGGAAGAAGTTGGCAAAGATGTTGAATTTCTTTCAAAGTGGTCATCTATAATGGGGTAACACAAGTGATATGAAATTGAGGGACAGCTATTCCCTATAAATTATACTATTTGGTTGATATTTTAGTTGAAGTATTCCACTAAATACTTTTATATTACAACATTTTAAAGTGTGAGAGAAATATATATTTTTACTCAAAATATGTAACTAAACCACGACTCATTCATGACCCCAATTTCATGGTATTAAGCATGTTGTAGTAAATACAGAGCATTTGGAAAGTCCATAGACCTCTTGACTTTTTCCACATTATGTTACGTTACAGCCTTATTCTAAAATGTATTAAATAGTTTGTTTCCCCTCATCAATAAAAATGTAATCAATCCATTTTAGAATAAGGCTGTAACGTAACAAAATGTGGAAAAAGTCAAGGGGTCTGAACACTTTCCGAACGCACTTTACATACTGTCTATTAACACAGCACTTCAATTTAAACAAACATTTTGTGTCATTATCTGACACTTAAGTGTTTTCCCTGGTGGTTAAGGCAGGGAAAGGAAAGCCACAATTTTCATAGAATGACCCATGTGCTAATCCTCGGAATTTAAATGCAGGAAATGATTCCTTGTATTATGGTCCTGTCTTTGTTTATATGGCAACAGTGAGTCACTCAGTGTAGGAACTAATCCTCAGAATATAAATGCAGGATATTATTCCTTGAATTATCTTTTAGACACTAAACATGAACTAATCTCAAAGCAATAAAGATTTGTCAGTGAAATTAGTCCATCACTTTATTTTTTATTTGTACATTTTAGTCCATTAGCAGACACTCTTAACCACACCGACTTACAGTTAGTGCACTCATCTTAAGACGGCTAGGTGGGACAACCACATCCCAGTCAAAGTAAGTACATTTTTCCTCAGAGTAAGTCGTGGGGGTTGGGCTATTCAATTATCCATTGTTACAGGGCGTTGTTACTATCTGTAGTTACAGGGTGACTTACTGCTGACAGCTCAGAAACGTCCAAATATAACCAGAACATTTGTGACAGGCATTGATTTATTGACCTGACAGGTGAACATTACTCATCACCAGGTGCTTACTGCACAGGGTAGGACACTGTCTGGCCACTCACAGTAGACAGTATGTTTTGGATTTCGCATCATCAATGTGTCACGGAAATATAACACTTTCTGCTTGTTCGCTAGTAGGAATACATTATTTGTGGTGTGATTCTCTAGTCTTAGTGGTTGCATGGTAATGACTGTTTTTGATCTGACATCGTTATGAAGTATTTGTTTGTTGTAATGGGATTCCTCTCATTCTGCAGTCAGTATGAGAGTCACTTGTGACTATGAATATCTGCACTGCCTAGAGATCCACTCTCCACAAGACAGGGAGGGGTGGGTGGGGGGGATCTCTTCCTGTGAATACTTCATCTGCAGTGGGATAACAGACTGCTGTGCCAGGCTTCTCCTTTGCTGACCTTTACATATAACCAGCCACCAAGGTGAAGACTGCAGGGAAAGGATGGTAGTGCATGGCCTCCAAGAGTGCTGTATGGAATAATGGTGTAAGATGTCTTATTTTGGTGTTGGTGTGACAAGATACGAGGATGACATGGGTGTGATGCAGTATGAACAGCGATTCACTGCATTATATTATCAGAATGTACAGCAGACACAAACAAAGGTACAGAAGAGGTACATACACATTTGTATAAGATGCCAATTGTTAATATCCTCTATTCATGTAGATTTTTAAATTAGGTTGTGAAATACTGAATGTGTTATCAGGAAGAAAACAAGCCACAGCTCAGTGGTAAAACAAAGTCAAATACCTGTATGTCTAGATTCAAATCTGTCTAGAGTTTTTAATGTACATGTACAGGTGTGACAAGTATAGGCTCTGAGCTCCAAAATGCAGGACTAGTGAAATAAAATAATGAAAATGGTAACTAAAACAATAGAAATAGCACTATATACCGTTGAAGTCGGAAGTTTACATAACCTTATGTTGGAGTCATTAAAACTAGTTTTTCAACCACTGCGCAAATTCCTTGTTAACAAACTATAGTTTTGGTAAGTCGGTTCGGACATCTACTTTGTGCATGACACAAGTAATTTTTCCAACAATTGTTTACAGACAGATTATTTCACTTATAATTCACTGTATCACAATTCCAGTGGGTCAGAAGTTTACATACAGTGCCTTGCGAAAGTATTCGGCCCTCTTGAACTTTGCAACCTTTTGCCACATTTTAGGCTTCAAACATAAAGATATAAAACTGTATTTGTTTGTGAAGAATCAACAACAAGTGGGACACAATCATGAAGTGGAACGACATTTATTGGATATTTCAAACTTTTTTAACAAATCAAAAACGGAAAAATTACTTTCGCAAGGCACTGTACACTAAGTTGATTGTGCCTTTTAAACCACTTGGAAAATTCCAGAAAATTATGTCTTGGCTTTAGAAGCTTCTGAAAGGCTAATTAATATAATTTGAGTCAATTGGAGGTGTACCTGTGGATGTATTTCAAGGCCTACCTTCAAACTCGGTGCCTCTTTGCTTGACATCATGGGAAAATCAAAATAAATCAGCCAAGACCTCAGAAAAAATTGTAGACCTCCACAAGTCTGGTTCATCCTTGGGAGCAATTTCCAAATGCCTGAAGGTACCCCGTTCATCTGTACAAACAATAGTACGCAAGTATAAACACCATGGGACCACGCAGCCGTCATACCGCTCAGGAAGGAGATGCGTTCTGTCTCCTAGAGATGAACGTACTTTTGTGGAAGAAGTACAAATCAATACCAGAACAACAGCAAAGGACCTTGTGACGATGCTGGAGTAAACAGATACACAGTATATCCACAGTATAATTTCTCCTATATCGACATAACCTGAAAGGCCGCTCAGCAAGGAAGAAGCAACTGCTCCAAAACCGCCATAAAAAAGCCAGACTACGGTTTGCAACTGCACATGGGGACAAAGATCATACTTTTTGGAGAAATGTCCTCTGGTCTGATGAAACAAAAATAGAACTGTTTGGCCATAATGACCATCGTTATGTTTGGAGGAAAAAGGGGGAGGCTTGCAAGCCGAAGAATACCATCCCAACCATGAAGCACGGGGGTGGCAGCATCATGTTGTGGGGGTGCTTTGCTGCAGGAGGGACTGGTGCACTTCACAAAATAGATGGCATCATGAGAATGGAAAATTATGTGGATATATTGAAGCAACATCGCAAGACATCAGTCAGGAAGTTAAAGCTTGGTTGCAAATAGGTCTTCCAAATGGACAATGACCCCAGGCATACTTCCAAAGTTGTGGCAAAATGGCTTAAGGACAACAAAGTCAAGGTATTGGAGTGGCCATCACAAAGCCCTGGCCTCAATCCCATAGAAAATTTGTTGGCAGAACTGAAAAAACATGTCTGAGCAAGGAGGCCTACACACCTGACTCAGTTACACCAGCTCTGTCAGGAGGAATGGGCCAAAATTCACCCAACGTATTGTGGGAAGCTTGTGGAAGTATACCCAAAATGTTTGACCCAAGTTAAACTATTTAATGGCAATGCTACCAAATACTAATTGAGTGTATGTAAACCTCTGACCTACTGGGAATGTGATGAAAGAAATAAAAGCTGAATTAAATCATTCTCTCTACTATTATTGTCACGCCCTGACCGTAGAGATCCTTTTATTCTCTATATTTGTTTGGTCAGGGTGTGACTCGGGTGGGAAACTCTATGTTCTTTGTTTCTTTGTTTTGGCTGGGTAGGGTTCTCAATCAGGGACAGCTGTCTATCATTGTCTCTGATTGGGAATCATACTTAGGCACCCTTTTTTCCTGTTGTATTTGTGGGTAGTTGTCTTTGTTAGTGGCCTGTATAGCCCTAGTAAGCTTCACATTCGTTTTTGTTTTGTTGGCAACATTTATAATGAAGAAAAATGTACGCTCACAACGCTACACCTTGGTCCGGTCATTTCCACGACGACGGCGATTGTGATATGTGATATTTCACATTCTTAAAATAAATTGGGGATCCTAACTGACCTAAGACAGGGAATTTTTACTAGGATTAAATGTCAGGAATTGTGAAAAACTGAGTTTAAATGTATTTGGCCGAGGTGTATGTAAACTTCCGACTTCAACTGTACATCATAACAACTGTGGCAGTGATGAGTTACCTTTCCTGTTACATTCAAATAGAATTGATTACTTTATTTCATCTAGACTTACTGATTGCATGGGTTGGGCATTTAGGGTCAAAGTGTTGTGACATCAATTGGAATATGATATTACTCAGTTGGTGAGCTTTGTGAATGATTAGATAATAGCTCTATGACTACTTGAATATGTTGTATATCAGTGCTTGAGGAACACCCAAACCCAGTCCACAAGTGTCAGAGGACAGAGATTAGGTTGCTAATATGGGTGACATCGCCCAACAATGTCAACAGAGGAGGAATAATCTGCTTTAAAAGTGGAGAGAAATGAGTATGACTCTTAGCTAATTGCTAGCAACACACAACCAATGCTAGGATATGTTGGGAGCAAGACAGATTTACAAACTAAGGTGAATTCCTGTTTTCCGACTGCCCATTTTAACACGGTTAGTGCTATCCGATATCCTTGGGAAGTCCCCATCCTAAACCATAACCCCTAACCTTAATCATAACCCTTGCCGAACCCTAATCCTAACCTTTACCCTTACCTTAACCATTTGAAATATCAATTTCAATAGGGTAGGGATGTCCCAAGGATTCCAGATAGCAAGGACCCCTTTTACACTTCCAAATACAGAACAGAACTCATTTCCCAGCAGGCTGATGTTGATTTATGAATGGGGCATTACATAAGTAGCAAGGTACTCTGAACACTAGAGGGAGGGCTACAATTATGTCATGGAGCCTCTTATATTGTAATCTCTTCATCTTGCGAGTTCTGTGGCTGATCAGGCAGGCAGGCCTGCAGACAGTCCCCTTGAGAGCATTCCGTTCCGAGGTCAAATTGAGTCACAATGGTGGAAAATATTACTCTTAGATGGATGATGCTGTCCTTCAGGTGTATCATCTGTTCACTCAGGCTTTTACCCACAGTGTACACAGAGCACTCTAATATAAACTGCTCAAGATTCCACTGTCCATCTAAACCCCCTCTGCAGTTACATTTGATGTGTCATTCTGCTTAGTGTTATTCATGGTAAAATTTGTCATAGATTGAAACTAATTTCTGTTTAGTTCAATTTTTTTAAAGGTTAAAGCCATTGTGTCAGCACGGGGAGAGAAGTGCTGCCACTGACCAGATCTTGGCTTCCACTACAGAGGCTCATGAGACAGGGTACATTCAAAACAAAATAGCTTTATTGCCTACGAAGTTTACAACCTAAAGAATCAATAATGAATAAAACGTAAATGTTCAGCAACACAAACGTGCAAACAGAGCTACGTGCTCTCAGTCCTCTCCTGTAAATCAGTTTTTCTCGACTTGTCCTCTAGTACCCTCAACAGCTCACATTTTCTGTGAGCACACAGAGCACACAGAAATCTGATCAACTTGTCAACTAATCATCAAGCCCTCAATGAGTTGAAAGGTGAGTTTGTCTGTGGCTACAACAGAAATCTGTGCTGTTGGTGGTACTGGAGGACTGGAGTTGGTATACACTGCTCAAAATGAAGGAGGCAGCCACTGATAATGGGTTGTGTCCCAATAACATCTCCTTTCTCCCAAAGTGTGGACTTATTCACTTCCTTTCATGGATTTCAAAGGAAATTACTGTTGAATGTAAACTCCTCTAGCCCATGCCTACACCAATCCAATGCTTTTAAACTTGTGGAGAACAGTGAATGAGTGAACACTTGAGGAGGAAGGAGAGATTATGGGGACGCAACCCATGGTGTGGTGGCTGATTGAGCTGTGAGCCACACCCTTAAAACACCCTAGAGTCGATGTCCGAGCCCCCGCAGAAATATAATTAACATAATAAAAAATTCCCATAAATCTGTTAGTTTAAGAGAGATCTGTTTTTTTTTTGCATTGGATGCATCTCTATCTGCCAATTTCGCACTTCTGCATCTGTGGTCAAAGGTGACAGAGCTAGAGTGGTGTTTGTCAAACCATGAGACATCCCGAAAATTGGTCTTCTCACAAAATCTTCTGAAGAGTCCAAACGATTTGGCGTACAAACTATTATGATCTCACGAACACGTGCTGTACATGTCTGTTGTTTTGCTGTAGGACACCCACATGCCTCACATGACTTGTCTGAGGGACCCCGGTACCAGTTGAAAATATTGAAGTATATATGGAGAATGTTTCGTGCCAAAAATAAGGGGTATCTTTCAGATATAGGACAGACACTTCAGAACAAACTTCCTTTGATTTTTTTTTTTTTTGGGGGGGGGGACTATCTTTTGTTCCATGTAGTGAATCTGTTATTCAATGCGTTTGTATGGGCTAATAGCTGTAAGGCCTAAACATTTTTTTTATCAAATATTGTTTTATACTTCAAGGAGCCATAAAGGAGCCTTCTTTAAAAAAAATCCATATAGCTTAGTAGACTCCCCCAGCATGAGCGTTTCAGGCTACATGTCTAAAGTTACCTGTTAAGTTTCTACTCCTCAAGGCACCACACCATGAAGGTTGCTTTTTCAGTTCATTCTACTTCAGAAGCCCTAAGTATAATAAAACACATATTAACCCAATGCCCATTCAAAGAAGGAAGTGAACTGCCTTTGTCTTCCTTGCAAAATACCTGGAGGAGGTCAGACTGTTCTCCACAATATCCCCTATCCATGCTGTGTATTTTGATTCAGAGAACTTTCCCACAATCTAGCAATTACACTGTCGCTCCCTGGCCTTGTTTATGTCTCAGCACACTGTTCTGCCTATGATTACAGCATGTCCATGTTTGTTCCAGCTCAAGGAGACAGTGCTATCACTGTAAGTGCAACACAACAGAGGACTAGGTTGTTTTCCTCAGGGGGAGGTGAAACAGGTCTATAGGTAACTGTAGTTGGTAATATAATACCATTACACACACACACACACACACACACACACACACACACACACACACACACACACACACACACACACACACACACACACACACACACACACACAGAGAGGCAGTGAGGCACACAAACACACACATATGCACACACATACCCACACAGAGAGACACACACACAACCCTATAATAGCGTAGCTTATAATGTCAGGTGGTCTGTGTCTAAGTGATGTTTTCCCTATCCTAATGAAAGGCCATGAGAGAGACCTGGCTGTGATAAACACCCATTGTTCGTATTATGTCTTTAAGAGCAGGTTATTGTGATGATATAATAATTGTGAAAGCTGTGTTTACTTATGGCCTCATTCCCTGTCACAATAGTTGCTCTGTTTCCTTTACCTTGTGACATTCCCTAATGCTATCATTTTGTTTGCTTGTTTGACCCTTCAATTTATAGGGTTAGGGTCAGAGGGCAATGTACTATTGACCTTAGGGTCACGGAAGAAATAAAATAGATATCAAATTAAGCCAACAGCCATTTGTTTGGTTGGGTATAGAACATCTACCAGGTTTCCTGATGATCAGTTATGACAATTACTGTGAGTACATGTGTACAAATGTTTCATGTAATGCTTATAAAGGCTTTATAAAAGCCTTATAACGTAACCTAGAATGACGCTGCATGATTTTGCTCTTTGTGGTTCTATTTTTGGGTCACTGATCATTCATTGGTAAATACTGATATGGAGGCAGAGGATTCTGTTTCACACAGATAGAGGGGAGTTCTATATTCAATAGTGACAACAGCAACATTAGAGCCATCATGGCCGTCGAAGCAGACGGTCAGAGTTCACTTCATCATCTGTTATTTGTCTCTCAATGAGGACACACTGTCAGAGTATGACATCAAGAAAAACTGGCATTAGGTGGATGGATACCTATTATTGCTCAGAAATAGCCCCGCTATTGCTATTTTACTACTGCTCTTTAATTATTTGTTACTTTTATTTCTTATTTGTTTTTAAACTGCATTGTTGGTTAAGGGCTTGTAAGTAAGCATTTCACTGTAAGGTCTACGACCTGTTGTATTTGGCGCTTGTAACAAATAAAATTGGATTTGATTTGATTTCTCTAGAGAGAAAAAAACACATTGGTCTCAACATTAAAACATGTAAAAGTATTTTAAAGAACAGATATAACAATTATATTTTGATTACTAGTAATATTCTTTATAGTAATTGTGGTAGTATTTCACATTACACACACTTCAAATATCTAGATGTACGCATGATATGTAGTTTCAATTTCAAGTTTGACGTTTTTATTAGTTATATGTAGAGGATACACATGGTATACACTGTCCAATAAAATGCTTACTTGAAGTTCCCTTCTCGACAATCAACAACAATAATAAATAATAGAAGATAAGAATAGGAACATAAAGTAAATGACTCAGATGAATAGAATAGACATTTTAGCATAAATATAATGCAGGAAGGCACAATTTATAGTCCAACATTTACACATTTATCAGAGAAGGGAGCATTGGGGGACAAGTGTTTAAATTTAGCAGTATTAGCAATAGTAAATAAGAGTCTGGTTGCAGCAGTTGTGTGTGTGTGCTTTTGTGCTTACGTGTGTGTGTGTGTGTGTGTGTGTGTGTGTGTGTGTGTGTGTGTGTGTGTGTGTGTGTGTGTGTGTGCGCATGCCTGCGTGTGTGAGAGAGAGTGTGGATGTGTGATATAGGATAAATTATGCTTACAGGACCATTAGCTTTCGCTTAACCCATCCAGGCAGTAATAGTGACATATACATTGCACCCATGCTGCTCAACAAGCCATATGTAAATATCCTAATGTGACATTTTAGGGAAAGGTTTATGGGACGTGGTGGGGGCTGTGCTATTGCTGCTCAAGAGCTTGCTGCTCTTAGAATTAACTGGCAATGGGCCATGCCCTCATGATTCTGGGAGATTCAAAGACCAAAGCACCTCCCCTTTAATACTGTCTTAAAGGGACTTACAGCAAGTGACTTGATCATCTCAAACTCTAATTGGCACAAAGGGCAATCCGAGCCGGCTGTGCTGAGAGAGTGGATCATTAGCAAACGAGGAAAGTGACAGAATAGATGAAGAACAGTCGGATTAGCCTAGCTGTGTGTGTTCTGTGTGTGTTTTGAGATTGCCTTGGCGATGGCAGAGAACAGATGTGTTAGCTCTATCATTAGAATGATTACAGGAATGGGCAGAGGTTCAAATCTGGTGACTTCATACACATCTTTCTGTCATCCTTAAAGCATGTGAAATCAAATCCCCCTTCTCTCTCTCACTTGGACTGCAGCTAATATTATGGGCTGTTGATATCCTTTCTACTTTGGGCAAGATGATGCTGTAGATGACTGCTTTTGGGTTAGATGACGATATTGACTTTTTGTATAGAAGTTTCTGCAGGTCTATTCTTTGCGAGTGTTAACTTTTGAGACCCTGTCTATTCTAAGATAATGACCGCGATATACAGTACTTTGTGTAAGAGAAGGAGGTAGAAATAAGTTATTATTTTGGCAAAAGGGATTTTAGACCAATTCAAGTTATGGAAAGATGGTAGATGGTAGATATCCATTGAGACAGGGAAGATAGCATTGAGGCATATGTTATTTTGGTATTCCACAACACAGTCTGACATCTTTGCAATTCTGCTCATATGAGATTTTTGCACATCAAAGTCTACCCCATTGCCTTTCGTTACTCCTACACAACCCTCGTCGCTCAGTGCAGGCGGAATCATTGCTCTATCTGACGTAAGACCCTGATAAGATTTTGATTAGTCATTTCAAACTGTAACGATCAATTATGTTAAGAAAAAGCAGGCTATCTCACCCCATGACCTAATCAATTTTTCTCTCTTTAAGTTCAGTCTATCCTCTCTTAAAAACAATCACATCATGATACACTGGTTGTCAGTTCCAAAACTCTGATACTCTGTGAGTGACAATCTCTTTGATGAAGAGTGTGAGGATGCTTGTCCTGCTGGCATCCAGTTAGACAAGTAAATCAAGTTAACAGCTCTTTTGATTCAGTCATTGAATTCCAATTTTGATGAGACCACAGGTTGACAGACGACAACAATGGCCTTACTGGTAGAGCAAATCCTTTAGAGGTGAAGGGTTAACACTTACAATTACATGCTTTTCTCGCTTGTGGTGCAGAGAGTTACAACACCAAAGCACAGTTGCAATGAATGAACTCAGAGGTGTGTATATATACCATATATGTGGATGTTTGTGTGAATCTCACTTTGTCGTGACAAAGGTCTCTTACCGAAACATTGATAATAGATTCTGCAGAGGAAAAAACAGGAGACTTTGTATTTTAATACCAACTAAAGGATCCCTGTACCAGTAATGACAAATATAATATTCAGGTTCTGGTAGAGATGTTGTTGAATGTATAGTCTGTACAATTTCTCCACTGCTATGCAATACTAGTTTCAGTAAGTAACAAAACAAAGTTGCATTTGCAGTTGCTAAAACATTGGCTCAATGTTTACATGGAATTGAATGAAATATGCAAAATTAGGACGTGAGAACGAAACACAAAAGCAGCAAGCCACGTTTTAATGTACGTTCCCCATGAAGAAATATATTTAAGAATTTTCTACTACTGTTTTCTACTTTTACAACACCCTCAGCAAATACTTGTCACATGCGTCGTAAACAACAGCTGTAGACTAACAGTGAAATGCAGTCACTAAGATAGAGGAACTCCTATACAAAATGTCTTTGGTATGTGTATACACTTAAAAAAGAAGGGTTATATCGCTTGCTTCATCTATGGAACCCCCAAAAGGTTGTATATAGAATCTTTCTCTATGAGGGGAAGGTAGGTGTGACCTGTCTTATATAGCGTAAAAACTATACATTAACACACAAAACTAGACATCTTCAAGTAGGCCCACCTTCCTTTATAGGCTATAAACAGAACAAACCTAGACTAGGCCTATATCCCCAACTTGCTTTCAGTCAATAGCATGAATAGTCATCACAGAGTAGCTAAGGTAGGCTATAAAATTGACAGTGCTTAATTTGTGAAATTCTTTTTTTTATTTTTCTGATGTGAATACAGAAAAAGTGGAAGGTCAGAAACCCTATTTTCCACTACCCCCAATCCCAAGACAGACGTTTATAGTGGAGGCTATTATAAGGAGTCTTTTAAAGACCTTGGCTACTGACATTTCAGGGCAATATGTCACATTACATCTTATATTGAGAAAATACTCTAATGAAATTATAGGCTTAATTAAGGGTTCAAAATTGTAACCGTACTATTTTTTCTAGATTACCTATCCATATGGGTGGGCCTATGGAACAAACAGGATAGGCTACTTTTCAAGAAAGCATAAAGTCAGACGGAGTGAGCACTGCATAGATGTTCAATCACAGCTAGATTTTTTAATATTTTTTTTATCCTATCCTCATCAGACGTATGGTGATGTGCGTAACAGCGCTCCGCTAGGTTGCCTTCTGTCTATTGACAGTCAGCGACTGCGCAAAGCTTACCTTGTAGTCTACTACCTAAGGTGGGAGGACTTCGGAGGAGGGTACAGTATCGACTTACTCTACTTAAATAAGAGATTGCACATAGAAGTGGAGGGTGTTACAAGGGTATGGGGGACTGAACTGCACCCATTAACCCAACATCACGGAGGGAATTCCCTGACAAAACCGCACTAAACGCAATTGGAGTGAATGGGAAAATACACCGTCGTTGGGTAGATTGCCGGTATATCGCGTTATTGGACCTCAGTGATACACATATGCCAGTTTTCTCATCGCCATCCAGAACCTTGGTTTGGTGACTCACTCTTCGTTCGTTCATTTTCTGGATTTCGTTGCCTGCCCGGTGAGGAGAGTTATAACCTACATAATGAAGTTCAAGCCGAACCAGACCAGAACTTATGATGGCGAGGGCTTCAAGAAACGAGCGGCATGCTTGTGCTTCAAGAACGACAGTGAAGAAGAGGTATAACGTTAACGTTAGATGGTTATATTTCTCATTGACAGTTCAGGGGACCGATGCTGTCCTGTCTTTAAACCAAACCACGGTTCTCGGCTATATCCTACACTTGTTAATATTTTATCTATAATTGCCTATTGTAATAGACTTAAATAGGTTTTCATTGTGGTTTTACCACTTAATTCATCCGAAAATGTCGATGTGCGGGGGGCTATCTTGCGGTGTCTGAAATAAATGCTTCAGCGGGTTTTTAAAACCTAATGATTAGAGATGTAGGCTTGATGTTAAACAAAAAAAAACCAGGAGTGTTATAGTCTATTTATACGCCTTTTATTGGCCTCCGTTCCCTAGCTTTAGTAATGCATCCTCAGTGGTGTTGTGTGACTGCCCGCGGCTATCCAGTTTGGGCTAGTTTGAGAGCAAAGCGAGGGGGGCGAGGCGCTCTGTTGCATGTTTCATTTGACGGGCGGGACATCAGTCCAGCCATTGCTACATTGTATGACGATGCCACTGTACTAATGCATACGAGTTTAAATACTAGTAACAATATCACCGTTATCATTTTACACTTTATAATCTCTGCTGCCTCATAACAATGAAATGAAAATGCGTTATTGATGAAGTGGCCATTTTGTAAGACATGGTTTCAGTATCCCTGGCTGAAACCAAAGGTAGCCTAGTGAAAAGTAGTCTCAATCAATGCTTTGTTTTATATTTCTGGTTTGAGAGAACATCTTTAACAAATTGCTGTAGTCCTAGACATATGCCTGGTAATAGTTTCTGTTTTTTAACGGGCTTCACCGTGATAGCCTACGCACCACCATGATGCAAGCGTTCACAGTCTGTTTTAGCAAAATGGACAATCTACCCAAGTCAATTTCCCCGAAATTATAACAACATATAGGACTCGTTCCACACATTTTTTTTAATACATTTTATTAAATGGGAAGCAATTATTTCCATGAAATAGGCTATACTGTTGTGCATGTGTCATTTCTGTCAATATAGCATGCTCCAATTGTTTCTGCCTAGGCCTATTTAATTGTTTAAAACCACAATTTATACAGATATGACTTAGACCTACTACCGTAACAAGTTAAATAGGCCCACTTTATCATAACCAAAATCTATGGACCTTTTCCATTGTCATGTGTTACTATTTAATTTCACGGTAAAGTCTATACCAGTTGTATTCTGCGCATGTGACAAATACAATTGAATTGATCTGATTTGTTGTCATAGGAGACTTAGTAAGCAAATGATGTCATTTTTCAGTGCATGAACTAAAGTCGAGAAGACCTAAGGTTGGTCATTAATGTAAAAGTGGCGATGCTTTTCATTTCTTACTGAGCCACACGCCTTGTTTATGAACAGCTCCTACATTTGGATTTGTACTGTCTGATAGAAATCCAAATCTGTATCAGACAGTTCAAGACACTACAGCCTCTGACTTCCCTGCACCACTGTTATGCAATAAATAAGCTGCAGACTTTATCTGTCTGTCATTAAGAACTCTATCAGAGCACTCAAGTATTTGTACCACAGAGAGAGAGAGAGAGAGATGGCCTGAAGGAGAAACTGTTGTCCCTTAAACTGCGGGAGCCTTGATCTCTCCCTCATGTATAGCCGGTTCTTTCAGGAACAAGGAATAGAGATATATCAGTTTGCTGTGTGTCGGTGTGTCCGTGCCATAGGCACATTGCATTGTGGTAGAGCAGCTGGAAGGCTTTCTCACTGAGTTATATTAATGAGACTGCCCAATCTCAGTCTGAATGCTGCATCCCAATCTCCCCTTTGATTTTTACTTGGGAAATGTTTATTAACATTAGTAATTACCTACACATACAATCTTGTTGCTGACATTTCATATGTAATACTATAAAACAAGTAAACCTTTGTGTAATATGTTAGCTTGTTTTAATATTTAAGATACCTGTGGTGGAACAAATGGAGACCATCTTCAATCACCCACCTGTGTCTCTGGTCAAGGGTATTGTTAGGTCAAGAAATGCTTTGCCTGTGTCTGTTCAACTGTTATACTGAGCTGTTGTAATGTATAGGGCCCATCCCCAGGAACATCTTTACAGAGTTTGCTCTGGGACTGTCCAGCTACTCTGTCGTACTTGCATGAACTCGTTAAGCCTGAATAGGAGAAAAGCCTCTGTGGCTCCTGTGTGGCCAATACTGTCTATGCCAATGCCAACTCTTTGTGCCAATCCCATTCTGTTGAATCCCTGAAGGATTGTGGCCTATCTATATCTGAAGACCTTGTCTCAACCTGCTTTGGTCAGATCTCAGCAATCAAATCTCAGTCCCCTTTGTGGAGATGGAACAAAAATGTAGCTTCTCCTGCGCCCCCCCCCCCCCCCCACACACACACACACTCACACACGACATGTTAGACATGACCCCCCATTGAGAGGGCCTGAGTAGGTTAATAGGAACTCTGTGTGATGTCAGAGACTTTGTTTAAGGAATGGAAAAGGAGAAAGAGGACCCCCCCTGGGTCAGGTGTTCAGTGACACGGTTTAAAGTCCATCAAGGGAAAACAGGAACATGACATCCCTCAGGGCCAGTGGGTGGGTCATTTGCCTCCAACAACAGTAGAGACTAGAAGAGCGTTCATGCCGGAGGGTAGGAGCGGTCTGTTATGGGTGCCTTCATACAGCAATAGGTGTCTACCTGAGACTGTATTACAGTACATTGTGTGTTTTCAGTCCACTGTGTCACTACAAGACTAAGGGTTTGTTGACACTTGGTAAAGTTGAAGTACGGTTTATTGTTGGTCTGGATGGACTAAAGGGTAGCCTATTACTAGGCAAATGATGTTGCCCTACTTGTACATTGCTAGATAGGAGTTAAAGCTGTATTGAATGTGTGTGGTCTGGAATTGGCATATAGTTGAGCTTTGTTTTCTTATATCGACTAGGCTGAAAGTAGGTGTATTTGGTGTAAAACAAG
Organism: Oncorhynchus clarkii lewisi; assembly: GCF_045791955.1. NCBI lineage: Eukaryota > Metazoa > Chordata > Actinopteri > Salmoniformes > Salmonidae > Oncorhynchus > Oncorhynchus clarkii. The sequence goes on from NC_092167.1 coordinate 9,090,302, forward strand.
GGGCAGCAAACTTCCGTATGTTAACTTCATACGTCTATTTTGGTTATGACTAACCACTCTCCTAATGCATTGAAATACTCCCGTCTAAAACTTCAAACCTCCGTAGGCTGGCATGTGGGAGACTGGTTTATTTGACATCCACAGGTGTGTTGCTCCTCTGAGAAAGTAGGTGTTTATTTCCTCCCTGAGATTCCTGGCCCGTTTAGCAGGCTTACAAAACACACTGGAATCTCGCTGGGAGACGCTGCTCTATTCCCTTTGCCCCCCTCCATCTGCACCTGACCTTTGACCTATCTAATATGTTGGTGTGGCGTTTTGCTCCTCGCTGTCCCGAGTGTTCCTCAGTGCCATGATTTTTCTGTGGGACATACCTTGTTAGCCTAAGCTGTTGACATAAATGACATGAACAATGTTTTGTATATTGCATGAATTTGTATGAGGTGCTGACAAGCTTTATGTCTTTACTGGAATTAGTTAAATTCGTAACAGTTCATATCCAACCACATTTTGAGCAAGAAATAGAAAAGATAGGACTTAAAAGTGAAGCAAAAATAACACTGGCAGCATGTAGTCTAGCTAGATTTGTATTGTAAACTTCACGGTAGACACTGTCAAACACAGTGACATCCCTGAGCTGCTTAAAGCCTTGCCCCCAAAAACATATTTGCAAAAGGCCCACAGCGGTGCCCCACCCCCATATATAAACACAGACAGTACCCCCCCAACACACACACACACACACTTGTGTACACACAAGTACACTCACATTCTGAAGCACTAGCAGTCTGTTATAAATAGGTTAGTAGGTTCATTCTATCTCCATGGTTTATGGCTTTATAATGTAGGGTACTAAGCAGACAGTCTGGTCTACCCCGCTGCTTCAGTAGGATCCCCTCATCTGTATGTGGCGCCCGTAAATATAGCTAACCGTCCCACTCCCTGTCCACCCTCCATCCCCTCTTAGCCCGGGACGAGCCTGATGAGATGTCGGCTCAGTTAAGGTCCGGGAACATGACGTGGTGACCCAGAGTGGAAGGGTGACACGTGCCGTATCCACTGGGTGGCCTCTCTTGACCACTTGACTTGTGGCTCCTGGCTCCTGGCTCGGACCACAACAAGTCTGCTCCAGCAATCCCACAATCCCATTAGAGCAGCACAGAGGAGTGTCAAAGCCAAGCTGCTAGCTGATATTACATGGTTGTCAGGCTGACAGACTGGTCCTATATAGAGGGGTCTGGATGGGGAAAAGATGGAAGGTGAAAGCCACACAAGCTGCTTCTGACGCTGCATCACTGTCATATGTCATATTCGACTGACTTGAGTTGGATGTTTCCTTAGCATGGTGAAAGAGACAACTGAGCAACTATGAGCCCCATAGGTCATGAGTGCACGTGTGTGTGTGTGTGTATTGCATCATGAAAATGCAGATACATGCTCATTGAATCTGTACGGGTCGTTGTACATGGCAGACTGCAGTGTAATTTAAGCTCAGGCACCTGCTTCGATGCGCCCAAAAAGGACCTGATCTGGGTCAATCGATCAGCCAAGGTGGAGCAGAGGGCCCTGTGGTGGAGCTGGACTCACAGAGCTATTGTGTTTTCTCTTCCAGGTGTTGCTGGTGAGCAGCAGTCGGCATCCGGACCAGTGGATCGTCCCAGGTGGAGGGATGGAGCCGGAGGAGGAGCCCTGTGGCGCAGCGGTCAGAGAGGTGTTTGAAGAGGTGAGTTCACCTGTCATCATCATCATCATATAAAGGAAATATCCAATCATTCCGAATGTTATATTGTTTTTGTGCATCTCTGAGTGATGTTCTGTCAATTCCCGGGGTCATTTCATGTTTTCATATGATGCAAAACCTTTTCAGATACACATCAAAATTAAAGAATGACCTGGGAGTCGATAGAGCATCGCTCAGAGATGCACAAAAACAATATCACATTCAGAATGATTGGATCTTTACTTTAATCCAATCAATCATCACCATAATCATCAGTGATGATGAAATTGAAATGAATCACCAAGTGGGTGTGTAACTAATAGCTATATGCACGCACAAAACACACATTGATCTGATGGTCATTCATTGATTTGTCTGTAAAGAACATGCCTTTTAGTGATGGGTGAGACTATTGTAATGTGTTAGTTGTAAACTCTGGCTTCAAGTCATGTAGTGATCATGTCATCTATATGAGTATCAATCTCTGGTCCCTGATTGGTCATTTAAAGGCAACGTGCAGGAATGTCTGTAGGCCCGAAATATTCTCATATACACTATGAGAGAGAGAGAGAGACACTCTATAATTCACCACTGCCTTCCTTGTGGCATGAGACTGATCTTGTCGATCTCCTGGGATGTCTCAATGGCACTTCACATCATGTTTTCTCCGAAGTGGCTTCACCGCTAAAGGGTTCAGCTCTGAGAGACTTGATGTATGCAAGGATTGTGGGTGACGGGAACTCTCTTATGACATGACAGAATTGGGAGGTACATTTTGGTGGGTCCAAGGTGGGTTTGTATAGAAAGGGGTCAGAAGGATTTGGTTTGGGTAGTGACTGAGGAGCTCGTGGTATTCCAAAGGTCCAGCTGGTGGGAAACCTAACGTACTTGGCTCCCTGCTGGAAACCAGCACATTCACAGGTCCTAAAGCCTGTCCAGTGGACATGGGCAGATACTTTGTGAAGCTTGATAAAGGGGAAGGAAGGGGAATGGGGGGTTGGTTATGTGTCTTTTTGGAAACAGTAACCTCTCAGATTTAGACCTATAAATATACAGCAGGACTGGGTGGGTTTGTGTTGTGATATTCAATCACCTCTCTCTCTCTCTCTCACTCACTCACTCACTCACTCACTCACTCACTCACTCACTCACTCACTCACTCACTCACTCACTCACTCACACACTCACACACTCACACACACACACACACACACACACACACACACACACACACACACACACACACACACACACACACACACACACACACACACACACACACACACACACACACACACACACACACACACACACACTCACTCACTCACTCACATCTCAACACACACTCCTAACTCCAGTCGAAGGTTTTCATACTAAAACCCCCACACAGTATTGTCAAGAATTGGGATTTCTCTACTTTCCTTTTTAATCTAACACAAGTGTTTTGGTTTTTCAAATTGCCATAGGCCCAATACGGTCATCTCACATCCCCCTAATGCCTCTCTTCTCTCTCCCACCAGGCAGGAGTGAAAGGCAAGTTGGGACGTCTCCTAGGTGTGTTTGAGGTAAGGTGTGACTCTGTGCTGACAGTAATTATAAGACAGTTACATTTTTACTCCCTGAAAAACTGTCATTGCTCTCTTGTGTAAATTGTCACATGAATGAAATTCAAGAATAGAAAATGAGTGGATTTGGTTGATGCGTAGTCAAGGGTTGATAAACTACCCTAAAGCATGGGCACCCTCTGAAAGCAGCTGTTTTTTCTTGAGGTGCCACAGGTAGAGATTCTTCCAACCTGAATTTTGAAATGTAGTTTTCTTTTGAACTTTACAGCAGAATCAAGACCGAAAGCACCGAACGTACGTTTACGTATTGACCGTGACGGAGACATTGGAAGCATGGGAGGACTCGGTCAACATAGGTGAGTTTATGGTCACATGACATCAGGACTTCAATGTCTAGTATAATAATCTGTTTTTCCAGGAAGGATGTTGCCAGTATCAACAGGCCTCACAGACTAAATAATGAAATCCCACTCACTGACTAAAAGGCCTGGGATTGCAGAAAACAAGCAACAAACAAGTTCAATATTTTTCCAATAATATCCGGCTTCACCTAATCTAAAGTTTGGAGTCATAACACATCAATTCCAAAGTGGCTGATTAAGACTAAACTTATGCTGCTAACTGCTAAATCACACCAGCCTGCTGGCTTTGGAGAGGTGGACTAAAATGGCTGGTCAAAGGTAGAGTAAAATATGAACTTGCAGGTCATCTATCCCAGGCCTTCCCAAACAGACCGTGACTCACCACTGACTGCACCGAACCATGTGACCTGACCTCTGAAATCCATGAATCATCCTTTAGACTTCGTCAGTCTTTTTCCTGAGTGGCTGGAGCTTTCAGTCCTTATAGATCTTACAATAGGCAGTATATCAGTCTCAATTCTTTCTTTCGTTTTTGTTTACAGACTTAACCGCGCCAATATTTGTTACTTTGCACTAATAATCCTCATTCCTGTTAACACACAGGATTACCAAACATGGGCTACAACTTGTTCCTCAAAAAGAATGTTGTGAAAGCATGCCACTGTGATTGACCTTTCCTTTAGATGAGCTCATGTCTATGGCCTCATCTTCACGCAATAACACTGTAGCTGTTGTTAGAGATAATCAATGTATTCTGATAACATCTATTCTGGAAACATGTATTCAAAATGTCTATTAGCACCCTTCACAAGACTTTTGGTAGGCGGAAATGAATAGGGGCATTTTGAATGTTTAGATGACAAACGTTGGGCGTGCTTGCAGATTGGTAAGGGGATACCAGAATATTTTATTGACAGTGACACATGGGGTTGATCCTGATCCCTTATCTTTGTGAGAAGATCCCCACCCCTCAAAGGGCAAATGTCACACTAAGTTCATGTGGAAAACCCCAGTAGTTCTGAATGCTGATTGGTTATTGGAACTTTGGCGACTAGCAAGTATTAAGCGCTTTGGGCCAGTAACCAAAAGGTCTCTGGTTCAAATAATTTTTATGAAACCCTTAACAATATTCAATTTCAAAATGACAATGCCGCCTTCAGATGGTTGGTGTATAACATCTACTACTTGCCCCCCCCCTGGTGGTCAATAGAAGGAGTAATTCACACTTGGTCTCTGTCTCCCCCTGCAGGTCGTAAACGGGAGTGGTTCACAGTGGACGAAGCCATTAAAGTCCTGCAACACCACAAGCCGGACCACGCTGAGTACTTGAAGCGGCTTCATCTCAGCTGCTCTCCAACTAATGGGAACTCCCTGCTCCCCAGCCAGCCCCCTAATGACAACTTCCCCCGTTACGGCCCCCCCACCACAGGATCTGTTCTGGGCCCCTCGCGCAGATAGGACTGGCCCCTTCCCACACCTATGAACTATCTTCTACCTGTACAGATACACTGAAAACTGACATTTTGCATGAATATACGAATCCTCAGAGTCACGGCTCACGCCACATGTATGTAAATGACTGTATACTTGGACAAACCAAAGCCATACTTGGAATTGTGTCTGGATGATTCAGTTAAGGAATGCCTTTCAGTAACGTCTTTAAGAATGTTCTATTGGGGTCAATTGTATTATTATTTTCATCCATAATTAAGTAAATCACACAACATGGCTGCCACAGAAAATGGGTCATTGGCTGACAATAGGATGGAAAATGGCAGTGTCATTGGACCTCGGGAGCTGGAGCAGTGTTGACAACAAAGAGATGCTACCTCAGGTGGACGAGCACTGGAAGGATGTCTTAACACGGTGTCAGATTCCCTTTGGCTGGTGTTTAACCTGTACAAACAAACTACAGCTCACAAATATGACTGTTTACCTACTTCAAGTAGTACCATACTGTGTGGGCAGAAGACAAGGGCTCACTATTGTCCCTCCCCCTTCACCTCAGTGATTGGTGCCCTACTTCAAGTTTAGTTGTAAAAACAACACATTTTGTATTTCTTATAGGGAGCATTTCACATTTAATTGCCTTTAATTGTGTTGCCTTGATTGGCATCAGTTTTTTTTCTCCATCTAGCATGATCATGAATAACAATAATTTGATATACTAATTTAATTATTATGCCCGCCCCATATATGACCTGGCCATAAGAGTCTCTTTACTAGTTGAAGGCAGGCCCTCTTTAATATAATATCTGTTGCCACAAATGATGTCTCCTCAATGCTGAGATAATGTACCTTAATCCACAGTTGAGCATCTTGTCTGACCGCTGAATGAGGACTGAACCCCCCCACACAGGGGACCTGTAAATACTTTGCTGCAGAGAAGTGTAGAGTTGTGTGTCTGGTTAACAGAAATGCAACCATATGAACTTTTCTTCTCCATATTTGCGATTGTTTTTGTAATGATGTAACAAACAAAAAAAATGCTGTATCATGTAGTGAAGGTAAAAAAATGTCCTCCTTTCAGTTCCACCTGAGATCAGAGATGAGATGACATGGAACAACGAATAGGGAAGTTGTCTGAAAGAGAAAGGGAATGGATGGAAATGAGTGCTTTCCGTGTTAGAGTCACGGTGGGACGACACTGATGGTTAGGCTGAACATGGAAATGTTCTTACGATGGACATGGATGTGAGATATTATAGTTGAGAACACACTTGTAAATTGTAGTGCTTTACTGGAGATTACACAAACATAAGTAGTTTCACTTTTTAATCTTATCACTCAACCACTATCTCACCCAGACTCCCAGCATTCATTTTTTATCACAAGAATACCCCTCTGAGGCAGACATGGTCAAATACATACCAGTATGTCAACTTTCAAATACTTGAGGTATTGCAGGGTGGGTGGAGTTTGTACCTTTGGGATTATTCCATTGGTTCCATTTGACTAGGTAAGCTAAGTCAAGTGCACTGTATTTTACATGTGTACTTGACCAAGGTCTGCCATTGTGGATAATGCTTGTTTTAATTTGAGCTCATGCTTTATCAAAGCAGTTTTTTGGGAGGGAGTGTTTAGGGGCCAGTAAATAACAGAAGAAAGGGTTAAACAGATGAAGGTGGGATCTATTGTGAGTTTGATATGGACCCTTCTTAAAATCTGTTGCATGAAAAGCTTTCACCGGCCTGTCTGATTGGACAGTCATCTGGCTGGTCCAGTCTTTCTATAAAACCTGTCATTGGATAATGTCTGCCACTTGGTCAGACTACATGTGTTGTTTGTTGCATACATTGTGTCTATGTGACAAATACATATCGATCCTGTGCCAAATGACAAATGTTTGATATAATTGGCCAGGCAGAATGATAAAGTCAAAATCGACTTACTCTATCCATTTCTAATACATGATCATATTTGGTACATTTGGTAATGTTCTAAGGATTAAAAAAAAGACATGGTTATTCATGAAACTATCCCCTTTAACCAGTTGTATTTCTTTATGGATATAACAATTTATGGAGATTGGATTGATGCATACTGGTACACTACATTCAGGAAGGAAAGTAAGGACATTAATGCTATTTGTTCTGAATTGCGAGGACCTTTTTTAAATTTATTGTGGGAAAAAAGTGGCAAATGTACAGCAGCTGTAGTTTTATTTTGAATGAATTACCCCCATTGTCCCTTATTACTGACACTAAACAGTAATGAATGGGTGGGGGACTGCTGTGAATGTGTGCTGATCAACTTTGTTTCAGGCACTCTCTCACTAGGGTGTCTTGAAGCACTCACTAGTTTATCAATGCAAACAGAATTTCCTTTATGATCATATGAACAGTGAAATTGGATAAAGTGGATTGAAGACTATTCTGTTTGGAATAATAATGAATTAAAAGGGAATTACTTGACTCCAGCCTGTCTGTAATGTCTGTACTGAATCTACTCATTTTGCTCAGTGTTTCTCCAGTCTTTTGGTACATTGTTGTTGCATGTTTGTGTGAGGGTGGTGTTAGTGGGTGGGTCAGGTGTTACTTTGTGTTCGTTTTCCAATAAAAAGACAGCATAGAACAGGAAGTCCACAAGGATGCTGCATGGAAACGGACACAAGATGACTGCTCCAGGGCACTTAGGAGGGGTGCATGAGACATACTGGCCCTTCAATATTCTTAATGTTGTTGAAAAAATGATAGGCTGCAGCCCAATGAACTGAAAATGAAGTTTGAAAAAATAAAATAGTATTTATAAAGCCCTTTTTACATCAGAAAGTGCTGTATAGTAAGGTGTCTGCTCATGTAACTACCATGTACACTGAGGAAAAATATAAACAAAACATGTACAGTCGTGGCCAAAAGTTGAGAATGACAAAAATATTAATTTTCACAAAGTCTGCTGCCTCAGTTTGTATGATGGCAATTTGCATATACTGTTATGAAGAGTGATCAGATTAATTGCAATTAATTGCAAACTCCCTCTTTGCCATGCAAATAAATTGAATCCCCAAAAAACATTTCCACTGCATTTCAGCCCTGCCACAAAAGACTAGCTGACATCATGTTAGTGATTCTCTTGTTAACACAAGTGTGAGGTTTGGCGAGGACAAGGCTGGAGATCACTCTGTCATGCTGATTGAGTTTGAATAAAAGCAGGGGGGTGCTTGGAATCATTGTTTTTCCTCTATCAACCATGGTTACCTGCAAGGAAACATATACCGTCATCATTGCTTTGCACAAAAAAGGCTTCACAGGCAAGGATATTGCTGCCAGCAAGATTGCACCTAAATCAACCATTTATCGGATCATCAAGAACTTCAAGGAGAGCGGTTCAACTGTTATGAAGAAGGCTCCAGGGCGCCCAAGAAAGTCCAGCAAGCGCCAGGACCGTCTCCTAAAGTTGGTTCAGCTGTGGGATCGGGGCACCACCAGTACAGAGCTTGCTCAGGAATGGCAGCAGGCAGGTGTGAGTGCATTTGCACACACAGTGAGGCAAAGACTTTTGGAGGATGGCCTGGTGTCAAGAAGGGCAGCAAAGAAGACACTTCTCTCCAGGAAAAACATCAGGGACAGACATATTCTGCAAAAGGTACAGGGATTGGACTGCTGAGGACTTGGGTAAAGTCATTTTCTCTGATGAATCCCCTTTCCGATTGTTTGGAGCATCCGGAAATAAGCTTGTCCGGAGAAGACAAGGTGAGCGCTAGCATCAGTCCTGTGTCATGCCAACAGTAAAGCATCCTGAGACCATTCATGTGTGGGGTTGCTTCTCAGCCAAGGGAGTGGGCTCACTCACAATTTTGCCTAAGAACACAGCCATGAATAAATAATGGTACCAACACATCCTTTGAGAGCAACTTCTCCCAACCATCCAGGAACAGTTTGGTGACGAACAATGCCTTTTCCAGCATGATGGAGCACCTTGCCAAGAAGGGTAAACATTGCAAATATTGACTCTTTGCATCAACTTCATGTAATTGTCAATAAAATCCTTTGACACTTATGAAATGCTTGTAATTATACTTCAGTATTCCATAGTAACATCTGACAAAAATATCTAAAGACACTGGGGCAGCAAACTTTGTGAAAATCAATATTTGTGTAATTCTCAAAACTTTTGGCCACGACGTAGGGGTTGGTCCCATGTTTCATGAAACGAAAAAATATCCAAGAAATGTTCCATAAGCACAAAAAGCTAACATCCCTGTTAGTGACCATTTCTCCTTTGCCAAGATAATCCATCCACCTGACAGGTGTGGCATATCAAGAAGCTGATTAAACAGAATGATCATCACCTTGTGCTGGGGACAATAAAAAGCCACTCTAAAATGTGCAGTTTTGTCACACAACACAATGCCATAGATGTCTCAAGTTTTGAAGGAGCGTGCAATTGGCATGCTGACTGCAGGAATGTCCATCAGAGCTGTTGCCAGAGAATTTAATGTGCCCCTTGGGGGTCTCCTGAGTGGCGCAGCGGTCTAAGGCGTTACTACAGACCCGGGTTCGATACCAGGCTGTGTCACAGCTGGCCGTGACTGGGAGACCCATGAGGCGGCACACAATTGGCTCAGCATCGTCCGGGTTAGGAGAGGGTTTGGCAGGCCGAGATGTCCTTGTCCCATTGCGCTCTAGCGACTCCTGTGGCAGGCCGGGCGCATGCACGCTGACACGGTCGCCAGGTGTACGGTGTTTCCTCTGACACATTGGTGCTTCCAGGTTAATCGGGCATTGTGTCAAAAACCAGTGTGGCTTGGTTGAGTTGTGTTTTTATGTCTCGCGGGCCAGATTGAAGTACTTTGCCCCTCCTTGGATTAGGGTATGGGCAGGGATAAACTGTACTTAATTCCTGGAAGCTGAAAATGGCCCAGTTCTTCCATGGCCTGCATACTCAGCAGACATGTCAGCCATTGAGCACGTTTGGGATGCTCTGGATCAACATGAATGACACCATATTCCAGTTTCTGCCAATACCCAGCAACTTTGCACAGCCATTGAAGAGGAGTGAGACAACGTTCCACAGGCCACAATCAACAGCCTGATCAATTCTATGCAAAGGAGTCACACTGCATGAGGCAAATGGTGGTCACACCAGATACTGACTGGTTTTCTAATCCACAGCCCTACTTTTTTTTGAAGGTATCTGTGACCAACAGATGCATATCTGTATTCCCAGTCATGTGAAATTCATAGATGTAGGGCCTAATGAATTTATTTCAATTGACTGATATCCTGATATGAACTGTAAATCTTTGAAATTGTTGCATTTATATTTTTGTTCAGTATGGATAACCTGAAGGCTACCTACCTCTGTTAAGGTGTCCAAGGTGTCTTTGATGCTGTAGCAGTGTCTTCAGGTGCTCAGGGTCAGAGACAGACTGAACACACTCCTCCAGGTCAGAGAAGGCAAGGCTGAGACAAGATGTTGTCTGGGGGTGAGAGAGGCAAACTTAAAGTTAAAATGGAAAAGGAGAGTGCAGTCCAATACCAAATCAACCCCTAGCTCCTACCCACTGGAAACATGTTGATGTTCAGTCCGTTTATTAAAGGGGGTTTATTCATTCATAACTGTAAACGCAACATTTTTTACATTTGAATTGATAGGATGAAGATGCAGTCATATCAGTACCTGTGTAAAGCTGGGCACCGGCAGCAGCTCCTCCAATCTGGAGAAGAACTCCCACACCAGAATCTGCAGTGCTGTGTCATACTTAGTACCGTACTGCAATGGGAACACCTCCTTTAATTAAAATGTAGAGAGCCATTACACAGTGAGGTGAATGGTCTTGCCTGTAACACGTGTTATCATCAATAATATTAGTTTAATAAAATACTTGTTTTATCCATTTGCACTAATATTCTTGATATTTGTCACAGTACCCAACTTGACACACAACACACACATCACATGCTTGGGAACATTACATTCAATTATTACACAGAACTACCCAACTGTCGTATAGAAATCATAAAGTGTGACTTTGTGAGATTCAAATGGTATTAGTAATTGACAGGTGTGATACAGGTGTTGTATATCAGAAATGATTGGATAGTACATGGAAACAATGGCAAAAAAAAATAAAAAATCCAGAAATTCTGCACAATTGGTTCCCAACCACGGGTACTAGGAGCTCTGGGGGTACTTGTCCTATCCACAGGGGGTACTTGAGAATACTCAGAGACCATAGGCCTGCTGGTAAAATGCACCAGGTGGTACTTCAGGGTATTATGGGCACAACAAAATCCAGTTGGTGGTACAGTAACCGAAAAAAGGTTGGGAACCAACTATCTACAACAAGGATGGGCAATGTTGGTGGGGGCCCCCCAAAAAATGAATAAATAAATTTGGCGCCGCAGTGGTTTGCCAACCCACAAGTGCAGTCAGTTCCGGCCCTAGCATTTTGGGGGTCTTAAGTGAAGTTGTCCCCCTCCCAAGCAAAACATTTTAGCAGCCCTGCCCCTTGACAACAAAGAGAAAATTAAAGTTGGAGTTAATTTCCTGCAATTCTACACATTTTGCCCTGGGCCAGAGAGAAGATTTTGCAATTGTATAACTAATTTCATGCAATTCTGCTAATTTTTTCAATGGAGCAGCCTGGTCTCAGGCTAGATGTAACATTGTGAATGTATATCTGAGGCACTCAAATTAGTATGATATGTTATATTTGGTATTGTATGATTATATAAGAACAAAAGGAGGGTGGTTGGTCGGGGTGGATGGGTGGGCGTATAACTTTAGCAACTTTTCAACTACTTTGCATGTTAGCTAACCCCTAGCCTAGCTAGTGTGAGCCATCAGCCAGGAATGCGTAACATACCGTAAGTTTAGCAAATTAGTTTCATACGAATTGTCATTTGTAACATATACGAAATGGATGATGGACATCCACAAGTTAATACATACCATACTAAACTCATAATAAATGGAATGTCTCGAATTTACATACATAATAATACAAAATTCTCTGAGACCAGGTTGGGCAGAGAGAAACATTTACAGTTTTACAGACAATTTCCTGCAATGTTTTTACATTTCGCCATAAGGTGGAGGAGACATGTTTGAAGTCTTTATATGATATCTGATGATCAATTGGGGCGTGTCATAATTCGACCATGATTAGATAGCTGTGCGCTAGACTAACTAACCAATCTAAAAAAGTTTTGCTGACATTAATTAACTGAGTGACAGTCAGTAACTGACATAAGAGAAAAACTGCTGATGCACAACCAAATTTCGAAATAGCAACCTGTGAATTATACTAGTCCAACTATCAACAGTAAATTGAGACCCTGACAGTTCCTTAAAAAAGTGGTTTGGGGGAGACATATCCGTGGGGCTATAATGTGGAGGGCGCCAGTTGCCCATCCCGGATCTACAAGGGTTGCTATTTGCCAGAGAATTGGCCTTGTAGCCTATCAACGATAATATTTTGGGCATTCTTCGCAGCATGTCCTCGCCTTCCTTATTTGTAAAATGATATTACAGGTGTCGACTATACAGACCACACCCCAGTGGCAATGAACTCAACTGTCTCGCTTGCACCGGAACGGACTCACTCGAATACGTCACTGTTCGGAGTCACTGTGTATGAACGGATCGAGAAAGGACGATAGTGACACTTTTTATGAATCTGCGGGCTATTTTATGGAATTACACTTTTGGAGAGCTACGGAATCATGGAAGCGCCGCCATTTATGAAGTCAGTTTTACCTGCGCTAGACTCATTCACACTCGACGCAGATGACACGAGTTTGGCATTACCACCAGAGGATAATGCAAAGACTCATTCAACCGACCGGAGTTTTCGTGTTCAGCAACAAGTGCAGCTCACACTTGCTCGTAAGGGCAAAAAGACAACGTCCAATGGTAAAATAGTAGTTTACAATGTGTTTTTCATTGAGTCTGCACGAATAAACAAGGTCTGTAAAGATTAACCTATTGAAATCGACAAGGGAATTTGAAGGTGCGGGGAGGGGGGGCTGTTTAGACATAGTCTACCAGGAAATACAGGACGGGTCGAAACCAGATGCAACCGAATGGACATGCAGGCCTAGTCATTTGTGTCAAATTCTTAGTGACATTGTATTTGTCATGATGCTTGAATATAATCGTTTTCTAACATGATTGCAATCTCCTCTAGCCTACTGTATTTGTGGTCCTCTCCATTTACCTTTCTAATAGGAGAGGGTGTGTGTCCAGATGGTAATTAGGGAATTGGTGCGATGGCATGGGCCTTCAGAACACATGTGGTATATCTTTCAGGTAGTCTTCATCTATCCAGAAAGCCATCAATTATCACTGGTTCCAGAGATGGAACCTGGTCTAACATGAAGGTAAGGCCTGTCCTATAATACACAACCCACTATCCACAGTCACAGGTGCTTTAGCCTCCCTAAAGTTAATCAGAGAGCCTGAATGTTAGAAATAACAGCTACGTGATTCAACTCGGAGCAAGGGACTTCACCCTGCATGGCAGTCAAGTGCAATGTGTCTGGAGGATATGTGAAGTGTTTTTATTTTTTTACTTGAATTCCATATTTAGTGTGTCACTGAGGTGTTAAACTTCACAAGAAACAACAGGGAAATTAGATTTCTATTTGCCCCTAAAATAAACTGTAGGCTGCATTGGTTTTGAATGTACTGCCCAAATGGTTTGAATAAAAACAAATTGGATAGTCTCAGGGATGTGCAGCTATTATAAGCCCCAAGCCCATAGGGCGCAGAGTGTTAGATACCCATCTCAAAAATGTGACAAATAAAGCCTTTCCTCCTGGCACACTTGCCATATTTATCGCCCCTTTGTCTGTTCAACCAAACGCTGAAATTCTATCATCTCAGACTATTTGAATTGAACTGCAGTTTTATTGAATAATATCTTCAAGATTCCTAAAGGAAACCTTACAGGCTGACTACACCGCTCGTGTTGCAAAATAAATTCAGAAATCTATATTATTCAATTATTACACCCACACTGCTCGCGCGCGCCAACGAGCGTCTGCGTTGCCAAGGGCTAAAATAGAAGTCAGTTCTATTTCTGACGCAGATCGCGCTGCAAGTCCTGCCTTTCCCATCTCCTCATTGGTTATACCCACGTGGGTGACTGAAAGACGAATGAGGTCAGTGGCGGTAATGCACCTAATTTATGAAAGTTGCCAATCGCAATATAAATTCAAGAGAAGAAAAAGCCTAGAAGGGGGAGGGATGACTAGAAACGATTCAGTTTACCGTTTTATGTGTGAATTAATTGTCGGAGTAGAGGACCTTGTGCATTTCAGGTAAAACAACAACTCAATGTTTTATATCCCAGGACAAATTAGCTAGCAACAGCAAGCTAGCTAAATAGGACAAATTAGCTAGCTAGCTAAATTGCCATAAATGTTTAATGCTTTTTGACCTGTCCCCAAATTAATGTAATTGGTTCAGAGTATGTTTTGATATTTTAAACTGCGTGTCGTGATCAAGTTTGGTGTGGAGGTACAAAATAAATGTATGCCACGCGCGCAGCCGGTTTGGGTTCCGTGTAAGGTGTGGCTTTTAAAACACACAATATAGGATGATGCAACAATACAAACGGAACAGTGGTTATTCAGACATCAGAGAGAGCATTTTGTAGGATCTTTTTCCCTAAACCTTTTGTGTTGCTTTGAGTCATCAAGACTGTCCAATTATATGCAACAGCTTTACACAGATGTTTTAGCATTATTACCAGAAATGTCTTTATGTGAGCCTTCTTTGTGAGCCTTCTGAAATGGGGGAACTTCTGCTTTTCATCTTTCCATGTAGACACACTCATCTTTTGGCCAGGTCGGAGGCAGGGACTTCAGCAGCCTGTCGTCTTTGAAGGAGACTAGAAGAAGTCCGTCTAAGAGGGTGGATTTGACCCCAGTCACCAGCCCCGAGTTACCTCGCTCCCGTCTGGCCTACGGGTCACTCCGTTTCGGAACCTACACCCTCCCCGGCCCTAGCCAGCCGCCCATGATGGGGACTTCAGAGGAGCGGTCGTATGGGACAGACTTGATGCGGCGTTATGCCCATTCAGAAATGGCCCGCAGCACAAGGACACACGCCATAGCTAACGGCGGCAACTACCACTGGGGCCAGTCCCTCAGACAGACTCGAGGGCCTCAGCCCCTCTCTGCAGACCACTCATTCCTGTGCAGCAGCCCTGCGATTCGCACTGACAACAGCCCCTACCTGATGGAGGTTCAAAAGGGGGCGAGGAAACAAACAGGCTACGGGTCATTCAATGCTACCCAGAGAACAGAGGGCCTGTCCTGGCTGGGCCAGGTGGGGAAGGAGAGCCAGGGGCATGTGGGAGCCAAATGGCCTCCCTCGTACCCAGCCTCACTGGTCAGCATGGAGGTAGACATGGGCCAGAAGAGGTTGGCGGCGGAGCCAGAGATCCAGCAGACAGACGTGAATGAAGTCACTGTGGTGTAAGACTGCTTATGTGTTCTAAACAAACCTGAAGATGATTAGATCTGGCAATTAATTTAGTTCTCAACATCTCAAATCCAATGTTATGTCACATGCTTCGTAAACAACAGGTGTAGACTAACAGTGAAATACTTACTTACGGGCCCTTCCCAACAATGCAGAGAGAGAAAATAGAGAAATAATAGAAAAGTAATAACAAGTAATAATAAATGCACAATGAGTAACTTGCTCGAGGTACCAGTACCGAATTGATTTGCAAGGGTACAAGTTAATTGAGGTAGATATGTACATACTGTATAACTAGGAATAAAGTGACTAGGATAGATAATAAACAGCAGCAAAAAGGGTCAATGCAGTCTAGGTAGCTATTTGGTGAACTGTAACTAGCTATTTAGCAGTTTTATGACTTTGGGGTAGAAGCTGTTCAGGATCCTGTTGGTTCCAGATTTCAGTGGCTTATCTCGGCTGGCACTAAAGCTATTGTAAAAGAGTCTTCCAGAGAATTATTGGTGGTTCAGTTGCTTATCTGTCGTTTCAGGTCAATGATTTACCCAGATTTTGTAATGGGTGTATATAATGGAAAGTGTTGTGAGGATGAGAAATTGGATTGATAAAGTAAGTGTGTGTGTGTGTGTGTGTGTGTGTTTGTCAATGACAGGAAGTTCCTCTTCAATGCTCTCTCCCATACACAGGAAGCCAGAGAGCAAGGTGCCTGAGCTGACATTGGAGAGGGCAGTGAACCTGCTGGGCCAAGATAATGAGGAGATGCAGATCACTGCTGCCAGCTTTATTCAAAACCAATGTTTCAACAGCGCTGATGCTAAGAAGATGGTGAGCTGGGGCCCATCTCTACTACTGTTGACTTGCCTGCTCAATTAAGGTTAAAGGCTTTCCGGGCTGTAGGCCTACAATATAGCTGATGTGTATGTGCCATTTTCCAATAATTGGGTTGGTAGGGGTATTTTCCCTTCAATTTCTATTGAGATTATGTGGGCGATTCGCATGAAAATTCAAGTTGAGCTCACTCTTCATAGGAACAAGGGTAGATGAAGATCTATGCCTGTCTGTCCCCAGGTGTTCTACCTCCACGGTATACCCAGGCTGATCAAACTGCTGCAGAGCGACAGCGAGGAGCTGGAGCGCATAGCGGCGGGGGCGCTCCGAAACGTCGTCTTCGAGAGCAGCGAGAACAAGATGGAGGTGAAGGACAACAAGGGCGTGGCCCCTGCACTGTGTCTGCTCAGGAGAAGTCGCGACATAGAGACCCGGCGGCAGCTCACTGGTTAGTTTTAACACCTGCTCATGTAGATCTGAAAGAAATTGTCGTAGCACTTTATTAATGACCAGGGCGCGTATTCACAAAGTGCCTCAGAGCAGGAGAGTGGATCTAGGATCAGTTTATCCTTTTAAACCATAATGAATGAGGGGGGCTGATCCTAGATCAGCACTCCTATTCTGAGAAGCTTTGTGAATATGTGATTTACATGAACTTACATGGTAAAATGGTAATAACACAGCAGTAACCTAAGAATGAAACGTTCCACAGGGCTGTTGTGGAACCTATCCTCCCATGACCTGCTGAAGGAGCATCTCTCCAAAGAGGCCCTGGAGATCCTGACCACTTCTGTGCTGGTGCCCTGCTCTGGCCTGTCTGAGGGGGAGAACCCCAAAGACGCCATGCTGGCTGACCCAGACACCTTTTACAACGCCACTGGCTGCCTCCGGTAGGTCGTCTGGTCTGGACAAAGGCATTTATTGGCCATTTGTGTGTTTGACACTGACCTATGTAGTATCTGTGGTCAAGTATTTTTAGGGATCCATCTTAGGGCAGCCTGGGGTAGACACTAGGCAGTGGGATGCAGAAAGGGGTATAGTAGTTATGTTTGGAATGATCATGAAATAATTTATTGATTGATGGTCCTCTGTAGCTTAGTTGGTAGAGTGTGGCGTTTTTCAAAGCCAGCACAGTGGGTTCGATTCCCAGGTCCATCTGTACGTAAAATGTATGCATCCATGAATAAGTCGCATTGGTTAAAAGCTTCTGCTAAATGGTATACAGTGCTTTCAGAAGGTATTCACACTTCTTGACTTTTTCCCCATTTTGTTGTGTTACAAAGTGGGATTAAAATGGACATCTTTTAAAAAAAAAAATGTAATTCAACAATCTACACAAAATATTCTGTCAAAGAAAGATATAATATTACACTATAAAACACTAATACATTTGAAGTCAGAAGTTTACATTCACTTAAGTTGGAGTCATTAACTCGTTTTTCAAACACTCCACAAATGTCTTGTTAACAAACTATAGTTTTGGCAAGTCGGTTAGGACATCTACTTTGTGCATGACAAGTTATTTTTCCAACAATTGTTTACAGACAGATTATTTCACTTATAATTCACTGTATCACAATTCCAGTGGGTCAGAAGTTTGCATACACTAAGTTGACTGGGCCTTTAAACAGCTTGGAAAATTCCATAAAATGATGTCATGGCTTTAGAAGCTTCTGATAAATTATGTCAATTAGCCTGAGTCAATTAGAGGTGTACCTGTGGATGTATTTCAAGGCCTACCTTCAAACTCATTGCCTCTTTGCTTGACATCATGGGAAAATCAAAATAAATCAGCCAGGACCTCAGAAAAAACATTGTAGACACCCACAAGTCTGGTTCATCCTTGGGAGCAATTTCCAAATGCCTGAAGGTACCACGTTCATCTGTACAAACAATAGTATGCAAGTATCAACACCATGGGACCACACAGCTGTCATACCACTCAGGAAGAAGACACATTCTTTAGTGCGGAAAAGTGCAATCAATCCCAGAACAACAGCAAATGACCTTGTGAAGATGCTGAGGAAACGGGTATAACAGTATCTATATCCACAGTAAAACAAGTCCTATATCGACATAACCTGAAAGGCCGCTCAGCAAGGACGAAGCCAATGCTCCAAAACTGCCATAAAAAAGCCAGACTACGGTTTGCAACTGCACATGGGGACAAAGATAATACTTTTTGGAGAAATGTCCTCTGTTCTGATGAAACAAAAATGGAACCGTTTAGCCATAATGACCATCATTATGTATGGAGGAAAAAGGGGAGGCTTGCAAGCCGAAGAGCACCGTCCCAACCGTGAAGCACGGGCGTGGCAGCATCGTGTTGTGGGGGTGCTTTGCTGCAGGAGGGACTGGTGCACTTCACAAAATAGATGGCATCATGAGGATGGAAAATTGTGGATATATTGAAGCAACATTTCAAGACATCAGTCAGGAAGTTAGCTTGGTTGCTTAGGAAGCTTGGTTGCAAATGGTTCTTCCAATTGGACCCCAAGCATACTTCCAAAATTGTGGCAAAATGGCTTAAGGACAACAAAGTCAAGGTATTGGAGTGGCCATCACACAGCCCTGACCTGCCAAAATTTGTTGGCAGACCTGAAAAAGCGTGTGCGAGCAAGGAGGCCTACAAACCTGACTCAGTTACACAAGCTCTGTCAGGAGGAATGGGCCAAAATTCACCCAACTTATTGTGGGAAGCTTGCGGAAGGCTACCCGAAACGTTTGACCCAAGTTAAACAATTTAATGGCAATGTTACCAAATGCTAATTGGGTGTATGTAAACTTCTGACCCCTTTGGGAATGTGATGAAAGAAATAAGCTGAATTAAATCATTCTCTCTATTATTCTGACATTTCACATTCTTAAAGTAAAGTGGTGATCCTAACTGACCTAAGACAGGACATTTTTACTAGGATTAAATGTCAGGAATTGTTGAACTGAGTATAAATGTATTTGGCTGAGGTGTATGTGAACTTCTGACTTCAACTGTATATCTTGACTAGATAAGTATTCAACACCCTGAGTCAATACATGTTAGAATCACCTTTGGCTGTGAGTATCTCTGTAAGTCTCTTAAGAGCTTTGCACACCTGGATTGTACAATATTTGCCCACTTATTAATGAGATAATTCTTCAAGCTCTGTCAAATTGGTTGTTGATGATAACTAGACAGGCATTTTCTAGTCTCGCCGTAGATTTAAGTCAAAACTGTAACTAGGCCACTAGGCCATTCAAGAACATATATTGTCTTTTTAGCAACTCCAGTGTATATGTGGCCTTGTGTTTTAGGTAATTGCCCTGCTGAAAGGGGAATTTGTCTCTGGGTCTGTTGGAAAGCTGACTGAACCAAGTTTTCCCTTTAGGATTTTGCCTTTGCTTAGCTCTTCTGTTTGTTTTTATCCTAAAAAACTCCCTAGTCCTTGCAAATGACAATCATACCCATAAGATGATGCAGCCACCACCATGCTTGAAAATATGAAGAGGTACTCTGTGTGTTTGATTTTGCTTTGTATTCAGGACAAAAAGTACATTTCTTTGCCACGTTTTTTTGCAGTTTTACTGAGCGGTTTCCTTCCTCTCTGGGAACTGAGTTAGGAACGGTGTCTATCTTTGTAGTGACTGGGTGTATTGACACACCATCCAAAGTGTAATTAATCATTTCAACATGCTCAAAGTGATATTCAATGTCTTTTTTTTACCCATCTGCCTCTTCGTGAGGCATTGGCAACAAAAAACAACCTTCCTGGTCTTTTTTTTGTTCAATCTTTAAAATTCTCTGTTCAACTGCGGGACCATACAGATAATTGTATGTGTGGGGTACAGAGAAGGTGTCATTCAAAAATCATGTTAACATTATTGCACACAGTGAGTCGATGCTACTTTATTATGTGACTTTATTATGTGACATTTCAGCTTTTCATTTTGAATTCCTTTGTTAACATTGCTAAAAACATAATTCCACTTTAACATTACTGGGTATTGTGTGTAGATCAGTGACACAATCTCAATTGAATTCATTTTAAATTTGGTCTGTAACGCAACAAAATGTGTAAAGAGTGAAGGGGTGTGAATACTTCTGAAGGCACTGATTATTATACGGTGACCCAGGCGGTTCATGTCCAATCCATCTCTCACCACAGTGTTACATCTCACAGGGCTTTGTCAAGATTATTATATTTATCTCTGACAGCCTCCTCGCCATGAGTGAGAACTGTGAGGTTCCTCAAAGGCCATCGTCATCCTGTTACTCCTTTCTACCTGGCAAAACAGGCATGATGACTTCTGCCTTGGCAGCATCACCTCGATGGAGCAGCAATGCACTGGAAACAATATCCTGCATACCTTGTGTTCCTGTTGATCTGACAGCCATTGATTTGGTTTGGCACAGATATACCACCTGACAAACACAACATGGTGTAACAAGTAGTGTTTTGCTTTTGCCTAGCAACCGATACAACTTAAAACAGGCAGGGACTAAATTATTAATGGAGCTCTCTTCCTCTTAGTGGCTCTAGTAGAATTGAAACCTCAATCCATATTGGCTGGTGCTATCAAGCCCTGGCAACCATTGCCTTGTGTAACTCTGAGGAATTCCTCAGTCTTTGGCCTGATTTTTAAAACGAAAACACACAACACTCCAACTCACAGCCATAACCTTGGGCCATCACCAATGTTACTGTATTTGACTTGACGTTAACAAAAAGGCTGCAGAATGTTTAGGAATAAATAATGACCATTTGGTCACATGTATTGAGGCAACTCATGTGTTTTTGCTTGACTTCATCTAAAAGGAAGTGGAACAGTTGACTCATTGACCAGGGGATGAAATTAAAGTGAAAGATTAACTCATGTTACTCATTTGCTTACGTTTCCTTTGTGCTTGAAACGCGTTGCTATCTCTCAACACACAGAGACATATTACAGTGACCTATTGTAATGGTTTTATCTGCAGATAACAGAAAAGCTTTTCAAAGTACACCAAATATCTCTCTGCTACAAACATTTAGCCAGTTTGGACAATGTCTAGAATGTAAAGAATGCTTTTGCTGTTGCCTAGTGGCGATAATGACAACCTGTCATTGTTGTTGTCAGAAACATAAGCTCGACTGGTCCAGAAGGGAGAAAAGCCATGCGGCAGTGTGAGAACCTTATTGACTCCCTGGTATACTACATCCGCGGGACCATAGCTGACTACAAGCCTGATGACAAGGTACTGCATGTGAAGGACTAAAGTAACATTTACTAAGCTTTTGTGCAAAATGTTCACTTGTTTCTTTTCGTTACGAGCGTTACTAAACATTTGTAGGTGGAATAAATATTGACACAGGGAAATTAAGCAAGACTGTTTTTGCCTATATTTTATCAATTTGTCTCTAGAACAACTTAATCTCGCATTTAGTGTTGAAATATTGAGAACATCATGAACCAAATGTTCTCCTTTTTTTAAACATTTTTTACAATTTTTTAAATATTGTTTTTCAATAGACATTGCAGAATGTTTGATCTTAAAATCATAGTCCCCTGAACAGAACCACTTCTCTCCTTCACAGTCCACAGAGAACTGTGTGTGCATCCTACATAACCTCTCCTACCAGATGGAGATGGAGCTTCCACAGAAGTTCGCCAGCGAGCTCCATGAGTCTCGACTCAACCTGGCTCCAAAGACCAAGACCCCCGGCTGTTTCGGCTCCCGCAGTGCCAAAATCATCCAGGTGGGCTCCCATCACCTCTGTTGTGGCTGTTATCATCTTTGTTGCCCTTATGTACTTGACATGCCCTGTTTATCTGGTTCTAAATAAGTTATTAAATTGGCAATGCCTATGTTATAGATAAGCCGCCTTGTTAATTAGGTGATAAAGCATACATTTTGAACTAACTCTTTAAGCCCGGTTTTCTTTGACAAATGTAATTGTTAAAAAGCCTTATACACATGAATTGAAAATGAATGTGAAACCTGGTATCTGGGAGTTAACAGGAGACCCTTTCATTCAAAGTTTTCTGGTTGTTTTGGTCCTATAGCGTCTTGAACCAAAGCGCCCTCTGCTGGAGGAGAAGGGTAGTCCCTGTGGGATAGAGTGGCTGTGGAGCGCCATCACTGTGCGCATGTACCTGTCAATTATGGCCCGCAGCATCTGTCCCTACACCCAGGAGGCTGCCATCGGAGCCCTGCAGAACATCACAGCTGGGAACGGCCTGGTAAGGCTTTATCACAGATCTATGGGCTATGTACTCTTCTGGGAGTGTGGAATTGATTTGCCCATGGGTTTGATTGGAATAACTACAATACAACCATCTTATGTTGACTTGACTGTACAGTAAGTATTACATTGATGTGAATACTATATTATGCATTACTATATTGACTGTCAGTTGGTGATGTTGGGCTCATGGCTCTGTTTGGGCAGGTATCCCAGGCCATCGCCCACACCATAGTACAGCGGGAGAATGGTCTACTCCAGGCCATGAAGATGCTCCAGGAAGGAGGGATGGTTGTGAAGAAGACTGCTGTGTCCCTGCTATGTAACATCTCACGCTACAGAGAGCTTCACGCTCACATTGGTGAGCTGTGAATTGACTCATCAACCGCAATGTTTTAGTCCTACATAAGACCCACAAAGTATTTGTCTTTGGACTTGTAAGTGTATCTAAAAGCACAGCAGCATACAAACCTACCACTGTAGAAAATCAAACAATCTCTCACAAAGCGTTCCACTCTCTCTGTAGTCAAACAGGTGTTGCCACAGCTGGTGGTCATGTTACCCAACTCGGACACGAGCACAGACCTGCCTATAGAGGTGACTGTGTCCCTGTGCCACATCCTCATCAACCTGAGCCAGGATGAGACGCAGCACGTCAGGGCCATCGTCAACCACGGGGCGCTGCCCAAGATCATTAACATCAGCGCAAAGGACAACGGGTCAGTGGGTAGCTTCTGAAGACCACGGCTGCGTTCCAGGCTGACTACATTGCCTGGATTTAACATGTCAACTAACCACATGATATACTGCACGTAGTAATCTGATGCCCGACTGCACAGTCGATGTGGCACTGTTGGTTGATGCTATGCAAAGACTGTAGATGGGCTTAAAATGCACTGTATTATTCCTGAACATTGTGAGTTGGATTGGAGGGAATTTATTTTAATCTGTTAAACCTCTTCCCTTGCTTTATACTGTTCCTTTTATGTCCGATGACAGTAACCTTGTGTCCCTTTAGGTTTGGTCCCACCAGGGCTGGCCAGGCAGCCTGCATCCTACTACACAGCATGTGGAGCCACTCAGAGCTCCACAGGGCCTATAGGAAGGTGAGGCCCCTACACAGTATAACCTCCAAAGGATAAGAAACATTTTGTGTGGTGACAATAGTTTTGAATTAATCTGTGTTACTTTTCCTCTCATCATCTGCTAGGCTGGATATAGAAAAGCAGACTTCGTCAACAGCAGGACATCAAAGGCTGTACATTAAATATGGGACTAAGTGGACGATCACAAAGCATTGTGCTGATTGAGGCAATAGTGTAGTTTCTGTTCTGTGTGGACTTGAATGACTCAATTCACTGCTTTATAAAATACTTGTTTTGTGTGTCGACTTCTCCACTGTGTGAGGTGTTAAGTTTACGTGTGTCTGTTCCAGTAACAACAATTGCTGCAAGCTCTTGGCAGCAGACCAAGTTCTCTACAATGGGGGAAAAAAATGATTAAAAACAAAACTGATGGAGGATCAGCAATGACTTAAATTCCATTTGAAGGAAGGATTTTGAGGAAGAAAATGAATCAGCATAGAAGTGGGAGACAATATAAGGATAACATTATGATGTATGTTAGTCTAATGAATAACATAACTGAAGGTGTAAAATATAGTTTTGATCTTAACATAGTTGGGGATGTAAACAATATTAAATTACTACCTGTAAGGTCTATAAAAAAGGTCCACAATCATGGATTTTTTTTTTGGGGGGGGGGGTGGCACACGAATGTCGCAGAAAGACATGGTTTCTTATTCTACATGTCACAGGGCAAGTTTGTTCTACATAGAAATGTGCTTTCTGAATGTAACAATGTTGCGTCCTGCTGAAAGCACTCCGGGTTTGATATCTATATAATGTAAATAATCACTATAAACTAGAGGGTTGCAGAGTGCTGAAAAAAATGCCTAAAAGCCACGAAATATTTTATCAATCTGAAGTTGATAGCTGTGCTTCAGTTTGAGTAAATATTTGTATATACATACTTGTTAGCCTACACATTGCACTCGAGATTACTTGGGAACTGCATGGTTAGGTAGGTGTTTAATCGTTTTGTTACTACAATGTTTTACTACTTTGCTTAAAAGAAAATACAATTGTGGTTTAATCATTAAGGTTGAATGAATATTTTGTGGTGGTAGTCTTGACAGCAAAGACGCAGCACTTTACACACCCAGCCACCTCCCAACTGCATCTCTTTGGTTAGCTGGAACGTTGATCGGCTGCGCTTGTATGTCATCCCCGGCAAACGTCAGATCCATTTAGGCCTATAGATGACTTCTCATTTCTATTTTTGGCTCTTAGCCTGACTACTTATCATGTTTTCCAGGATGTAAGGGACAAATCAGGGCTTCGCGCTATACATACATGACAACGGCAAAGACACTAACGAACTATTGTAGACAGATGGGTTGCCTGCCACAATGTTACCAATGGGCAGATTCGATTATGCTGAACCACGGGGCATCGGGCATAACCTCGTCACGTCATTGGGCGAAAGCGGGGAGGGAGGTGCTCCTTTCTTGAAATGAATAGTAATCTGCACCTGTCGGTCATTTTGGCAACAAGGCATCGTCCACAAACACAAACATCTTATCCATAAAATGTTAGAATTTTCTAACTGGTGTTCATTGGCATGGCATGCACATAACGCGTTTTTATCAAAAGCAATATTTTTTTCCAAGAGTAAACACAGAATCCTAGTTATTAGCTACTATACGTGCTGAATTAGGCCTACGTCAATTTTGTTTTGAGACGATTTCGCCCTGGCCTTTGAACGGGGCACCTGGTTCACGCCCGGGAGGCAGCCCGGTTCCAAATCGAATGCAATAAACTTTCAGCCGAAGCGAAACACGCCTACACGGGCGCCCGGACGGGATGAATCGAACCCCTCAATGTTCCGGTATAGCGGACACGTCTGGGATTTCCGAGATTACCCACGACCCAACCCAAACAGGAAGTGTAAACACTTCTCACGTAACAGCAGCGCATGTGATAGCCTTTCTCTTCGAATCCTCAGCATTCACCACTTGGGACTCTGATACTGTTTAGCTCAGTTGGTTGGTGTGTGCACCAGAATACTCGAGGCCATGGACTCGATCAGTTGTTCGATCTGCCTGGATCTACTGAAGGATCCAGTGACTATTCCCTGTGGACACAGCTACTGTAAAGGCTGTATCAAGGGATATTGGAGTCTTGATGACCAAAAGGGAATTCACAGCTGCCCCCAGTGCCGACAGACCTTCACCCCAAGACCTGCTCTGAACAGAAACATTCTGCTGGCTGAGTTGGTAGAGAAATTGAAGACAGATTTCAAAACGGTTCCCTCTGCTTCTTGTTTCTCTGGACCTGAAGATGTGAAGTATGATCGTGATGACTCAGCCGCAGCAGCAGAGATGACTGAGAAACAGGTAGGCCTATGGATCTGGAACATTATACTGCCATCTATAATGTATTATATTTAGAGATCAGCTTCATTATTGCTGACTGTTTTGCCAGGAACTGGAAGAGCAGGAAATTCCAGCCAACTCCAAAGTTGAGCTGTTCCAGTGATACACACTCTGGGTTCAGTATCACATAATTTAAGGTTCTTATTTGTAAATTCTCTATTCTGCTTTCAAATTGACTGATGATAGTCAAAAACCAATTATGTTAGACAAAATAGGCTGTCACAACAAAATCACTTTAAAACAAACAAAGGATGGAGTAGATTACCGTAAACAGCAGGATGGGCCAGATAACATCCAGACCGAATCTTCAAAAGTCAAAGGTCACTCATTTACATACACTGCAGAGGCATGAACTCTGAACTATCGTAACCTTTTTGTCTTGAAGGCACTCATTTATCATTTAATTTAGTCTAAGTGATTTGTTTAGCATAATCATGTTTTTGCCATATGACAGTATTTTCCCCACTCAAAAACACAACTTGGTCGATTATGAAAACTGTTGTCCATTTTGGTAATCATTCGAAAATGTTATTCTCTTCAGGGGCAGCTGAGGGAGAAACGGCAGCAGGTCGGGCTGAGAATCTGTGTGAAAGAGAAGGAGATGCAGGACATAAGAAAGGCGGTGATGTCCCTTTCAGTGAGTATTTATTAACCATTTAGAGTATGTACATTTATTTGTCAGAAAGTTATGTACTATTTCTAAACTAAAACCAGGGAGGAGCCTAATACCACTGGGACACACTATAGGGACTGATTGTCTGGGGTCTAGGCATAGAGAATGATAGAGGCCTCTAGTGGCCAAAAGGCCATATTAGCATGGGCAGTGCTGTAGAGGGCTTCTACCATTTTAATTTAGTCAACTGGGTGGGACTTCCAACTTCATTGGCTGATCCCTCCTGGTGACCTTGTTGGAGTCATGTCCAACCGGATCATCAGGAGGGATCAGCCAATTGTGAGGAAGAAAATGTACTAGTCAAAATGGAGCCCGCCTCAATTGCGCTGGCCATGCTATCACAGATGCTATAATGACACAATGCAAAGAGGAGTTATCTATGGGTCTAGGTGAGTGCAGAGTGAATGTGCTGGTTAAAATGGCCCCCCTTCCTTCTCTCTTCTTCTCTCCTAACAGCTTTCAGCACAGGCAGCAGTGGAGCACTGTGAGCTGGTCTTTGCTGAGCTGATCCGCTCCATTGAGAGAAGGCGCTGTGAGGTGAAGGAGCTGATCAGCGCCCACCAGAGGGCGACAGTAAGCCAGGCTGAAGGACTCCTGTTGCGAATGGAGCAGGAGATAGCTGAGCTGAAGAGGAGAGACAAGGAGCTGGAGCAGCTCGCACAAACAGAGGATAACATTCATTTCCTCAAGGTGACATCACTCTTTCTATCCACAGTGGCAGGGTGGTGTTCAGAGCTAGGCACGACTACCTGAGCTTGTTCAATAGGAATGTTTATTTTTGTTTGATAAAATGTTCCCTGTTTGTGCCCATTGAACATGACCTAGGATTCCTTACTTCTACACAACATCTAACCTCTGAGCTCCAGAATTCTGCAATTTTCTTATTGTCTATTCTTCCTCTTTCTCTCTCTCTCGCTTGCTGTAGACTTTTCAGTCTCTTTGTGTGGCTCCTGGATCTGAGCTCTTACCCTAT